>NW_004955403.1:3267496-3327811 GCF_000276665.1 Chinchilla lanigera
CCCTTCCCTTCCCTTCCCTTCCCTTCCCTTCCTTTTCCTTCCCTTCCCTTCCTTTCCCTTCCTTCTCTCCCTTGCCACCTTACACATTAAGCTTTGGCCCCGCAATCCTCTTGTGCTGGAGAATTCCGACAAGATTCTACACTATTCTGTTCTTCCACACAGGAAGTTAACCTCTGTCTCCACCACGAACCTCAAATTTGCTTTGAATTTCAGAGCCTGCATCTCTGGTGACTCTGTACCAGGAAGGCGAGGTAAATGAGTCCGTCTGCACCAGGCGTAAGCAGATACGATTAGACAAGAGGCTGCTTTGATGCCGACCTGCGTCGATCACGGCCAGCTCTCAGCACCCCTGAGAAATTTCAAGTTGTATTTAAAAATTCTAAGAGGTTTTCACATTTTTTGTGTTATTTTTTAAGTGCAAAAAACTTTAATGAAGAAAAAAAATAGCCAAATTGGATAACCCTGCAAGATTAGAAATTAAAAAATAGCCAAATGGATAACCCTGCAAGATTAGAAATTCTAATGTCCGAAGGGCACGAGACATTGCTCCCTAGTGTGTTTTAATAGCAAATTTAATTTTTAAAAAAAATGAGGCCAGAATGTAATAACTAATACTCTGGCCACTTGAGGTATGCCGATTCTCCAACAACAATTAAAAGGGAGATACGACGTCACCGTCCCTATCTGACGTGGAGGTGGCTGCTGCTGTCCCCTGCTATGTGAATGAGAAGACGCTAAACCACTTGCCAAAGTTGTGGCTCGTCTGGGACTCAGTTGGGGTGTGAAGCCCCCCGGAACCTAAACCCCACTCAGGAGCAGCTTCTCAATGCCACACACCGCAGAATGTGCGGTGCTTAACCCGGGAGAGTGTGGGTCGTTAAAAACCATTTGGAGCATAATTTTGGCTATAGTCAAGTTAAAGCTATGTGCTTTGTGTACCCCTAGGTTGTGATTTTACTTCTGGGTTTATACACCTTTCATCTGTGTGTGCAAGGGCAAGAGTGTTCACCATAACATAATTTATAATGAAAACAAACCATCTGGAAACAAATCTAAAGCAGACTAAGAAATGATGACTTTTTCAAGCAGTGAAATACTATACAGGAGTGAAAATGGGTGAACTCAGCTTGCCTGTGTCAACAGAAATGAATTATCCAAACATAATGTTGAGCGGGAAAGGCGAGTTCCAAGAGGATGTGTACACCATGTTTCCATTTACATAAACCTTTAAAACACGTTGTTCATGGCTATAAATACATCCAGGAAACATTTAAAAACACATGGGGTTGATGACCGGGGGTGTCAGGCAGTGCTTTCCTGAGGGCCAGGGCCCAAGTGCTGGGGCTGTGGCGTCATATCTTAATGTCTTGTTCCTTACCCGGAGCAGCAGGCCGCTGGCTGTCTGCGGTATGGTTACCTCCAGAGTTTTGGTGCCTCGCGTATTTCCTAGGTAGTAACAGCAAACGGGAGACTCTTGTGAAATCCTGTTGTAGCTTTGTCAAAACAACAACAACAGAAACCAGACCCACCGCGACCCAGGCGGTGGAAGCCTTGGGTTTGCTGAGGGGCCGTGGGAAGAAACCTGAGCTGAAGCAGCGGGCGCCAGGCAGGAGCAGGGTGCCCTCTCTCCGCACTCGCCTGGTGCAGGAGCTGAGACTGTGCCCCCCCACCCCCGCGAGACCCGGGGAGAGCTGGGGCCCCGGAGGGTGGGGCAGCTCTGGATCCAGCAGAGCGGGGGCGGGCGGGTCCTGCAGCCACACCCACACACGGCAGCGGCACCTCAGGGTCCAAATCCAGTTGTCTTCTCAGAGTCTGTGAACTCGGGAACATACTGGGTTCCTCGTAGCTTTCAGCACAGCTGCGTGTGTGCGTGCGTGTCTGGGGTGACTTTGAGGAACATCGTACAGACTTTTGTGCCGACATGGAAAAAGTGATCCTAGAATGTTCCGCAGGTAAACTTCCCTGGTGTGTGGCAGTGGGGGTTGAACCCATGACCTCACGTGTGCTAGGCCAGTACTCTACCCCTGAGCTGTAGCTCCAGCCTCCGTCGGGCTCTAAAGCATTGTTTGTTTGTACGGGGCACGCAGAGCCTTTTCTAACGCACTTTCACCCAAAGGGACCCCTCTGGCCCGAGGTCCACAGTCGTGTTCGCTCTCCCGACTGCTCATAGCTGCTGCTCCCGGCCTCGGAAGCGCTGGCTGGGGCGCGGTTCTGATTTCCTCTCCTGTCTTTTTTCCCTGGGAGATGAAGTCCAGCTTCCTCTGGGTCCCAGTTCTTGCTCCAAGTAGGAAATAAAAGTGAAGAACTCTTCTGGCGCCTCACACGCAGTCCCTAGCTGATCGTCTCTTCTTGCTCTTCCCGGACTCTGGTTATTCTCAGGACCTTTGCATCAGGGTCCCGTTTGCTTTCACAGCACCAGCGAGTGTTGCTTTATTTGTTGTTTCGGCGACAGTCCTCGGATCATGGATGGGTTTCTTGTGTTTGTGGATCCTGTGATGTATTTATGTATTTATGAGTCAGAATTTTTAGGGACGCAAGTGACAGAAGTCCCACACAAGCCAGCCTAGGCCAAAGCGACCTCGGGCCTGGAGGTAGATGGCGAGGGTCATGCAGCCGGGCCCCAGGACCGACGTCACCTCCTCCTCCCCATCCAGGAAGCCCAAAGGGGCCTCGAGGAATTGTATCTTTTCTCTGTCCCCCAGAATCCAGCGTTTAACTCCTCTCCGGTCCTCTCTTGAGCTGCAGGAGCGCAGGTCTGTCCGGGCCACGGTGGTGTGTGGCAGCAGGGAGTGGCCGCTCGGGAAGCTGGCCCTCAGCTGTGTGACTGGCTGGGGGCGATGGGAAGACCTGTTGCAGACAGGAAGGGGGAGCCGAGGGAACGACACGCACGAGCTTCCGGACGAGCGTGAGGGGCTGCCAGCGTGGGCTGATACAAGTAAAAACTTTTAAAAAAGAAGAGCTGTCAAAGTAAAGCCAAAGGACGGAGCCAGGGGTGATGGGGAGCCCCGGGACGCTGCTCACAGATGCGAACGCCTGTCCAGTGTGTGACAGGGGTGGCACAGGCGTCCCTCAGGTAAACTTCCCTTGTGGGTGGCCCTGGGGGCGAGCCCATGACCTCCCTCCCAGGTGGGGGAGCAGCTGCAGGGTCCCACGGGTACAGGACCTGCGGGTGCTCGGATCCGCCCTAGACAGGGCAGAGCACGTCTGGATAACCCGAGCGCACCGCCTGTATCTGCAGAGCCACCTCGGGGCCGCTCCTGATACCCGGGACAGTGTGGTGAAGGCCGTGTTGTACAGTATTGTTCAGGACACAGTGACAAAAACGTGTACATGTTAGGACAGGCGCAGTGTGTGAGCTGCATGGATCCATGGATCGGGCACCTCATGTAGGGAAAGGGGACCCCAAGCCAAGCTCGGTAGCTGAGGGTCACAGACGTCCCTGGAAGGAGGGGACGGGTGAGGACAGCTGAAGGATCACCCAGGGCACAGGCTTTGTTCTTTCCATTCAAATGTCATTTTCATCCTCTTGGCTAACGGAATCATCTTTCTTGTGTCGCTTTGCAAGACCTGTCCGGGAGCAGCCTGGGCAGATGTGAACCGGGGTGCACTGGGCGGGTGTCCTGTTTTGGGAACAGCCCTGGGGCCTCATTCTGGTGTGGTAACGGACTCTTCGTGAGCGTAAGGGCTCCCCTGTTGCTACCGCATTCCATCCAGGGGTGGGGAGCAGAGGGAATCAAAGAGATCCATGGCCTTAGCCCAGGGGCCAGTGACTGAAATGGGTGCAAAGTGCTCGTGGTGCATCCTGAGCTGCTCTGTGGGCTCTGGGGTCTGGGAAGAACCTAGAACATCCGTGCTGTCCAGCCCCACTCATCTACACGTGAGGAAACTGGATCCCCGCTGTTCACCACGCTACTCCACTGTTACCCACTCCTGGGACAAAAGTCTGCAGGGTGCCCTCCAGGGCTCAGGCTCGGAACGAGATTTCTCTGCACAGAAGTGGAAAACCGCCTCTCCCGGTTTCTCACCCAGCCGATTTCCTATTGCTTAATTTCTCAGCCATTTTGCCAACAGTTTCACGTGTTTTTCAGATACAGAACTGAATGTACTGTTCTGCCCCCTCCCTGCAGGAGGGGCAGTGACGTCACACAAACAAACACTAGCTTTTTCCGGGTTCAGGCACGTGCGTTTTGGGGGACGAGGGTGATACCACACTGAAGAGCGACCCATTCACTGTCACAGTCCACCTGGGGAGCTCTCCAGCCTTAGTGCAGAGTTGAATGAGTAGGCTGGGCATGGTGGTGCACACCTGTAATCTTCAGCATGCAGGGGGCTGAGGCAGGAGGATCACTGCAGGTTCCAGGCCAGCATGGACTACATAGCAAGACCCTGTCTTAAAAAAAAAAATGTTGAATGGCTGGATGGCTTAGAAAGTGACTGTTTTCTTTGCTCCTTTATGGGTTTCGCCTGATGGAAAACACCTCAAAGCCAGCCGGCGTACGGGAGGTGTTTATGATTTATAGATGCTCTCAGAATTTGGAAGATCATTAGATTATGAAGAGAACAGATGATCTGTGCACATCCGCAAAAGCAGGCTCGAGGGCAGCGGTGAGAAAATAGTAAAAACTTCCCAAGCAGGGCCTCGGTACAGTAAGCACCGGGAATTCTGCCGGGACCTTTTGGGGACCAGCCTGCTCTGCCTTTTGACTTACATGGTGGTTGAGGCACTTCTTATTTTGTAAATCGCCGGAGGGGGGCGTGGGCCGTGTGTCCTCTTAGAGTGCTTGCTCACGGAGCCAGCCTGCCTGCTGCCTGCTGGGAGTCCCCGTCAGGTCTGGGCAGCTTCTCCAGGCTGGTGCTGTGAGAATGCAAATGTTTGCTGTCGGACAAAGGCCAGGAAAGGGGGTGCTGCACTGACAGTGGCCATGCAGCAGGACGTCTGCTGTCCCCAGCTATAGGAGGGTGAGAGGAGGAGCAAGCGACCCCTCAGAAGAGCCTGGCCTGGGCAGACAGGGACAGCAGAGCTCACCATCTTACCAGCACTTTTCTCTGAATCCCGGGGCTTAGGAAGGGCGGCAGTGGAGGGAGGCAGGGTGGATGAAAAGTCCCAGGGGTGGTGGCTCGTGCCTGGAACCTCAGCACTCTGGGAGGCTGAGTCGGGAAGACTGCAAGTTTCAGCCCAGCCTAGGCAACTTAGTGACTTGGCAAGACCCTGTCTAAAAACAAACACCACCAACAGAAAACCAAAACCAAGCAAGCAAGCAAACAAACCGTGGGGGTGTTGCTCCATGCGAAAGCCCTGGGTTCAGTGTTCAATACAAAAAGTACAAAGATAGGGGAAAGTCTCAGATCTTCCCTGCAGTGGGGTTGGTCCTTGGCATGCATTAATTAGCTCACACAGGGACTGCAGAGAAATTCCCCGGATTACCAGATAGAACGAACCGTGCAGGAAACATTGCTGCTTTCCCCAGTGGGAGACCCTGCAGGTGAAATAACCACTTGTCCTCTGCTGGACGCAAGTTCGGTTCTTCTGTACCCCTGTGTGGTCGCTGTCCCAGCGCCGGGGCAAGATCTCTGACGCCCACGACGTACAGGAGGAGAGGCCTCTTTGGCTCATGGTTTAGTGACTTTGGTCCATGGTCAGCTGGACCCAGGCAGAAGCCCCGTGGCAGAAGGGCCTGCTCAAACTGTGGCAGCCTAGAAGTGGAGAAAAGGAGGAGCTGGAACAAGAACACACCCTTGCAGGTCTCACACCCCAGGGACCACTTCCAGCCAGGCCCCGCCTCCTCCTGCACATCCAGCCCTGAACTCATCCATGAGGGATCCACTGCAGGGTGCAGCACCCCTCGGTCCAGCCACCCCACAAAGCCCCACTCTCACCGACCACAGGTGACTCCTGGGGTCATCTCAGACCTGAACCGTAAGAACCGTTTGTAGATTAGACTGATCCTCTCTGGGGATGCTGCCAGGTCCGCACTCCCTCGAAAGATGGTTTTGTGCCTTGAATCTTCACATTGGACCCTTGGTCTTTGCGGCCTCCAGAGGGGTGGGCAGTTTCCTCCTCTTGATTTTACCAAGCCAGGTCCCTGTGAGAGGCAGAGGACATCCTTGAACTCAGGTCTCTGTGATGTAAATTTTGGGTCCCTTCTACCACAGCTGCTTGGCAAAGAGCTGCCAGATGCTGCTGCCAGTCAAGGTTGTGAAGTTGAATACGAATGAGAAGGACACCAAGAGGAAACAGCACCCTCAATTCTCACATAGAAGTTGAAAGCTTTTAAGAATCTTCAATATGCTGCAGTTCTCAGGCTCTCCCTTGCCATGTAATGAGGCCCCCAGTCTTAATTGCAGGTTGATTTCTGAAACAGCCTGGCCCTGCGCCGCAGGATTTATGCTGAGACATTTCCTTTAATTAACTGCCTATTCAGTGACAGGGCTTAAATATATGTCTGGTAAAGTACCAGGCATTTCCTTCGGGTCCTTGGTCCCCCAGGAATGCATCTCCTCCTAAGGGTGCGGATTCAACTAGCAAAGTGTGCGTGCATTCGTTGGCACTATTTGGGAGCATCCGTCACTGTTTGGGGAGATTTTCTCTCCCCTCTGGAGTCAAGGGTGGGCAGACTGGAAACATACAGACTTCCTGCGTCTTCCGTTTTGAGCGTTCAACTGGGGTCCTGGTACTGTCTTGTCCCCTGCACCGAGAGAACCTCAGGCTGCCAGGAGCGTCAGCCAGGGGCACACAAAATAGTCTTTTCTTTGTCAAAAGCAAGAAAAAGCTGCAGTTAAAATCTCAGGGCTGGCCGGTTACTTCTGAATGTCACTGTATGGGCAGAGCGAGGGAAAACTAGCATCCTTGTCTTCGGGCTGAGATTTAATACAGTGTCTTCCAGAGCAGCTGTTTGCTCTCCCAGCTCCCGGGCTCCGGGCGGGCCCGAGCTGACGTGCTCAGGGTGGCAGCCCATGACTCTGGTCTCAGCTTTCATCTGCTGTGGCTGGTGCTCTCCTTAGGGCTCTGTGTTCGCATTATTCCTTAAAAAGCCATTTAAAGTACAATTTCATCTAACATGCTTTTGCAATTAGTTTTGTCTTTTCTCCCCCAAGTATATCAGTGATGGCTATTAAGTGTAAAATGTGGGCTATATAGGTAAGAAAAAGAAAAATAAAGTACCAATAAGCCAATTAGTAACAGAAAAATACTACCAACTTGGTATTTCCCCTCTTACTCTACTATTTGTACCCATTTGTGTAGATGTGTGTTTATTTAAAATACAGGCTCCTTCTCTGACCATATATATTACTTCATGTGACATTTTCCCCATGTCTGCTCTATGCCTTAGCCTTGAATGTGGTTTTCACTTTGTTTTGATCACTTAATATTGTATAACAAATATTTCTTCAAGTCTTTAAAAATTTGTTGAAATGACATTTTAATAGCTGCATAGTATCTCGTTATTTGGGTGTGCCATGTGAGTTTATTTTATCTGTGACATTGGACAGTTAGAAGCTTGTACTTTTTTTCTGCAATAACCAACATCTCAACAAACACCTTGAATGTAAAGCTTTGTGCTCCTTCAGATCTTCCCCTGGGTAATTTCCCACAGGAATCGGGGAGGAGCACAAAGGCAAGCACAGCTCGTGTGAGGACATGGAAGCAGTTACTTCTGTCTTTCTCTGGATTCTTTGTCCCAGGAGGGACTTAACTGCCTTCAAGTGACACTAAAATTTACAAAACATCAGAGAAGCCTGAAGTACAAGAAAACATGCTCTATTCCCAGTGGTACAAATATGTGTATTCTCTGCAAGTTGCTGCAGTTGAGATGTATACTGCTCTAAAAAGAGAACGAGTTCTAGGCTTATTCACTTAGGAATTCTAATAACCGGGATCTTTAGCAGTGTCAGCTGCCTTGGTTGTGAGAACATGCATTAGGCCTGAATTGGCCATGGAGGTCACCCAGGCTGTGTGAGTGGCCTCCAGGAGCTCAGTGCCGTGCAGGCCCAGCTCTGTCCCTCCTTTGGCAGCAGCTTCGCATGGACACTTGGCGTGGGCTTCAGGTTGAGGTGTGGTCAGATGCCCCAAGCCCCAGGGCAGAGGAAGCGTGAAGTGTGCTGCGCTAGAACAGAGAAAATATTTACCAGTGCTCTGCTAATGAGCTGTTCTTTAGGTCATCTAATTAGCTGGGTGCCTTTTACTGAAGGCTGAATGTGCTTCACGTATTTCATAGCGATCTTGTAATAATATGTGTTAGAATCAATTAGGAAAAAAGCAGAGAAATCCCAAGCAGGTTCCCTGGAATAGTCACCTTGCAGGTAATATTTTGGCTTAGTTTAAAAGAACCAGAAAAGTGGTTGGAAAAAGATGTGCTGAAACTTGCCCCTGGCCCCAGAGGACACTGTGTTTAGGTTTCCTCTTAGCCCTCTTGGGGAATCAGGTGTGTAAGCTCACCTTCAGGCAGTTCTCCTATTCCTCCTCCCCTTGTTTTGGGCAGTGCCCAAGGCCCTGCAACCTTCCCTGGAAGTTGTGGTTGAACAAATGCCTTCTGTGTCTCTGGGAAGTGATTTCTACCAGGGTGCATGGACTGGGGAGTTCTCTTCACAAGAAGTCTTATGGGAGAATGCTACCCCACTATCTCTCTGTAGATTCTTGCTTTCCCTAAGAGAGTCCTCAAAGTCCTCTCTGTCCCTCCAAGCCTGGTTGCCTGGCCCTGCTGTTGTCCCTTTCCCCTAGAGGAGCTCTTGGCCTGGATGTTTTGTTCTCCTGACTTACAGGCAGCCTTATGCCGTGGGCCAAGGCAGTGTCCTTTGCCACCTGTCTTATTACCCTCCTCACTGCTGAGACAAAACACCCGACACTCAAGATTAAAGGAGGAGAGGTTTATTCGGCTCACAGTTTGCAGAGGTTTCAGTCCATAGTCAGCTGGCTCCAAGGCAGGGTGGTGTGGCAGAGGGGCATTGCAGAGGAGAAACAGTCTATGGCAAAGCAGGGCAGGCAGAAGGCAGCCAGCAGTGAAGCAGGCAGCAGCAAAAGACAGTAGCAGCTTCTTTCTGCCCCTTTTATAAAAAAGTTCTATCAAGGCACCGGGCTTAGGGTGGTGCCAATCCAATCGGTGGGCTGAATTGGTAATCACACCCTAACCCCAGCATTACATACTGGGATCTAGACACCTCTGCAAAGCCCCCCCACCTTGACCACATGAGGCTTTGGGGGGACATCTAGACGAGCCCTGACACCACCTTGTGGAAGTGGGAAGCCCCGGATCTTAGCTTTTCCTGGAGTTCTCCATAAGTGATTTTAGTTTTCAGGGGAAAATAAAGGCCAGTCCAGCAGCTTTATTTTTGTGTATAACTGACGGCCATCGAGGTGTCTCCTGGTCAGGGTAGCAGAGGGGCCCTCTCTGTTGACCCATGGTGGCCACCACTCAGTGCCCTTTGTGCCTGGGCATCGAGAAGGACTCTGGGGCTGCATCGCCTTGCAGTGTCTGCTGGTGCACAGGGAGGGAAGTGGCTGTCCCAGCGACATACCCATTGTGCCAGGACTTCTGTCCATTTGCTCTGCCACTGGAGAGTGGCTGGGGAATCCGAGGAGGCGTCTCCAAGCCCGGTTGACTCTGGTAAATGATTCACTTGTTTCCTGGGCTTACCTGCAGATTTCATGTCTGTTCTCTTGCAGTCGCTCTGGCCACGAGTGGCCAGGAGCTCTCTGGGAAGAGGAAGGATAAAGGGATGAAGGGAGGGGTGAGAGGGAAGGTGGGAGGGGAAGTAAAGAGAATTAAGACCAGCTGTGCGCGTGTACCAACTCCCCACCCAGCATGTGACCGCTGTGTGCTGCAAACATGGATGAACACAAATTTAAAGACTTTTTAAAAAGAGATGTAATGTGGTCATGGTTTCAGATCTCAAGGGCCATAAAGGGTCAAGATGTGATGTAGTGGAAGGCCCGTGGCCTGCTCTTACCGCACAGGCAGGGAGGCCTAGTGTTCCTGTCCTTAGAGCAGCCCGAAGCAGAGCTGCCTGGGGTGCTGTGGGGGGCGCCTTGGGGGCCGCACTGCCCTGCTGGTCCTGCCATTGTCAGAGAGGCTGTGAGTCAGCCCAGAGGTCAGGGCCATTCTTCTCTGGGGTGACCCTTGGGGCCTGTTGCAAAGCATTCAGCACAAGCTCTTCTTGAAAGATAAGGGGATGGGGTGCTGTAGGTTTGCCTACTGTTGCTCCTGGTGGGAAACTGAAGTTGCCTTCGGATACAGAAAGTGGGAGGACTCACAGCTCTTTGCAGCTCTTACTTGTCCCCCATTCTCCCCTAGGGCGGTAGGGAGGTGGGGTGGGTCATGAGCCCTGCCTTTCTGAGGACGAAGGTGACAGCCACTCCGTACAGGGGTGCCCTAGGAGCTGAGGTCCCTCGTAGAGAGGTTGCTTAGAGAGGAGATATATACACTACTCTCAGAGCACTCAGGGTGGGAGGCCGTGTTTAGAAAGCTCAGGGAAGCAGCATTTAAAGGCTCATCAGTACTGCCCAAGACCACTGCAGAGCCACTGCAGAACCACCCAAGACCGGAACAATACCGTCACCACCTGTGAGCTTCTCCTGCTCACCCCTCGTGGCACAGCTTGTAACTGTGGTGGCTTCAGATCCTTACTGTCGGGACTTTGATGCATTTTTTTAAAAAAAGTAGGAAGAATTTATTGAGAGAAAGAAAGCTTCTGTCTGAGAGGGACAGAAGGGGCCTGGAAAGTGGGTTCCCTGCCGACCCGCTTCTCAAGGGTGTTTCTTGAGCAAGCCACAAGGTGAGGTGGATTTAAGGTTGGAGAGAACTATAACCAGTCAGTAAGTTACAAGTGCAGGCGCTTAGGTAATACTGACCCGATGGGAAATCACAGGACCGTGTGAGGTGAGATAAAACTGTGGTCAACCAATAAGGTTACAACAAGCGCAGTCATTCGGGTGAACTGACTAAATGGGGATCCAATGGGGAGCAAGTCATGGAGTATAGCAAGTGCACGCAGGGCAGACAAGGGCTCCTGGGAGGGCGGGTTAAGGCTTGGTCCCCACCCCAAGGCGACTGTTGTCTATTTAGAATATCAGTCATTGCTGTTCTCCTTAGGGAAGTATATGGGTGAGGAGTCCTTTTTCCTGAAGCCTGGCCTTCAGTGAGTGTGCCTCCAGCCACAGCTGTCTTCTGCACTGACCTCTTGCAGGCCCAGCCCTGTCCGACTGCCTGTAATGTTTCCACCTAACGTAGCTGTCTGTAATATTCCCTCCTCGGAAGAGGTACCCTAACTGCCGTGAGGGGGCAAGGGGTGAAGAACAATCTGGCTACTTCCAGCTGAAGAGGGTTGTAGTTGTGATCGGCAGCCAGAGATACTCCACAGTGGGTCTATCCACAGGCCCTCGATAGGTGCCAAGAGTTCTTTTCTTGGGCAGGTGTACAGCTGTAAGTCTGGAGGAAACAAGGCCAAAGAAACACTTAAGTATGCAGGGGCCAAATAACAGGATCAACAGGGTCATTATGAATATAGTCAACAAAGGTTTCTACCCGGAGGAGCCAGTAATAGCTTTCCTTAAAGAGGAGAAGGAGAAGGTCCAGGGAGTTTCAGTCTGACATGTCATTAACCTGTCATCTGATATCTTGAACAGCTACTGAGACATCAGCAGAAGGATCAGGAATGTACACACAACATTTAGTTTTTACAATTGCACAAGTACCCCGCTGTGCTGCTGGTAGAATGTGTAAAGCCATCCGATTTTGGAGGACAGCTTGTCCTCTTAAGTTTACTTTTCTATTTAGGGGAGAGAAACTACCTGGGGTGTCGTTTAAGGCCCACCGAGTGTAGTTAAGGCCTCAATATGTCATATAACCATCTCTTGACAGGGTCGATCTGGTGGGCCCCAGTAAAAGGAGTCTAGCATCTGTGTCATTAGTTTTATCTGTATGATCACTTGAGGTTTGTAAGCGTGTAGGCAAGAATAAGCAAGTTTTTGGGAAATCAGAGCATGTGTAATCAAAGCGTGAGCAGTAGGTGCACAGGTAAATCTAGACACTGTTCTTGAGGGACTGGAACAGCGACTGTAACCCACTGGCTCTTACACCCCTCTACTGATGGCGTCTGATATTTTGTCATAAGTCCCTCCAGTTTTAACTGTAATTATCGTGAAAATTTTGGTGACTTGTGAACCAGATCATAACAATTAACATATTATTTTTGACCAATGCAAAACTCTTAAGTTATTGTACATAAGCTACAATATATATTGTATTTGTAAAACCAAAAATAGAAGCATCATTTTGATTAGCTGGCAACCTGGGTATGTATATTACAGTATTTAGCCTGGATAAAATCTCTCCCCAGAACGGAGGCTGGGCATTTAGGCATAAGTGAAGGGGATGGGTGAAGAGAAAGTTGTTTCTTCTGGTGACTCTTTACTGCGGTATGAAGGCTGGATGGAGGAGGACAGAGACCTGTGCCGTAGTCCGGAGATAGGTTGTTTTTTCCCTCCAGTGATCACTCGGGTCCTCAGTGGAGATGACAGGTGGAGACGACAGTCTGGCCTGAGGGAGAGGGCGGAGTGCCCTGGGCCCCTCAGTCTTGCTAGACCTGCTGGGAAGATGAGCCTGAGCTCTGGGGCCTCCTCCAGTGGTCACCTTTGCAGTCAGGGCGCGGTGTAGGGGGCTCTTAAGGCAGTCCCTCTTAAGGTGGCCTGGCTTTCCACGGTCATAGCAGCTGAGCCTAGCCATTGAGCTCTTCCTGGACCCCTGAGAATCAGACTTAGGCTCTGTTCTTTTTAAGGCCACAAGAAAGGCAGCCTCTTTTGCTTGGCCTCTTAGTTTTCTCCCCTTCGCTTCCTCCTCACCCTGATTATAAAATACTGAGGAGGTGATTGTTACTAGAGTATCAAGTGCGCTATCTGGAGAAAAAGCCATTGTTTTGTTGCTTTTTTCTAGTATCTGAGGCTGACAAGTAATAAACTTGTGTTGAAGCATAACCTGTCCTTCTATTGAATCAGGAGTAAGGGTGTATGTTTTACCGATGCTTCCTGTGAACAATCTAAGAAGGCAGAGGGGTTCTCATCCTTCCCTTGCTGAATAGCTTAGTTGAAGGGCTTAGTTCTCGTCCTTGGACCTTCAAGAACACGTCTGGAAATGCCTCCTTTTCCAATCTCCCGTCTGGCTGTTGAGCCCGCAGCGGTCCTGGGTAAGGACTGCTTGGGCTCCAGTGGGAACTGGTTGTTCCCTTGGCTGTCTTGTGGTCTTCTAAAATTTACAATGTGATTTTCATACCAAACGCAATAGCGGCTTGTAATGCTGCTTGTTTCTAGTTAGAAGTCAATGTTTGATTCAAGAGCAATATCACATCTTTCCTGTCTAGCTCATAGGTCTGAGCAAGTCCTCTAAAAGCCTCAATGTACTTATCAGGTTCATCCAAAAATGTTCCTGGATCTAGCTTGATCTGCTTTAGCTTGCTGAGAGAAAAGGGTAGTCCCAAATTCCCCTGTCACTTCCTGTAAGGGAGACTGTCCTTGAGGAGCTTGAACAAAATCGGCCAAGGATGGATATAGCCCTGTAGAGGCTTTGATGAGCAGTTGGTCCAGAAGCCCCACCCTCAGGGCCTAGAAGGAAGTAGAGGTAGCCTCAGACTCAGTAACAGGGGGGAGGCTTTGTTTAAGGTTGTCTTGGAAACCTCCCCTTGAGGCTCCAAAGGTTGAGGTGGAGCAGCCTCAGGCTCAAAGATAGTGGGTGTCTTAAGGGCCAGAGGTGTCTGGTTTTCCTGTGGCTCACATTCACATTTTGAACACAAATAAGGATTATTTCTTAACGCAAACAAAGTCTGAACATAAGGCAATTCTGACCATTCCCCCCTTCTTACAGGATGATTCTGGCTGTAAGACAGCATCAGAATCAATACTTCCCTCTATATGCCATTTTGGCTCTAGGCGGTAGGTAGGTCATGTGCAGGTGCATAAAAATATTGAACTGCTCTTTTTTAGTATGTGAGGATTGAGCATTCTCCAGAGCTTAAGAATACATTCCAAAGGAGTTAGAGATTCTGACATCCGTTTTCCCACCTGAAATGCAAAAGAAAGAATGAGGCATCTCCTTTAATTTCTACTTGATTTCTCATACCCGCAAGGCGTCCCTGAGTAGACTCCCCTCCAGGGGAGGTGGATGCCCTGAAGAGAGGCCAGAAAACACAGATCGAGCAGCCCTTCCACCCTGTCACTGGTGTGTAAGAGAACGTCAGTTAGAGGGCAGTTTTATCTCCCAGGAAGATAAAATTTTATCTTCCCAGGAAACTGGTGTACTTACTCCTGTGTTTTTTGTATGCACAGGTTACAGTTGATCTCAGCTATGACAGCCATGTTTAAAGAAGCGTTGCTCAGCCTTCAGTCACCGGTTTCTAGTTCTTTGAAAGAGCTTACAGATACTGCAAAGTGAGTTCCAAGTAGTCGGAGCTTCTCAGCCTGCAAGGAGATCACCTTTATAGACAGAAGCAAACAAATGGCTTGGAGGAATTTCTCCTGTGAAAAAGCCTCCAAGGCCCTGGTGGTACCTTCTATCACCTAGGCAACCTTCCTCTGCAGCAAGACAAGGCCACACTTTACTTAAGGTGTCATTTAAAACTTGTGTCTCTGAAGCTTGCAGGTTAAATGTATATCCATCATCCAGCAACTGGAATTTACATGTTAGCGAGGGCACATTTCTTAGTCCTTTACGTGCACATGGAAAAATGAGGACTGAGTTCTAGGAACAACAGAGGCTAAGAGTAGGAAGAATTTATTGGGAGAAAGGAAGCATCTGAGAGGGACAGAAGGGGCCCAGGAAGTGCATTTTGGGGAAGGCTGGCTTTTGATTTCAAATGTAAAAGGATTATTCAACCATGCAGGATTGATTTCCTTCTTTTCATAACACTTTTGGTGAGGCGGATTTGGACTCAGTGCTCCCCCCTTGCCTGGTGGCCTGGGGACAGGTCTGTGGCATCCCTGGGAGAGGGCCTCACGGCACAGGAGGAGCGTGCCCGAGGCTGGCCAGTGGCTCCAGCCCTGTGGCCTCACCTGGGCAGGTGTGCTGACGGTGTGTGTCAAGCAGGAGGTGGGAGGCAGCTTTATTTTTCAGTGCCCATTGTCACCTGCGGGGCCCTGAGCTGCTGGAACGATGAAGGATCAGAAGAGTCAGCTGAGAGGTCACAAAAAAGCCGGTCACCCCAAGAGAGGCCGCTCAGTGTGCCGTCCCTGACGCAGCCGTCCAGCCCAGGGTGCGTGGTGCGTGGCGGGGAGCAGGGGAATGCGAAGAACGTTGCCCGGAACCTCGGCGAGTGGACTCTGAGAAGCACATCCCAGCCTGGCTCCGGGGGTGGGGGTGCAGCCCTGGGCAGGTCACTGAGGAGGCCGAGGGGCACCCTTCTCCACTGCGACGCTAAGGGTGACCTGACCAACCGGCGTGCTCCGTGTGTTCTCAGCAGTTTCTAAAGTTCTCCTCTGCACCCCTGTGGCCCCATAGAGCCATGGGGTGGACCTGAGGGTGCCCAGGGTCCCCCGTGGAGGGCGGCAAGGACAGTGTTCACGTCTGTCTGTCCTCTGTGTCTCACCCGTGCGAGGGAACAGCCTGTCGCAGGACTCCGAGATGCGGGGTGCCCAGGGTGTGAACAGGTGGACACACAGCACCTGGCGGCGCCGCTTTGGAGTGGACGACCCCAGCTTCTAGCCGGGTGACGGTCACGGCCACGCATGTGGCCTCCTTGCGGCCTGCCCTGCAGACTCCTTGTCCACCTGGCAGCTGGCCTGTCCTTCCTGAGGGGGCGTCTGAGTACAGTGCTCCCTTGGCACGAGCCTTGCCTCCCCTGTTCCCTGAGGACAAAGGACAGCTCTTGCGGGGCTCTGCCTGGCTGTCCTGGTCTGGCCCCCTCTCTCCTCCGTCCTGTGCCATCCCGAGCGGCTCACGGTTCCACATCCCGCTGGACCCCTCGGACCTCTAGGCCTCTGTGGGCCTGTCATTCCTTTTCTCTCGTCACCTGGGGGCCCCGGCTTAATGTTGGCCCTTCCAGGAAGCCTCCCCTGCCGGCCCCATGTCCCTGTTGACTTTGTGCCGCTCCCTGGATTCTGTAGCAGCCGTGGCTGGGCACAGTGAGCTGGTCCTTGCTGGGTCCCCCCTTCTCATGTGCACAATGGGCTGGAAGAAGGTGGGCCACGTGGGAGGGGGCGGCCCTCAGACTCCCTCACCTGCTTCCTGTCTCGGAGTCGGGGCGGAGGGCTCCACTCCCCGCTTGCTAGGTTGCTGCGCGCAGGGAGCGGTGCTGGATCGCTCTGTGATGCTCTGTGTTCTCCCGACTTCCTGCCTGCTGCAGGTAAAAGTGGGGTTACAAGTGCAGGGCCCCCACGCTGAGGAGGAGCTGGAGGCCGCGTTCCAACACTCTCGGGCTGTGCCCTGCGGTTCTGGGATGGGGTTCAGGAGCCTGCATTTTTCCCTAAGTGTCTGATACTCAGCCACGGTCGGAAGCTTTGCCCTGGTCTGCCCTCTGACCCAAAGTGACCCACGGGAGGGACCCTGGCTCTGTAGATGTGTCGGGGACACCTCCGGCCGGCAGCTCTGGTTCTGCTTGCACACACGCATTGCCAGAGAACTGCTCTCGTCGCTGGAAACCAAGCTGCTTGCCCTGTGCCTGCCACTCCTGCATCCCAAAACCGCTGGCCTCGGATTGGAGGCTCCTTTTCGAGCCCCAGGAGCCAGCCTCCCCTCAACAGAGTCATGTTTCCAATATTGAGACTCACTGCTCTGACTTCCAAAGACTTTTTTCCCCCAGCTAAACATTGCTGTTTCCATAAACTAGAATCTACCAGCTGGCGTCTGTGGGCTGTATTTGATCTGAAGATATGTTTTGCTTGGTCTGCGGTGCTTGAAAAATACTGAACAAATTGCCAATGTTTGAAAATCATGGCATTTCACCAAAAGTCGGCAGCACCCGTGTCTCTTGAAAGTTTGGAGGTCTGGTCCCACAGTTCTGGGGTGGACCGGGCCTCATCCACCTCACACTGGGAACCCCTCACCCCACAACCTCCCCAGCCCTTGCTCCACTGGAGTCGAGATGGCGTGTGTTCTTAGACTTAGATCTTCATTGTTCTTGTTATCTTTTCCTCTCTATGCTAAAAAATGTTAAGGGGCCCCATATTTTTACAAAATTCTCTTTATATTATATAAATAATGTCAACAAAAATATTACAGTGCAGGTGGAATTATAGAAGAAAAAAAGGGAATATACCTGCCAGTAACCCTGTTTAACTTTTTCATGCATTTCCTGCTAATCTTGGTTTTTCTGTACATATGCGTACTGGAAGGTGGGAATCATACTTCAAGTGGCTTCAGAGTCTGTTTTCCCCTCACATTCCCCAAATCCCATTCAATTCCTCAGAAGATCAATTTTTTTTTTTTTTTTTTGGTTTTTCTCCAGTACCGGGAACCAAACTCACGACCTTGTGCTTGCCAGGCAGGCGCTTTGCCGCTGAGCTAAATCCCCAGCCCCAGAAGATCAATGTTAATAACTAAAAAAATTTGCTTGGGGTACAGCAGCTTTTTAGTATGGCAAACGTATGTGTAATATGAAGCCTACTATTTTAGCCATTTCAAACGACAGCTCCCTGGCATTTGGTGCCATCATGGTGCTGTGCTGTCAATGCCATACCTAGTTCTACAACGTTCTAGCACCTGAAGGAAACCTGCATCCGTTATGTATCACTTCCCCTTCCCTGCTCCTCCCAGGCCCTGGTAACCTCACGTCTGCTCCCTGTCTCTGTGGTGCCTTGGGTTACTGCATATAAGTGGACTCACAGAACGCGCAGGCTCTTGTGTCTGGCTTCTTTCACTTAGTCCAGTGTTTTCCAGGTTCATCCACATTGTAGCACAGTTCTCTTTCATGGCTGACTAATATTCCACTGCATGGCGCACTGCCTTCGGTTTATCCATTCATCAGGTGGTGTTAGTTGATGGACCTTTGAGTTGTGTCTACCTTCTGACTCCTGTGATTAGTGTTGCTATGTACATTTGTGTTTAGGTTTTCACTTTCAGTTCTTTGGGGTCTATACCTAGGAGTGGAATTTCTGGGTCACATGGTAATTCTATGGTTAACTTAGTGAGAAAACACTAAACTATTTTCCATAATAGCTGCACCATTTTGCATCCAATGAACAATGTTCCACTTTCTTATTCTCACCAACACTTACTTTCTGATTTGTTGTTGTTGTTTGTTTCATCTCTTGTTTTATTGTAGCCATCTCATGGGCAAGAAGCGGTATCTCATTGTGGTCTGATTTGCATTTTCTAATGACTGAATATCTTACATATATTTTCTTGTGCTTGTGGGCCATTGGTATATCTTCTCGGGGGTTTTTGTGCTCTGACTCCTTCAGTGGGATTTCCCTAGCTTAGACATCAGTTCCCTTTTCATTTCTGCTACCATGAATGGTGCTGTTACAAACAACCTTAAACAAAAATAGTTTTGAGTGTCTCCTTACGTCTGTAAGACGGCTTTCCTTACGTGGGTTAGGGGTCAAAGCCCTGACATCTCAGCGGTGTTGATGGAAAGGATCAGCTTCTGGACTGCAGGTGTGGGAAGCCTTTCCAAGTGCCTGTGTTAGGTTTTCATCCCTGATGCACTCTGCTGGCCTCACTGGGTTCTGACATGCTCTCCAGCACAGATCTGTGAGCCAGACCTCCGCGCACAGTTCTGGCCTGCCCCGCCCCCTGCCGTGGGCAGCATGCTTGGTGTTCCTGCTGTCCCTGCGGAGTGAGCCTCCTGTCGCCTCGATCCTCTGTGGGATTTCCCCCCTCACGTCTGATCTTCTCCAGTCCTGGGGAGCTGATCGTGTGGGCTCTGCTCTTTCTGGTGAGGAGATAGAAGTTCCTGTAGCTGTGGGACTTGCCTCAGTGCAGGAATGCCTGGTGACCACGGTGAGACTCAGCGCAGGTCTCTTGGATCTTCGGCTCATTTCCTCCCACCCCCCCCCCTGCGGCCTTGTTTCAATATTCTTTCACGGCCATGACTAAGGAAGCAGCATGTCTCCGAGTGCCAGATGTCCTCGGAGTGCTCCAAGGGACAGGGCAGGCCTTGACTTGTCCAGGTAGGTGTTTATAGCACACAGTGCTGCTGCCCTTGGCCAAGCCTCATCCTGTCCCTGGGTGCAAAGAAGGGCAGCCTACCATCCCCCATGGGCAGAACAGTGGGCCCACGGGCCCCACAGCACCCGGCTTGCAGGGTCGATTGGAGCCATGGAACACTGCACCTCGGCTGTGTGACCATGGCTGAGTTTGATGTTAGGTGCGTAGTGCAGACTCCTAAATCTAGATTGCACGTGCAAAGGCCCTCCTGGGGCCTGCACAGCACACCCGGGGGTGGGCCCACCAGGAGAAGTGCTCACCTCTTCTATGGCCTGTGGGGTACAGGAAGTCTTGGTCCTCTCCCTGTCTGGGGCTGTGTCTCGGACTTTGACCACCTTTGCCACTGGCCTCGTGCAGCAGGGCTCAAGGGCAGTTTTGTTTTTACTACGAAGCAGATGCACACAGCAGATTAGGTTTTATTTCAGCTCACTCGTTCTCCTCATTAAAAGCCCTTGCTTTGTGCAGTGTGACTGTCAGAATTACGGCTTCAAACTTGGCCCGCACCTTACCATCCGGGGAGGGAACCTTGTTTTCCTAATGTTTAGGAAACATGTTGCAAGCTAATTTTAGACTGGGAGATGTAGTGGAGACATTCATAGATTTCTCCTCGGCGCCCCTCAGTCTTGAGATAAAAAGCACATTAATTCACTGGCGTCTCTTGCATTTGCAGAAGTCCCTCCTAGAGATACAGATATCCAGTATCAAGGTGTGGGATTTACCTGGCACAGACACCAAGCTCTGAAATTCCATTTCTCCCAAGCAGGATCAATTTAAAACCTATTCCTGAATATGTTTTGTATTTAAATGAACTTGGACTGGGCGCAGACATAGTATCACAGCGTAGAGTGGAAGACCAATACTGTAGCAATGCCACTGGCCATATTTTAACAGAGTATCTCTCCGAAGAGGTCAGGTCTTTTGATTCAGTCACGATCACCTGCACTTGAGCATTGCTTTTGCCCAGGATGTTTGTGTTATTTTCCAGATGGACGGGAACTGCTTCCCTGGCTGCTGTTTGAAGGGCACACGACAAGGTGGTGCGTGCACGCATGCGTGTGTGTGTGTGTGTGTGCACGCGCAGTGCACATGTACTTCGGCAGCAGCTGAGCTGGGGCAGGGAGGGACAGGAGGGAGAGGCTGGGGGCGTGTCCAAATTTACAGTGTCCAGAGGGGGTGCACTTAATGCAGTGCTTTGCAGCAGCTCAGCTGGGGAACCTTTCATGTCTGTAAGAGGCTGGGTGGGGTGACCAGTGTTCGCAAACGCAGGGACCTGGCGGGGGACCGCTTACTGTCGCTGTCTGGAGCAGACACACAGTGACATCTGTGGGGGACCCTGGCTCAGTCGTCATCCAGAATGCAACGTTCCAGTCCTCCCTCCCGCACGGACTCCCCCATGGCACCCTAGTGCACATCGTGTCCCCCTTTCTGATCAGAAAGGCCGCAGGAGCCCCTCTGTGCTGCCTCCCACCTGTTGCCGTGCGGAAGGGAAACCCGGCCCCTGCGCAGCTGCGCGGGGTCTGCCGGGCGCGCTGCTCTGTGCGGGTTGGGCCCGTTTCCCCAGCTGTAGCTGGCACTCTGGAAGGGACCCTGTCACGAATTTCTTTTGTATGTTTCCTAAAAATAGCAGACTGTAGGTTCTCAGAAAATGCCGTCAGTTCGGGGGCCCTTCTTTGTGCCATGCGTGGCCAGGAGGGGTTGTGGTAGAAGGTTGTTTGCTAGTGACACAACTAGAAGCCACCCAAGGTTCCCCGGGGGGAGTGGATGTCACCGTGCACCCCTCTCCCCCGTGGAAGGCTGCGTGGCTGTGAGAAGGAGCAGCCGATCTCCAGCTGAGCTGGGGCGTCCTCGACCCTTTGTTGTTCTTCTCCTTACAAAGGGCAAGCGAGGGAAGTAGCAGAATCCCGTTTCAGTGACAAGAACAAGATAACTTCATGCAGCCGTCGCTCTCTGTATTTTCATACACGCAGAGCACCGGGAGGATGTCCAAGGATGCACGTCCGCCTGTCAGCGTGGGCGCCGGGGAGGTTAGAATCTCTCCTGACCTGTGTCCTCACTGGCGCAAGGGAAAAACACTAAGGTTCAAAGCTGGTGAGCCGGGACGAGAGAAAGCGCGCGGGGATGTGACATCTTCCCCTCACGCTTCGTCCTAGTTTTGGACTTCGCATGTCTGAAAAAAGTAACTTTGTCCTCCAAGTTGTGACCTGGGGAATGGAGATGAGGAAGCGAGGCAGCGCGCAGCGGGGTGAGGCGCCTGTCCCTCTGCTTCCTCCACGCAGGGCAGGAGGGCGAGCTGTCTTCTCTCCCCAGGCTGAGCTGGGCGGGGGCGGCCGGAGCGGAGCCCCGTCTGCTTCTGCCGCAGGGTGCAGACCAGGAGGCGGCTGGCTGCGAGCTGGGGCTTCCGGTCCCAGAGCGGAGCTCACAGGGCGGGGCAGGTGGCTTGCAGCGTGTCCCACTGCAGAGCTTCCTTCTGGGGCCCTGCTGAGCGGCGGGTGGCAGCGGGAGCCCTGCATCCTGCACGGGAGCCGGGACAGTGCAGGCAGCTGCCTCCAGGCTGGCCTGGGCTGCTCTAAGGGGCACAGCTCACCTGCCATTCAGATCTGCTCCCACACCGGAGCCCATCCGCAGGCCCTCCCGCCTGGACTGAGGCTGCGTCTCCTCCACGAGGTCCATTTCCTGAGTAGCGCCGAATCACTCATGCTCACAGCCGCCCTCGGCTCCCCAGCTCTGCAGCAGGGGTCCCGCCTGGCACTCAGAGCCACCTGGAAGGGTCCATGTCTGCTTCTCAGCTTTCTCCAAGCCACTCCTGCTCCACTCAAGCAGAACCGCGTCCAGCGCTCAGCTCCCCAGCTTCTGTCTGTCCCAAGAGTGCAAGGGGACAGGACGTTCCCTTCACATCCTGTAATCCTCTCCTGACTGCAGGACCCGCTTCAGAGGCCGTGTCTTTCAGGAGGACTCACTGCTGTCCTTCTGTGTGCCGTGGGTTCTCCCTGATACCTCTGCTACGGACACTTATACACCTCCTGTCACGTCCTGATAACTTTACGTAGTTTGTTTTTGAGTCAAGGTCTCACTATGCAGTTCAGGCTGGCCTTGAATTCCTATGTAGCCCAGACTGGCCTCAAACTCATGGCAACCCTCCTGCCCCAGCCTCCTGAGTGCTGGGATTGCACATGTGTACTGCGACACTCAACTGACTTGGTACATTTCTTATGTTTAACAAATCTTTGTCAGATTAAATTGTGTGCGGTTATTGGGGATGCACCAGACTAATTTCTAAAAAAACAGATCTTTCATCTCTTGTTGACTCGGTAGAGAAATGAAGGAAATAAAAAGGGTGTTGTTGTCTCTGCAGGAAGCTATAAGAGGACTGTCCTTTGGGTCAGATTTCCATTTTACCTTCTCAGATGTTTGTCAGCCTCCCAGGCTCCTTTCTCTTCCGGCTGTGCAATCATTTCCTGGTCACATCTGTCCTGGATGCCCCGGCGTGATCTGGGAACTAAAGATGCCAGGCAGACGCCTCCACCAGCCTCACGTGCCCCGCGCTCCCATGCTGCGGACAGTAGGGCCTTTCTGTCACCTCCGGCAGAGGCCCATCGGGTCCTGGGCAGCTCACGACCTCCGGCTGGCAGTGGTTGGGACAGCCAGGGTGAGGAAGTGCCTTGGTTTTGTGCCTGTCCCTGTCCCCTTTCTAGAAATTGCACGTGGGTTTCAAAGACAAAGCAGCAGGCAGGAAGGAGAGGGTTGGAGGGCGCTGCTGGGCGCTCTGGGAAGACATGGTTGTGCAGAAAGGGGCTGACGGGCACAGCCCAGGGTATAACAGGTCTCAGAGAACTCTAGTTCCCCACTCTAGTACTAGAGATTGAACCCAGGGAACCCTAAATTACACCCATAACCCTTTAAGATTTTTCTTCTGACACAGAACCTCATTAACTTGCCCAAGCAGGCCTTAAACTTGTGATCCTCCTGCCTCAGCCTCCTGAGTAGCTGGAATTACAGGCAAGCTGATTGTTCTTAAAGGACACTTGAATTGCTTTTAAATCTTCTACTTTCTGAAATGTTCAAGGTTTAGAATTACCTGAGACAATTAGAGGGTTATACTGTAGTAATAGGTGAAGTTCTGACATATTTTTAATGCATGGTTGTTTATTATTGTTCTTTTTATGATAAAAGATATATAAGTTGGCTATTAATAAAAAGTCATGTTTTACAATAACCAAAAGCTACTTTCCGTATTTGATCAGGCAAAGAAGTTATACTGAATACACCTCTAACCCTGAAAGCTGTCTTCTGGCCATCTGATAATTTTTTTCCCAGCTAGGAATATTAAAATGGCTTGTATTCTAGAGGCTGAGGCAGGAGGATCGTTGTGAGTTTGAGACAAGCCTGGGCTACAAAGTGAGCTCAAGGCCAGCCTGAACTGCAGAGCGAGACCCTGTTTCAAAAAAAAAGACAAAAAAATGGCTTGTACTGATCAACATTATTAAACCACTTCTTGTATTTGAAACCACATGCACTGAACGTGCTGTGAGATACAGTTATACAAAGAAGGCGGTGAACATGAAGACAGGAAATGAAGCTCTGTAACAACTTTTCAAAATGAGAACCTCCTAGGGTCGTGCAGTGTTACTCTTCATGTTTCACCGAAGTTGTGTTGGTTCAAGTATTGTGTGAATTGACTTCCTGCCTCCTTGTGCTCGTGCTTAAATTAACTTTCTGTAAGATCTGCCTCCCCAGCACTCTGTGTGAACTTCGCTGAGGCTTAGATTTGAAACTAGACAGAAGGAAAGGGAGGGGAGCGGCACCTGCAGGAGACCCGGTGAAGGCACAGCGCTCCGCCAAGTGCTCCTGCCTCGCTCTGCTTCGCTTTGCTGCTTGCGGAGCGGCCTAGTTTCAAAAGGTTATGCTTAAAATTCAGTGATCAAGTGACAATGGCAAGACAGAGCTTCCGTCCGCAGAGCTTCCGTACAGAAAGAGCCCAGCAGTGGCTGCTGAGGGAGCCCCTGCGTCTCCCCTGGGACATCAGTGTCCCACGGCCGGGAAGTGGCTGAGGAGCTCGGCAGACGCATCCAAGCACAGAGCCAGCAACAGGGAACAGAAAGCGGTGCCTGCTGTTGCCTCTGTGTCCCCAGTCCTCCGGCGCCTGTGCCGGGACACTTGGCTTGTGGCACTGGCTGACTTCTCCCTGGGCCGCGACTCCAGCGCTCCTCCCCTGCTTGGGGCACGCTGTGGCCAGATAAGATGTTTGCAGAAGCGCCATTCCTTTCTCTTGCTCAAGACCCCACTTCCTGTTCACCCGCTGGGTCAGGTGAAAACTCCTTCTGCAGCATGGCCTCCCCACTGCTCCGGCCTCGCCGCCGCCTTCTCCTCGGGGAGGGTCACGGGCGCATCACGGGGAGCCAGCGTCTGCCCCCGCGCCTTTCTGAGAGCACGAACCTCGCAGTCACCCACTGTGAAAGGCTGGGTCCCTCTGCTTTCTGACTCCTGGTAACATTTGTGCTTCTGTGAGTTGTTTGTTGAGAGTAAGGGTATCAAGAAACAGGTACACATGGCTGCTGCACAGCGTCGTACCCACGTGCGGGGAGGGGGTGCGCCCTGTGCCTTACACAGCTTTCATCCTGCACGGGCCATAGGGGATACGGCACTTCTCCACAGGGAGAGCGGAGGCAGAATTATTAATCATGTTATTTCATATCGTAAGCATAGCAGGCGGGGAAAATACCCAGCTGTGACAATCAGGGAAACTGAAAGTTCTTAGTCTCAGTTTTGCCACTAATAGGCAAATCAGTTGACCTCGGAGTGACAGAAAGGGACTTATTTCCATGGTGACCACCATGAGATCATCAGAGAAAGGGATATCTGCATATGCTGGTGGTACTGTTTTTTATTAGTCCGCGTGAGCAGTGCGTCATGTTTGTACTCCTCATGGGGCGCCGGTGTGCACGCAGCGCATCTTGATTCCTTTTCTATCCCATCCCCTCCCCTTCCATCCCCCGTCTCCATCTCTTGATCCCCTGCCCCTTTAAGAAAGATTCATCTCCCTGTCTTTTGCTCTTTATTTATAATGTGGGTTTCTCCTACAAGAGAAACCATGCAATATTTAAGTGTGTCTGATTTATTTCAGTTAACATGATGGTCTCAAGGTGCACCCTTTTTCCTACAAATGACTCAGGTTTATCTTCTTTGAGGCAGAGTAGTGCTCCATGGTGTAAATACATCTGAAGTAGTAAAATCGCAATCTCACATTCCATCAGCAAGCGCGCATCGATGACACACTTTGGTCAGCCCGGGGAGACGATGTGTTGTTTCAGGGACTTGTTATTTGGTTTCCTAGACTGGACTTCTGAGCGCAGAGATTGCCCCACGTCACGGCACCAAGGCAGGCTCAGTTTGATCTTCGGGCTCCTTCCTGTATATTTTTCTGTCAAGGTGGTGGGCCCTTCTACCTTACCCATGGTGCTGTGGATTATAATCCCGGTATGGTTTATTTGCTCTGTAATTTTAAAGGAAACCTTTAAAGACCCTTCAGGATCATCTTTGTAGGATGGATGTGAATACTCTCATCCGTGCAGGCTTTTGAGCCCCGGCGTCAGCCACATGATCTCTGTTGTCAGAGTGCACCGGACGTAGGCCCCGCATGCGCCTGGGTTGGTGATTTCTAAGCACATCCTGCAAAAATGACTATTATGACCCCATTTTGTAGATGAGGGAACCATGGCTGAGATTGGACCCCAGGTCAGTCAGATGTCCTAGCTTTGATCTCATGAGCACGACAGCAAGGCACAGGTCAGAAGAACTCGGCCTCCGCTGGAGTTTCCATTTCACTGGTACCACAGTTTCACCGCTTCTTTTCCGTCTCAGCTGCTGTGAGTCACTGTGGTAAAGCTGATGTGCCGGGGCCTCCTGCGCCTGGGTGAAGATGCAGGAGCTCTGGGAGCAGAGAAACAGTGCCAGAGGCTCGGTGGGCCGGGCTGTGAATGGCCCCCAGACTGGGTCGTCCTCATCGGTCCCTACTTAACCGTGTATTACTTTCATTTTGGAAAGGGTCAGGTGAAAAATGAGCTTCTCCATTTCCTGACTGGATGCTTTCTGTTTCACATCATGTTTAAGGATACTGTTAGTAAGTAGCTGAAGCAGACCTTGATTTTATGATCACTGTTATGTTTCTGTGATGGAAGGAACTTCTCCCCCGGTGAAGACTGCTTGCTGTCTGTCCAGCAAGCACACAGCCAGACCCCCATGGGCACAGACAGCAAGCTTTGTTCATTAAATCCGGTGGCTTGGAGAAATTTTTAGTATCCTTTTGCAAAAATGCAAACACTGCCTCATACAAAAAGCAGTTGTTACTTAATGAAGTGTTTCAGCTTGTTTGTCCAAGCTGGTGGTTTGTGTGGCAGGACGACTGCTGTGTCAGCGGTTGGCTACTAATAACGTCTTGCTCTAACCACACACTGTGCAGAGTGCTCAAGTACGGACAGATGTTGAGGAAAATCCGTTCTTTCCCTCTTGGCTATTGATTGATTCCCGGCATCCACGCCTGATTGGAATGCAAGGTGTTTTCCTTCAGATTTGGAGTGTTTAATTACCCGGTCTAATCAGAAGAAGATAAGCCACGTACCAGGAAGGTGGGAGGCGTCTTTTGGGCACCTCCTGCTCTGCCTGCCTGCTCTGGCTGCTCTGGACGCTCACTGGCAGCCTCTGTCTCTGCTTTTCGCCCCCGGCCTGTGTACTAGTGAGGAACACACAGCTCGGACAGAGGGTCAAGTGTGCTGTACACTGCTTTTAGGGAAAACCAAAGTGGATGTCGGGCGTGGTGACACACACCTGTAATCCCAGCATTTGGGAGGCTGAGACAGGAGGATTGCTTCAAGTTTGAGGCCACCCTGGGCTACATAGTGAGACCCTGCCTCAAAAACAGAATTGGTGGCTTCGGTGGGGATTTCTGAAGGGGTGGTTGTGGGAAGGTGGTCTCTTTGCGGGCCCGAACGGGACTCTAACCTAGCTGAGCTTTCTCCGTAGAGCACTTGCTGGACCTCATTCTTAAACGAATGACCTGTCTGGTGCCTCCAGTGGCATAGTCTTAGTGGAATTGAGGGAAATGAATTGTGTTTTATAAATGATGAAAAGTGATACTTTATCACATGGGGTTTAGCTAGCTTTGTTCTTATTTCCTAAAACCCTGGACCCTCAGGGATCAGTAGGAAAGTGGTTTTTTATTTTTACTTTTTTGGCATGGGCATGGTGTGTCTCCATGTGTGTTTCCTTATCACTGGGAACTGTCTTGGGAGCTTGAGCTCTTTGTGTTCTGATGAAAGTGGAACTCTCGGCTGCCTTACTTCACTTCAGCACCTGAACGTGCATCTGCCAGGTAACAGTTACCGTCGTGCTCCCCCTAGCGGAACTGAAGGTCTGTGTCAGAGTTTGAGAGTAAAGTTCTGGCTCACACACATGCATTTGACTAGGTCTTTGCTTTGGAAATCAAACATTTTCCTGGTTTGTCTGGAGAGTGAAAAATAAAAGGGAGAGATATCGCAGTGGGAGGGTTGGGAGGGGTTGTGGGTAGACACCGGCTTTCTGTGGGTAAGACTTCAGTCTGCAGGGTCGGCGAGTCCGCTGCAGAGCTTACAGTGGGTCTGTCTATGCAAGGCCGCTGTCCTGAGCCTGGTGACCCAGGGCAGCTTTCCACACTCCCAGAAGGCTGGGAGGGGCTGGCGCTGGTGAGGGGCAAGGCAGGGCGAGGCCCCTCCGAGGGAATCCCACGCGTGCCATGGGTCTGAGGTGCGGGGAGTCCCCGTCTGCCCTCTGCACCCGTCAGGAGCCTGTGCCAGTGTCCACGGCACCCAGTGGGCATCGCTCTTTACAGCGGCTGAGCGTGCGAAAGTCCCGAGGAGCTGCAGCTGCGAGGCCGCCAGCGCTGTAACAGTGCCCTTTCCCTGCACGAGGGCTCCTCAGCGTTGACCCTTGTTGTGATTTTGTGTCTCCTGAACTTTGTACCTTGTTCCATGCAAGGCGGCCCTGTATTGCGTATGTTTGTGCGCAAGTGTGAGGCTTTGGACCCTCTGGAGGGATGCCCAGAGCCACCGGAGGACCAAACCTGTGTCACTGGCGCTCTCTTTTCTCCCGTACATACAGGCACGTCGTGCTGGTTAGCCTATAAGTGAAGCACAATAAGAGATTAGCAACAGCTTATGAGAAAATAAAATGATTATAATAACATATGATACTAGGACAGTTGATCCAATGGCTGAGATGTGACTTTTGGGCAGGCGGTGTAGACACTGTGGATACACCGGACAAAAGGGTCCTTCCCGTCCTGGCGGGGTGGAGCAGGATGGCACAGGGCTCCATGGCACTCTTCAGGCTGGCACACAACTTACAGCTTGTGGAGGGGTTGTTTCTGGCATTCTCCCTGCATGCTTTGGGCTGTAGTTGAATGGTACTCACTAACACCCAGCCCACCCAGCCGGGGGGAGGCCAGGACCGGGGCGCCCCAAGGCACAGGACTCTCAGGGGAGGCTTTACTTCCAAGCCTCATCACGGTCAAGGCAAAGCCACCAGTGGCTGCCCAATTCATGGTCCTCGGGACTCGTGAGACTATCGTAACCAGGATATTCCCCCTTCTCGTGATCGTGTCCCGAGCCCACATCAGCATCTGTACTTGATCTTACCAAGAGGCTGAGAAGCGATGTGTCAGAGCATCTAGATTCATTTTTCCAGATACTTATTTTCAGGTTAGGTGCTTTCCTGGGGAAAAATAAAACAGCAGGATTGGATTAAAATCCCAATGTCAGGGGAATGTCAAAGTGCTCTGGGGGGATGTTTATTTAGGAGTGTAGAGAAAAATAAAAAAGGAACACCCATAATGTTAAAAAAATAAGCTACTTGCTCAAAAATCACAGTAATTTAGTTCAGTAATTGCACCGAGGCACCACGCACCTTCGTCCAGAGCATGCAGCTGTGAAATTGCGTGGAGCGCAGTGCCGGGAGGCAGCGTGGTGGAGGCCACGATGTGGCCACGGGGCTCACTGGACCAGAGCCGCCCATCCTGCAGGGAGCGGGGTCTGTGTGTGAAGCCGCACTGCCCTGTGTACACCTGCCCAAGCTTGGGTCTGTGATGTCCGGCGTGGGCACAGTGGGGTGGGCATGGGCATGGTCAGATTCCCACCCCCAGGTGCTGGGAACTCTGTGCCCCCTGAGCTGTGTGAATGCCTGGGGTGGGTGTGCGCCTCAGCATCTGCCTGCTCAGCCACCAACTGAGCGGGAAGCCTCGTCAGGCCCTGCACCTACCGTCCAACCCTCGTCTGCGTTCGTTGTTTTTCTCTTCAAGTTCAAAGGGTCAAGTGCGCACATGTGAGCGTTTGGCCGAGAATTAGGAAACATCCACAGGACTCCACTGGGGGTCGTCAGCAAGAACATGGAAGCATCTCCTTGTCTTTATTTTTCTTTTCAATTTTTATTTTTATTAGCATGTGTTTGTAGTATGTAATGATCACATTCATGTGTGGAGTTGGTACATATATAACACTGCATACTTCTTTTTATATCCTCCTCCTTCTTTTTATATCCTCCTTGGTGTGTAAATACCAAGCCTTCCTTATCCATTCATCTGCTGATGGACATATAGGCTGCTTCCAAGGTTTAGCTCTTATGAATTGTGCTGCTATAAACATGTGTACATGTGGGTCACTGTAATATGATGTCTTTAACTCTTTCAGGAGGAGTCCTAGGGAAGTAGCTCGGTTGAATAAAATTTCTAGGTTTAATGTTCTAAGGACTCTGTACTGATTTCAGAGCGGCTGTGCCAGTTTACACTCTCACCTGCAGTGCAGAAAGGTTAAGCCTGCTCATCTTTGAGCAGAGCAACCAGCCAAGGCTTGGCAGGGAGAAGCCTTGAGCTCTTCCCAAGACCTCTTCTTCACTTCGTTGTTGGCAGCTGGAGAAGCGGTCCCTGTGCCTGGGCGAGCGGTGGGAATGAGAGCATTTTGTTTCTTCTGTGCATTGGCCGGAAGCTTCATGAAGGGAAGGGAAAGTCACTGACAAATTCCTGGAACGTGGAAACAGACTCTGGAAATTGGACACGTTTACGCAGCATTTCCTCAGGGGCTCCTACCGTGTCTGAGTGGTCCTCATGCCAGCAATAAGCACCTTCAAATGAGAGGCAGTGGGAGGGTGGAAGGGCGAGAAGACGGCTTGCGGGGCGATGAGGACTCAGGTCCCTGAGTAGACAGCACGGCGAGAGGCCGCCTGCTGGTGCTGATGACCCGCTCTGGCGCCCGAACTTGCCGCTGGCCCCTCAGAAGGAGATGGTGCTCTGTCAAAGATCTGGATTCTCAGCCCTGGGCGTCCCGGGTGACTCTTGTGACAAGACAAATTTGGGAAATCACCAAATTTGCCTCCTAGACTGACATGTTTCCCACAGCTGCCAGTGCACGCGTGTATGTGTAAGTCTGCATGTGATTGCTGAGGATTTTGAAGCTTGGGGAAAAATGGTCAAATATTCCATATCGAGTGTTGAACATTTAATGTAAACATTCACGAACTGTGTACCGCTGTGCAGTCATGGAAGGTTTTCCTGTATGTGATCCAATAATAGTACCACTGTGGGTGCCCACGGGATTATGGGGGAAGTGGGCTCAGCATGGCGGGCAGCGGTGGAGCTGGCTGGGAATGGGTGCCTTTGTAAAGTGGGGTGAGCCTGGCGCCAGCCCTCACCTCCGCTTTTCTACCTTTGCTCCATTCTCGTCACTGGGTTGATGCCAGCCCCTTTCTGACGTCCACACCTCCGCTCCCTGCACCTGAATGCCCCTCCTTCCCAGCCAGTGGAGACCACTTGGTCATCACGGCCTTCCCTGTGCTTTTCTGCATACATCTCAGCCCACCGCCCAGCTCGGGGAGCCGGTTCCTTTGGCTGTGTCTCCCCTGCTTGCTGTTCTGTCTACCGTGTGCTGAAGGCTCCTTTGCTGTCCTGGGTTCAGTGAACACTCACAGCCCCTTTGCTCCCTAACCCACACCCTCCTGTGTACGTGAGACCAGCAGCAGATGTCGTGTTTGAAACAGTGCAGGTTGGCTAAAGCTATGGGAGGCATTTTGGAATGATTTCAGGGATTTCCCAAACATGGCCAAAGAAATGTCCAGCGGGCCAAAGCATGGCCATTAACACCCGCTAGGGATGGAGTTCTTTGAGTCTACTGAGGAACTGGCATGGTGGTACACGCTTGTGATCCCAGCTACTTGGGAGGCTGAGGCTGGAGGATCACAGATTTGAGGCCAGCCTGGGTAACTTAGCAAGATCCTGTTCAAAATAAACTTTTAGAAAGGACCCAGACTCTAGCTTGGGGACAGAGCACTTGCCTGACAAGGATGAGGTTGGGTCCAAGCTCCAGCACAGGGTGGGGGGTTTAGGAAGGGTGGGACCCCCGTCTCCTTGGGCTGCCAGGATAGAAGACCAGAGTCTGGGTGGTGTGAACAACAGACTTTATTTTCTCAGAGCTCTGGGGGCTGGAAGTGCAAGATCCAGCACCATCTGGCTGGTCTTTGGTAAAACCTGACCCCGGCTTACCGGCAGCCACCTCCTCTGATTCCACCAGGACAGTTCCTCTCGGTACAGCCTGAGAGAGAGTGAGTGCTTCAAGGGACACTGGTTCCCCTGGGTTGGGGCTACCGTATGACCTCATTTGACCTTGACTATCTCCTCAAAGGCCTGTCTCCAAATAGGGTCACCTTGGGGATACAACTTAGGCATATTAATTTGGGGGCATGAATCCGTCTGTAATGGATTAGATGCACAAAGCACGTCTGGTCATTTCAGTGATGGGGATTGGAGGGCTGGCCAAGGACAGCCTGAGCGGTGGGTGGTTTTCCTGTGGCGCTCACAGCAGTCTGCAGCCCCAGGTTCGAGAGGTTATCTCTCTATGTGCATCTCCCCGACGGGGCCATCTGCTGGCACGCCTCTTTGACAGCAGCCTCTGAGCGCAACCACCTGTGTTATCACCGTGCTAAGTGAGCCCTCCTTTGTGTTTGCAGCCACCGCTGGTCCAGGCCATCTTCAGCGGCGACCCAGAGGAGATCCGAGTGCTCATCCACAAAACGGAAGACGTGAACGCACTGGTAAGGGAGGTGCGGCCTCAGCCGTGGCACTGGAGGCCGAGGTTTCTTTCCCTTTGCTGTCCCTCCACCTCTCTAGTCAATACTGACAGCACAGGACGGTTCTTGGAACATTGTCTCTAAGTCTGTGCTGTAAAATGCATAGGGTGGTTGGAAGGGAAATCAGTGTTCTGAAATACAGTTACCAAAATAATAACCACACTGTGATGTAGTGATACGTAGGCTTCTTATCAGTGTATTTGATAAGAAGCAGCAGGTCCGACAGTGGCCATAATGTAAAAAGGATCAGTATTCTGCCACACTGGAAGGAGGCGTGAGTATGCCTGTGACTGCTCCTGGGTGACGGTGGCCCCATGACCGTGGGTGTGACTGTATCTTGCTGTGGACGTTCAAGACTGAAGAGGATGCTAGGCTTCTCTGAGAAGCCGGTGAGCCCAGGGGCAGCGCTGTCTTCTCCGAGGGGATGACCGGCCGGCAGCCAGGCTTGGCAGTTTGGACTCTGTCACTTGGCTGCTGGATTTGTGGGCTGCAGCTGGGATGTTTTTATGTTTTAAATAGTTAAAAAGAAAAGAAAAAAATGAGAGAAGAACAATATATTGTGACACATGGAAATAATAAGCAATTCAAATGTCAGTGTCCATAAGTAAAGGTTTGCTGGCCTGCAGCCATGCTGGCTCATTTACCCAGTGCCTGTAGCTGGCTTGGGACCCTGGCTGCCCAGCCAAGGGGTGGTGTCGGGGACTGCCCGTGGGTAAGCGTCTCCTCTTTGACCTGTGTGGGACAGGTTTGCTGGTTCCGCCCTTGGGGGTCTATGAGCCGGATGGATGCTGGGCGGTCATCCTGGGCCCCGCTGATGTTGTGTCCTGTGTCAGAGCATTTCATCAAATCCTTAAAGACTGTACGACATCCCCCAAGGTCAAGGACCGCTGCATCTGGAAGAAATACACAAGCCAGCCCGCCACAGGTTAGGTAGGCAGAGGTCAGTAGTTGCCCTTCTGATGGCTTCCTACAGCAGGCTGAGCAAGCTGCTAGGTGCAGGCGCTGCTGTCCCCTCAGTGAAGCTGTATTTTTGGGGTGCTCAGTCCACAGGAGAGGAATTCTCTGTCCAGCATGTATGGAGTTCAGGCACGCCTTTGCCTCAAGTGGAGTGGGGAGGTCACAGGGTGGACAGTGTCCCTTGCGCTGGCCCAGTGCTGTGCTCAGGAGCCAGGTCCCTGGTGCAGCCTTCCCTCCTGGGGCGGCAAGGCAGGTGGCTGGCTTCCTGGCAAGGCACTGGACACCTTCTCCCAGCTGGCACCGACAACATCTGGAAAATATTTTGTGACACTTGTGTGAGGGAAGCTCAGCTCAGAGGCAGACAGGGATGGACCTGAGATGGCAGCTGGGCCGTCCAGACCTGCAGTGGGGAGGCGGTACCCTGTTCTTCCCAGGAGAAGCTGGCCTGGCACCCGCTGTCCATGCCCCTGACATCTCGGGTGGTGTGGTGGGCCACACCGGACAGTCTCCTGTGGGTGGTGGTGGGCCACGCTGGACAAACCCCAGGTCACTACCTTCCTCACGATTGTGAGCGGCCAGGACACTGTCCAGTGGCACACCAGGAAGGACTGTGCTGGCCTTGGAACGGCCTTTGCTCTTCTTGGGCAAGTGACAAACTGTGGGCTGGCAGCGGCGTGGGGAGCTGAACTTGGATTGTAACCCAGCCATCCTGCTGAACTAGACAGGTCAACTGCTGTGACACACAGCGCCGCATGCGCCCACCGGATGCTTGACCCATGAAGTCCAGTTCATACACCAAGGAGCACCAGGCCATCAAAACCCACAGAGAGGTGGGACGGAAAACCAGACCCTGGGGTAGAAAGGGTCAGCTAAGGTGGTGCAGGTGCGGTGCAGGTGGGGCACACGCTTAGCACACGGAGGAGGGCCCTGCTCTGCAGAGGCTCCCAGGTGACAACAAAGGCTTCTGAGGCCACTGTAGGGTCCGCCCACAGTGCAGCCAGCCAGAGGGGCAAGGCCGGGAGGGGAGGTGTAGATGGACTTCCGGTCAGCGTGGACAGCACTAGTCTACTCCCAGCCTGGGGCTCGGGGAGGAGAGGCTGCCCATCCCCGCCTCCAATGTCAAGGGCGAGCAGTGTCTCCCTCAGAGCCGGGGTTTGTCTTGTCCCCTCCTCAACCTTGCTTTCTTCTCTTCGCCCCCATTTAGTCACTGAATAAGGGCAGCATTTGTGACTTTGGTGCCTGGACTGAGCCCAGCCCCAAGCGTGCCAAGCATGTGCCCCACCTGCGCCGCACCTGCACCACCTTAGCTGACCCTTTCTACCCCAGGGCCTGGTTTTCTGTCCCACCTGTCTGTGGGTTTTGATGTCCTGGTGTTCCTTGGCGTACGTACATCGCTCTGAGGCGCCGACCCTGACTTGGAAAGACATGCTGCAGCTGGGCCTCTCCCTGTCCCCCACCTTGGTTGCTCACTAACAGTGTATATGGACTCTGTGCTTCCATGAAACCGGGCCACGCAGCCCGCTGGGATTTACGGTCCTCTGCTGAGCTTTCCTCAGTGCTCTGCGGGAGAAGTCGCAGCCCACCCGCCCTTCCACACCCTCCTGTCTCACCTCCTTTCTGCAGTCTTCTCCACACCTGCCGGCCAGAGAGGCCTGTCTCTGCTCTCAGCTCCCTGGCTCTGTGTGTCTCTCAGTAGCTTTCAGCTGGCCTGGAGGTGTTCTGTATGTTTTCTGTGTAGCCCACTTTCTGCGGAGTCATTTGTGGTCGGTGTTTGACTTCTCCCCGTGAGCGTGAAGCTCTGAGCAGAGCCCTGTGAAGGGCTGGGAGGAGCTCTGCCTCCCGGTGGGGTCTCCATGGCTGGGGTGGTGCCAGGCCTGGAAATGGCAGTGACCACGATGCAATTTAAATCGACCCAGATGTCACTGAGAGCTAGAAAGAGTTTCGAGGCCTCCATCGCTAACCAAATTGAGCTCAAGGTGGCATCTGAGCTCCGAATAGCATCTCAACCGAGAATGTGGACCTCTCAGAATGCAGAGATTCCGAAAGTCAAACACTGAGCTCAGTGACGACGTTTGGGGACTTGATTGTCACCGATGTCAGAGAACATGGGCGGGCGCTGTGTCCTGAGGAGGGAGTGGCTGCAGGACCTGGACAGGGCAGGCGAGGTGTCCCACGTCATTCGAGCTACCACCACTGCTCGGCTGCAGCCAGACCTGTCTACATCCTGTGGCCGGAAGCGGCAGAGAGTAAGAGTTCAGGCTGAACAATAACGAACAGTAGGCAGCATCGCCAAGGAGAATAAGAAGACTGCTGGGTGATGAGCTCCCCAAACAGCCACCTGAGCGGGCTCCAAAGGTGATGAAGACGGGCTCAGGGGCCCTGCCCCCCGTCCTGTGCCCTTGCTGGACATCACTGATCCCTGGCACTTCTCCCTTGAGTCTTGGAGATGGGTGCTCCTTCCCGGGACAGTGCTGCTGTAGAGCTGGAGTTGGCCTGTGCCCGGGAGCCCTGCTGTGCCTGGACCCGGCGATGCTTGGCGTGTCTTCGACCGTGAGAGACACCAATTCAGGAGCTGCAGTCCCCCCTTGCTAGCAGACCCAGATGGTTTTTTCTCTTTAAAAACCATCACTGGCAGAAACACGCAGGCACTCACACCCGCTCATTATTATAACACTGGGGCTCAACAAATTTCACAGAACAAATAAGCTGAACAGTGATTCTGCCGTATCACCTCACAATCCACGCATGCTCCATTTCATTGTCTCCATAGTCTCAAAACTTCTTTTACAGTTGAGTTGTCCCCAAGTTGATCATTTTAATCCCTCTACTTTGTGTCGACAGTTAGTGTCTGTGACTTGCTCCAGTAGGATCTGGCCCTGCGCGTGTGCCTTTTGTTGACCCACGCCAGTTCTGAGAGAGGAGGCACCTCTGTGACTATAACGGGATAAATCTTGAGGTGGGAGCTAAGCTTACGTCAGCAAAGAACTTACAGGCAGAAAGGGAGAAAGCCACTAATGCTGCAGGAATTAGCTGGCCCAAGAGCCAAGTGAGGAGAAAAGCTGACGTTGTAGGAGGTGGGCACCTTCTAAAGAGGTGAGACAAATTAACGGTGGTGAGCTTGGAGAGAGAGAGAGCATCTGTTGGAGTGTGGAAGTATTTCCTTCAAAAACAGACTATATTTTAAAAATCCACCCACCAGGGCCCCTTCTGGCTGTGTTCAAAGACCCTGGAGGGGTTGGTTTGGTGCTGTCTCAATCCACAGCCTGTGTGTGCAGTGCCAAGTGCCCTCCAACGTGGGAGCGCACTCTGCAGCTGAGGCTTCGGTTTGCTTTTCCCTGTTTCAATAAGGACTTTGGTCTGGGGACGCAGACCCGAGGTGCCTGGTCGCAGGTCAGCTTGGGTGTCCTGGGATGAGGCCGCTAGCACGGTGCGGTGGACGGGAGCGCCTGTCCCTAGCATGGGCACTCACCCACTCTGTCGGCTGCAGGCAGGAAGGCAGGAGTGGCGTGGCCCAGACTATTTCAGTTTTAAGAGCAAGTTTTTAAGGAAATCTCTAAACTGTTAAATGTTGGTTCCAAAAAAAGTTTTTTTGAACAATGTTCTGGCCAAAGAAAACAGCTCAGCGGGTTTGATCGAGCTGGGCCACCGCTGTCCTAGCTGTGGATGAGGAGAGTGACGCTGAGCAGTAGGGCTTCCGCGTCACCTGCCTTTGGGGTGTCGGCGAGGGAGCGCTTACTCTCTGGGGTCAGCGTGGCTCTGGGGATGGGGTGCTGGGCCCCTTGCCGTCCTGGGAGTGCTGCTCTGTGCCCAGCGCGGTGCCAGCTGTGCTGTCCTGCACCTGCCCCCGGCGGGCCTGGCTGGGGCCCGGCAGCTGTGACCTGTGTCCGGGAGGAAGGTCAGGGACTCCAGCTGGCTCCAGGGGGCTTCACAGCCACGTAGGACTCAGCGAGCAGGTCTGGCCCCCGTGAGTCCTCAGTGTCCGCTAGCAGCCGATGCCCCAGCTCCGGGCGCCGTTTGGCGAGCGGCCTCCTAGAGGGACAGATGCGACAGTGGTGTCCGGTCTGCACCCCTGAAGAGAGCCGGAGTGCTGCCACAAGCATTAGTGTGCGATCAATCAGAGACACGGCCACAGCGCAGAGCATGGCACCCAGCAATTAGAAGATGTCACAGACTGAACCTCCCCAGGTGCAAGCCAAATCAGCCTCCTCTTCCTGTAAAAAATGTACTTTTGAGACCAGCTTGAGGTGGGCACATCAAGGGTGTGGCTCTTTATTTGCATAATGTGTTACATTCAGGAGGTGGATTGAACAAGCGAGGCGCATTATTTTTAGATGGAAGAACTCAAATAGAAGCTGCCAGGTGTTCGAAATGAATTTACAGATTTGTTGCTGTTGAATTGGCGGTAGAAAGTGTGTTGGGAGCCTGGACAGAGTAATTTGAAACTTCAGAAGAATGGGCACCGGGCCCTGAGCCTTCACACTGGGCCGCCTCCCCGGTACTTTCCGCTGTTATTTCGAGACAGGCCCTCACTAAGTCACTAAGTTGCCCAGGCTGGGTTTAAACTTGGGATCCTCCTGCCTCAGCCTCCCAGAGTGCTGGGATTACAGTATGCGCCGCAACGCCCAGCTCTTTATTTCTTTGCATATGATTAATTTTTTTTGCACTGACCATGTATTATGCTTATAAATGGCAAAAACAAGTAAACTGACATAAACACACAGACAGATAGCCTTCCAGTGGCTCGTGCTCAGCCTGTGGCTCTGGATGGCGCCCGCACATTCATCTGCCGAGTGAGCGTAGATCATCTCGCAGTGCTACACACGCGCAGCTTGTCGTGACCACTCCGTGGGGGCCCCGTCTCTCAGCACATGGCCCGAGCAGCCATCTCTGCGGGGGTCTCGTCTCCCAGGTCCTGCCTCCTGCTTGGGGCCCGGGGACCCCTCTTGGGTGGTGGAGACTGCAGTGGGGGTGGATAAGATGGTAGGGGGTGGTGTCTCGAGGCCGGTGCCTTCTTACTTCAGTGCACGAGCCGCATCACGTTATCTCCAACTAGGATGAGAGAATTATTAGGGTTTTGTTTTTGTCTCTGTTTTTGTTTGGTACCGGGAATCGAACTCAGGCCTTGCGATTGCCAGGTAGGTGCTGTGCTGCTGAGCTATATCACCAGCTATGAGAATTACTGGTTTTGACCAGGGTGAAAATGAAATAAAAATTTCCAGACCCTTTATTTTCCAATTTCTTTTACATGAGAATATACTTTTATTTATTTATTTATTTATTTTAAGGGTAGGAAGATTCACTGGAGAATAGGAATAAGGAGTGGGGAGTAGGAGTAGCTCCTGAGAAACAGGAGGGGCCCCGAATGGGCTGCCCAAGAATATACTTCTAGTCAGAAGGCATTTTAAGTTCTGTGGAAAGGTGATCACTCTTGTATTCTGGAACTGGATGGGGCAAAGGTAAACACATACCCAGATTATTCTTAAAGATTGCGACTGGTCAGGCTGGAGGCACACACCACTCCAGCACTGGGGAGGCTGAGGCAGGAGGGTCACTGCAAGTTCAAGGCCAGCCCAGGCTACATAGTGAGTTCAAGGCCAGCCAGTTCAAGTTTATTTCCTAAGTGCAGCAGTCCAGACATGAGCTGTCCAGGACTAGGGTGACCCTCCCTGGTGTCATGACCCAGTCTCCACTTCCTTTGGTGCTGCTATCTCTACATGACTTCCCCCTCAAGGCCCAAAATGGCCATTGTGCTCCAGCTATCACATCGAAATTCTGATTAGTAGAAAGAAGGAAGGCTGATTAGTAGAAAGAAGAAAGAAGAAAGGGACAGACCCCCTTTCTCTAAGGAGATGTCCACTAAAGACACGACTGCTTATATATTGTTTAGAACCCTACCCCATAATCACGTACTCAGCTGAAAACCAGAGTTCTTACGAAAGAAGGAAACGTTGAGGCAAACCAGCAGTGTCCATGATGGGCTGTGAGAGCCTTCTGTGACCAGGAGCTGCTGTGAGTACAGAAGTCACTTATGTCATGAGATCACCTCATGTGCATTCCTTCCTTCCTTCCTTCATTCAGGAACTATCTATTAAACATTTCTTATAGACACACACTGCAGCTGGCACCTACATACTTCTTATCTGATTCTGTAGTCAATTTACGTGATCTCCAAAGAAAGTCTGGAGGAACCACGCAGCTGTGAACTTCTTCCTCTTTGCCAGGCCTGTGGCAGCAGAACACCGTGAGGCAGTGTGTCCCTTTCTTTAGGGGAAGGAGGGCGAAGGCCGGCCTGGTGGCGTGAGATGAACGGCAGCTCTTGCACTTACTGGCGCAGACCCAGCGTGCTGCCCTCCAGCTCTGGGTCCTGGCTGTTGTCACCAGTGCTTCGGGTGGATTCGCTTTCCGTGTCCTCACCTGGCTTGTCTGTGTGCCCTCTGCCACTGACAGTACACAGCCGGGATGGGCTCCTGCCTCCTGAACTTGTCCCTTTCACCCAGGGACACCCATACTGAGACAGCTGTGTTTTTTATTTGGGAAGCAGAGTTTGCATAGGTAGACAGGTAGATGGGTGCATGGATGGATGATGGGTGGATGATGGATGGATGATGGATGGATGGATGGATGGATGATGGGTGGATGATGGGTGGATGATGGGTGGATGATGGATGGATGGATGATGGGTGGATGATGGATGGATGGATGGATGATGGGTGGATGATGGGTGGATGGATGATGGGTGGATGATGGGTGGATGGATGGATGGATGATGGATGGATGGATGATGGGTGGATGATGGATGGATGATGGGTGGATGGATGATGGATGATGGATGGATGGATAGCGTATTGATGTATCGGTCAGCTTTCTTGTCAGTGAGACAAAATAATCTGACACCACAGCTTAAAGGAGGGGAGGTTTATGTGGCCTCCTGGTGTCAGTCCATTGTTGGCTGATCCGAGGCAGGACCATCATGGCGGAAGGGAGTGAGGGAGAACAGCTGCTGAGTTCATGCGTCAGCCCCGGAGAGCTGGCGTTTGGCTTTGTTTATGGCTGAATCCCCCACACTGACAGTGGGTCCTGCATGGACAGGGGACAGGTGGAGGACTAGGCCCCTTGGGGTCTCCTGATGCACCGCCTCCTCCCTGCCCATGCCCTAGGGCGAGCACTGTCTGGAGTGGTGCGGGCTCTCTCCGTTCTTGTTTTCCCGCACTCTGGTTTTATCTGTTTGTGTGCATGGTGACCAGGACCTCGTGAGGCCCAAACAGTAGTTGGTGGAAACATCCTTAAAGGTGGACAGATGGTTTGCCTCCTCTGTTGCGGGAGTCTGCCAAGCTGCTCTCTCCTGAGAAATGAAGCCCCTTGCCTCGCTCTTTACCTGACCTTTACTTCAGCCCTATTCGCTGAGATGTGCAGATCTGAAACAGACGTTCCCTTAATTGGCTAAAAGAATGTGATCAAGTCCAGCTGAGGTGTGAACATGTCTCATTGCAGCGCGAGGGTGAGAATTGTCCCCTCCGCTGATGGCTGGAATGGGAACTCAAGCAAGAGCTTATGAGATTCCAGGGCTAAGACCTGAGATAACGTCTCAGCTGAGGCCATGAGACTTAAAAAGAATTTACTTTCTTGGCAGTAAAGGTGCCAGCCTTGCATGCACCAAGCTGTCTATTGTATTACTAATTGGAAGCCTCTGTGCCCGGGACAAGATTGCTCTGCTTCTCCTTACAGCCAATGCCTGGAAGTTTCTCCTCCCTAGGGCCCTGCCGTGACCCCACCCTCCTCCCTGATTGACACCAATGAAAGCCAGGAGCTTTTGGATTCATGGCCTTTTGTTCCAGAGCGAATACTGGGTTATCCCAGAGGTCCTCATCTGCAGAACGTTCTCTCTTTGTCTTTACTTTGCACCTCTGTGCCGTGTTGCTGGGTGGGAGACCCGAGCCCTCCCACATGGGGTCTCAGGGCTCTAGCTTGCCTTCTCTCTCAGTTTTCATTCGCGCTTTGTCTTTGTGGTACCGTGGCTTCCTGTTGGACGTAGTCCTGCTCATCAGATTGTGCGCTGAAAAATGGGTTAGAAAGGAGGCTAAGGGTGTTTATCTGTACTTTATACAAATAAAAATCATTGTATTTTAGAGAGTGAATTTTACTCAGCACCATTGTATTTTAGAGAGTGAGTTGCATCTTAGTGAATTTTACACAGCACCATTGAATACATTTAATTATGAAATTCTTTTTCAAGGAATTGTGATTTTTGTTCTTGAGACCCTAAAAATAGACTTTCCTCAGAAACAATGTATCTTAGTATATAGATCTCCCATATGGGACAGCCAGGGCTTTTCTCTCAAGCAGGGAAACCAAAGAACAAATATGTTGAGGAGTCCTAGGTAGTGTTCAAAATTGGCTTTTGACAGGATTCTAAATGTCAGAGAAGCCTGCTTTTGCTGTAATATGACAACTTGATGCCAGATACGAGCACAGAATAGCTGTGGTGCCCGGGTATCTTGAGGGCATATTTAAATAAACTGTCTGCACTTCTATGAAAGGGTCACTTGCTAGAGGACAAAGTGTTATTTAGAAAAGGCTTTGTATGTTTTGCAGGTATAAATGTGAGTATTACCGAAAATGTTGAGGAAAATTTGACCACCTGTAATTTTGAATTAATGACTCCTTAGTCCTTGGTTAAAAGTGAACTTCTCCATAAAGATCACACAATTGACCAGGTTTTGTATTTTGCATACAGAAATCCATTTGGGGCTGTATAGTGCATATTTTATTTATTTATTTATTTATTTATGTATTTTTTTTATTTTTTTGAGACAGGGTCTTGCTATGTTGTTCAGGCTGGCATTGAGCTCACTATGTAACGGAAGTTGGCCTTGAACTCATGGCAATCCTCCTGTCTCAGCCTCCCAAGTGCTGAGATCACAGGCATGCACCACCATGCCCAGCCTGAATATCTTGTTTTTAAAGATCAAGTTGGAATTTAGTCATGTAACAATGTAAGAACAAATTAATACAAAATTAATAAATTTGATTACCATATGACCTCGTGTGGCCAGGACCTGGAACTCAAGTCACCGTGCTTGGTGACAGCATGGCTAGGCGGGAGCAGGGTGCTGGGTATCAGGTGCTGAGTGCTGGGGAGCTCGCCACCCCTCACCCCTTGAAGCCCCAAGAGCAACAGTATCAGCAGTAGTGATGATAACAAGTTCTCAGTCATGTTCAGTGTGACTTGCAGCTTCTTCAGACTTTCTGTTGGTCTTGCTTTTTAAAACAGACTTGATTATTAAAAGGCAGATTTAGTTTCATGGGAAAATTAAGCAGAAACTAGAAAGGGCTCCACATACCACCTGCATCCACATGTGCGCCCCCCTGCCGAGGGCTGTTTGTAAATCAGCGACACCGCGTCCCACGCCAGCCCTGCTCTCCCCTGGGCTCTGCGTCAGTGCTGGGCAACAAGTGCAGGAGAGTCGGGGTGGCCCCCACTTCAGGCCCTCGCAGTTGGACGCCTGTGTGTCGCATGACTGCCTCACTTTTTAAAATTTTATTTATATTTTTTTTTCTTTTTGAGACAGGGTCTCACTATGCATTTCAGGTTGGCCTTGAGCTCGCTTTGTAGCCCAGGGTGGCCTCAAACTCACAATGATCCTCCTGCCTCAGCCTCCTGAGTTCTGGGATTACAGGCATGTGCCACCACACCTTTTTTTTTATTTTATGGAAAAAAATAAAACAAAATTTCATAACAAAGTAAAAGAATAACAGTAGTTAGTGCATGGTCTATCATGACCTTTCAAAAGATTTTTTCTTATAAAGAAATAGATAATAGCCCAAAACTTTCTTGCACTGAACTAAGAGAATCTAGAAGTATAAATGAAATGAATTTTTAAAAAAATGAGTTAGCATATATATTAAATTATTTTTGAAACAGCAGTATCTGGTGTGAGAAACCAAAAGTGTAAATAAGGAGCAAAATGTATATTGCAAAATAGGAAGAAAATGTTCAGATGGGAAGGGGAGCTAGGGAGGGGGAGGGGGACAGGAAGGAAGGGAAAAACAAGAAAAGGAGGAAAAAATGGTAACAAAGCTTTTGTAAATAGGGAGGGGAAGAGGCAAAAAGAGGAATAGAGGTATGCCGTGTGCAGGTACAGGTTCCCTATGATGAATGTGATCATTACGTACGTTTAAAATGTGTCAATAAACTTAACTAATTAAAAAAGAATAGGTTATTCAGGGAATTATTTGGACTTCTCCCTACTTCTTATAGCAGCCCAGTTTATAATAGGTAGATCTGGAAAACAGCGTATATATCCATCAGCAGATGAACACATAAGGAGATGTGGTATTTAAACTGCCTCAAATTTGTGTCAGGGTCTGGGCCACCAACTCCTGTAGCTTCCAGCTCGTTGGTTAGGAGCCCCCGGAGGGCTGGCTGTGTGGCCATGCTGGGGTCCTCTGCCTGCCAGATGTCTGATCATGAGACAGAGAGGCCTCTTTGCTCTTAGGGAAGCAAATGTTTTCTATGTTCAACTGAGCTTGTAAGATTTCATTAAGAAGCTCATCATTAGTCCTGATTAAGTAAACACTGGATATTTGGCATGAATATTTTAGCTTTCTGCTTCTGAGCTGGCTCAGCCTTCCCAAGGTTACTGACTGTCACTGGGGACCAATAATTTGTCAGTCGCCTGCTCGGTAAGCCACTCATCACTGGGGACTCTCCACCCACCCCTTTAGCCGGGAAGGGAACCGTGGCTGTCCCAGAGCCCTGAGCGGAGCTGGCTCTCTGGAGCTCACAGTTTGACAGTGGGTGCTGCCCTAGCACAGCACCGGACAGCCATGCCCTGCCGCTCTTCCCGGAGTAACTCGAACCGCCTTCCATGCTGGCCTTCATGAACATTCCAGACTTTCACAGAGATCAATCTCTTCCTGCTGATTTTAGATCTACATAGTGTAACTGTGTATGTCGACGTATGTGTAGTGTATGTGTACATGTATGTGTGTTTGGATAAGATGTGCTCGGTGGTAACCCTTTATTTTGCAGCCTAGAAAGGATCAAAAGGGCTAAAGACACACAGAGCTGAAGCAGCTGCTGCTGCAGTGCAGCCCCTGTGCGTGACTGGGGGGCGGGCAGGGTACCTCACCGCGGCATTTTCTGAGTGTGTTTCGCAGACTCGGGAACAAGCCTGGTAGGTGTTTAGGAGGGGAAAGAAGGAGTCCTGTGGCCAAATAAAATTTCGAAGAACTCCCACTAATCTCCTCGTGCTTAGTGATTTACAGCGCACGCTGCCACGTGAGAGGCTTTGGGAATTCCTGCCCCTTCCTGTAAGGAGAGGCGGCCAGGAGGCCCTGGCTCCAGGAGAACAGGGAAATTACGCAAACATGACACGGACCTGTGGCCATGGACTAAGACAGACCACCCGACCCCAAAATACTTAGTTCCACCTTGCTCGTTCCTGCTGCCCCTTATGAACCCCTTGCTCTGTACGACAGCTGCTGTTCCAACACTGTGGAGCCAGCGACTCCTCTCGGGTCTTTATAAACCCATCCTGGCTGCAAGGCTCTCTCTCTGTCTCTCTCTCTCTCTCTCTCCCTCTCCTCGCCTCCCTTTATTTCTTACAATGAGGAAATCAGGTTTGCTGTCTTGAGCACCTGCTATTCACAACCATTTGGCTTCTAGTGCCTTCTTGTTATTTAAAAACACCTCAGCCCAGCCCCGAGGGCCATCCCTCGACAGCGGTGGACTGGACTGCGGGCGGATGCTGTGGAGCAAGCCTGGGAATCAGTCGCCACAGTGGCTTCTGGATGGAGAGTGTCAGGCCTAGGGCTCGTTAAACCCAGACTGCGGCCCTCACCTCCTGGCTCTGACTTGGGGGCCTGGTACCTGAGAACCTGCATTTCTAAGGAGCTCCCTGGAGCTGCTGGGGGCCACGCGCCGAGAACTGGGGCACACTAGAAGGAGAACAAAGGTCCTGGTGGGTGGGGCCGCAGGGCACCCTGGCCTGCTGCCGCATGGGGTACAAGTTCGTGCACTCCTGCAGCACAGGCCCGCGAGCCCGCCCTACGCCAGGCTCCTGCTGGGTGCTGGGCGTACGTGGTGGTGGTGAGCACGGGCTCAGTCCCTGCGTTCAGGCTGCGGTGCAGACGGCAGCGAGCAGGTCGTGGAAATGGGCAGTGGGTCACTGAGAAGACTGCCACGGTGGAAGCCAATCCCGGCTGTGATACGGAACAGGGCTCAGAGAGCCTGAGAGGCATGGCAGTGACACTGATGCCCACAGGAGGCTAGGGGACGCTTCAAGCTGGACATCAAGCTTGAAGTCGCAAGCAAAGGCCCCGTGGGGAGAGCGGTAAGCTTGTGGGTGGAAGGGAGGCCTTGCAGGGGGGAGGGGAGAGAAGGCGGGGAAAGCAGGTGGGAAGGAGCGAGGCTGGCCAGGCCGTGCAGCCCGCACCAGCACGGGGCTGGGTCTCCCGGGAGCAGAAGCCCTCAGAGCACAGGGGTCACAGGTGGGCTCGGGGGCAGTGGCTGGCAGTCCTAGGACCCCTGCGGGGTTTCCTCTGTCCCGGATGGAATGAGAAAGGCAGGGAAGACAGCACTGCTGCAAAGAAGGCCCTGGGCTCCTGCTGCTGAGCAGTAGGGAGGAGGGGGGAGGGGACACGGGGAGGAGTGGGAGCGGGAGGTGGGGGAGCAGGAGGAGAGGGAGCAGCAGTTAGGAAATAAGGTCACTGAGCACCCGCATGATGAGGTCTGAGAGAGCTCTGTGGAATCTCAGGGCTGACACCATTGCTGCCTAACAAACCACGCCAGAATTTAGTGGCATGAAATAGCCACTCCTTTATGCTAGGGGCCACGTGGATCAGGAGTTGTGCAGGGCACAGAGGGGCCTGAATGTGTGCCAACACGTCTGGACTCGGCCAGGGTGCCCCGTCAGCTGGGTGACTCCCCAGGTGGGCTGGGTCCCTGGAGGGGCCCCCACTTATCTGTCTGCCTGAGCACCTTTGAGGGGTCTTCCCAGGGTGGGCAGAGCTGGACTGCTGGCTGGTGGCTCCTCCTTGCAAGGATCTTGACCCTCTGAACTGCGTCGGGACAGGTAGCCTCCTTCCTGTTCTGTGGAGCTCTGTGGGGCGCTGGGTAGGAAAAGCAGGGTGCAGTACGCTGTTCTGGGTGCTCGACTCTTAGGGAAAAAGGGTCTGGCAGGGGAACAGCTGGGAACTTGGCTTTAAACCGGACAACAAGAAGGACCAGAGAGAAAATCTGGGGTGCCTACAGGGTACTTGCAGAAGTCCACACAGCCGGGTCGGTTTTCCCCGTGGGATGCAACACAGAACACCGGGCAAGGGCACAAGCCTCCGTGGTCACTCACCCTGCCTAGGGTCTGGTTGTGGCTGTGCTGTCGCCTGCCGTGCTGTTCCCTTGGGCTGAGGCACAGACCTTTCCGTGCCTCTGTTTCCCCGTCTGTACAGTCCGTTATCATAGTTTGTCCCCAGGGTTCGTGTGCAGGAATCCTGGTCCCCACGTGGTGGCATGGCCACGGCGGGACCTTTGATGGGTGGAGCCGACTGAAAGGTGATGTGGTCAGGGGGTGCTGCCCTCTCCAGTGGGGTAGATTAGGTCTCGTCTCCCAGGGAGGCGAGGGCTGGGCCTGCCTGGAGGCCTGGCCAGGCCCCAGCTTGGTGGCAGGGAAGCCAGGGTCCTGGGCTGGTGGTGGCCCTGCGGCAGCAGGAGGTACAGGAATCCCACAGCAGGGCAAAGGCCTGTGGTCCGCAGGCTAGGGCAGGAGGGCTCCTGGCTCAGAGGACAGCAAGGCCCTCGCCTCTTCTTCCCTCACTGATGGCCAGGGCGGGTGACGTTGGGGAAGGGGTCTCAGCTGGGTTAGTGCTAGACCTGCCGACCCCACAGTGTGGCCACCCCAGAGGACAGACGCCTCGGAGGGCAAGGGGACCCACCGCGGCGGCCGACCTTGCCACACCCTTGACCTTGGGCGGCTGCCCACAGGGGTCAGGATCAGCAGCCAGCCAGGGTTTGAGGCTGGGGTCGGGCTTCCTGTGACCCAAGCAGGCAGAAGTGCCCGCGAGGCAGACAGAGAGCCCTGGCTTCTCGCCTCCGAGGGGACTTTGTCAGTCCTGGGCCTCCGAGACATGCTGAGTGCTGTGTGCAGACGTGCCGCCACGCAACGCGGGCTGAATGAGCAGCGTACCGCCGCAGGCACAGCCCACCCAGGGCAGGTGGCAGTGGGGCCGTCCTGCCTGGCACTGGGACATGGAGCCGGGGCGGTGTGGTGGGGTCAGAGCCGCTTCAGAGGGAAGGGCTTCTCCAAGGCCCCAAGCTCCCAGCAAGGGCTCCCCATCTTGGGGCTTTGCGGGTAACTGGTCTTGTTCTGCTGGTCAAGAGGAGTTGCGTCTCGCAGTGTCATGCACATCCATTGTGCCTCCCTGAGGCCGCCTTGGAGAAGCAGGACGTGGCTGCCGGCTGCTTGCATGAGAGGTTTTGTCCAGGGGCACCTCAGGGACAAAGCCCAACTCTCTGGTCACATTTACTGTGGGACAAGAGATCACGTCAGGACAGACATGCCGAGATGGCACGCATATCCTCCGGGGCAGGGCTGGAATGACCGCATTCCCATTGACTGGGGCTGTAGAGGAAAAGGTCACCAGGCAGCAGAGCAGGCAGTGGGCCCTGGGTGTCATTCTATCCAGGGTGACAGGTCCCGAGAACGAGGTGTCCGCAGATGGTAAGAAAAAGTAAGAGAGACAAGAAAAACAAGAGAGGGAAAAATCTGGGATCAGTGGGCTTACAGCCTCTCGGACTGCAGCCCTGATCACCAACCTCAGTCACCTTTCACTGAGCGAGAACCAAGGGCATAGCTAGTACAAATGGGTGGATACCAAACATTTTAGTGATTAAAGCACTATCCTTCTCCAATTCTGCCTCTTATGCTGCTGGCAACAGTCCCCAGGTGGGCCTCCCACACCCAGCACCACGCTTACTCAGTTCAGCTGGGGGTTGTAAGTTGACCACCAGTTGTCAATCCACTACAATCACGGTCCTTCCCATTAACTTTTACAATGCATGGCAAGACTGAAAAATAGGGATCTCCTGCAATTCAAATACACTCTTCTCTTCAGGTGAAAGGTTTGAGTTCATTTTTGCAACAATAAACAAGTCATTGTGTGTCCTCAGTGCTTCCTAATCAAAGAATGTCCTCCACACCTGGGGTCGGGCGGACTGGTCCAGAGCTGAGCACAAAGCACACCTGTGACTGAGGGCGGGAGGGCAGGAGGGTGATGGAGGAGCTGCCCCTGGGGGGCTAGAGTGGGCTGACAGGTTCCCGACGGACGGGGAGCTGGAGGCTGGGCTGGGGAATTGGGCCTGGCCCTGCCCCTGAGAGTCACCCTGCCCTGGAGGGCGCGTGGACCTTAGCTCCAGAGCAGCCGAGAGTCTCCACGCGCAAGGCCATGGAGTGCCGGGGGAGGGGAGCTACCCCCTGAAGTCCAGCTTCGGGGAGGGCGTGTGCAGTGTCTGTGTCTACTTGGGGTGCCCTACGGGAGGAGGGCGCAGCACCCATCTTCCTGGCGTCCAGGAAGTGCGGGCCCAGCGCTGTCTCAGCCCCGTCTCAGTGTGTCCCTGGGGCTGGCGGCCCGAGAGCAGGCTCCCTCCAGGAACCGACGCTGTAGTGTGGCTTTCCACATCCCCTCGCCTTGGTTAGGAAGGGCACAGGCAGGTGCTGGGGACATAGGCGCACCTGCCCCCCGCTCACCTGCCCAAGGACTGACTATGATCTGGAGCAGGCCTACGGGAAGGAGGGGCGTTTTTGGAGAGCATAAGTACCCTGTATGCAGTGTCTCCAGGCAGGGGTCGGAAGGGTTTGCTGAGGGTGCTCCGGCTTGGGGGCACCTGACTCAGGTCTCAGCAGGGAGGGAGAGGGCACACTAGTCAGACCCTGGGCAGCGCCCCACGTGCAGGTCTAACAAGGTCGACCGCTGTGGGGCAGGGGACTGAGTGGGGATTCGGTCCTGATGTGTGCGGCTTTCAGGGGCACTGTCCGAGGAGGCATGCTGTGAGTCCCAAGGAGTAGAGGGTGAGGAATGCAAGGCCGGGTCTGGAGTCTGTGGGCTGAGGCAGAATGGTTTACAGCGGGCAGGACTCTGGAAGCACTGGTGACCCTGCAGGTTGCTGGCGCTGAGAAGCGCGGTGCTGGCTGGCTTTGGTAGCGTCGGCGGCTTTGCTCAAGGACAGACGCGCCTGGCCCCAGGACATCTGTCTCCCAGAAGCAGTTCCGGGCCACCTTCATCACCGAGGGAGCGCAAAAGTCAAGATAAGCCCAGAGCTGTCCTCAGTGTCCAGAGCAGTTGGCGGGGTCATATTTATCGGATGTCTAGCTGGTGTCTGCAAAGAAAGTGATTCTATTTTCATTTCTATGTTTATTTATTTGATTCTTTTTTATTAAATTTATTGGTACCATTTAGGTACACATAATAGTATAATAATTATAATAAACACACACACACCTATCTCTGCACATGGTTCATCTCGATTCCACTTTTTCCCGGTTCCCCTCCCCTCCCTTCCGCCCCGCTTCCCCTTCTTATTTGCAAAGCTGTTTCCATTTTTTTCTTTCTTTTCTCATTTTTCCCCTTCCTCCCTTTCCCTCTTCCCCCTCAATAGTTCCCCTTTCCTTTTAAACAATTTCTTCCTTTTTCACAATATCTATTTTGCGTTTTGGTCCTGATTTACACTTTCAGTTTCTCACACCAGAGAGACAATGGAACAGATTAGAAGATGCAGAAACAACTCCAAACACACTCAACCACCTGGTCTTCCACAAAGGGGTCAAACATGTTCACCGGAAGAAAGACTGCCTCTTTAATAAGGGGTGCTGGGCAAACTGGCTTTCCACAGGCCAAAGACTAAAGCCAGAGCCCTATCTATCACCGTGCACCGAACTAAAGTCAGAATGCATCAAAGGTCTAAATATTAAAACAGAAACCCTAAAGCTACTGGAGGAGAAAGCACGCAGAGGCTGCGCTGTACCTCTTTGTACTGGTCCATGCCTGAGTGCGTAACACTCACTTTCCTCGTGGGGAGCTGGTGCACCTACATCACACGCCCCAGTTCCCCTTCACCCCTCTCCTCCTCCTCCTCCTCCTCCAGCTCTTGATCCCTGTCCCCTTCGAGAAAGGTCTGCCTCCCTACTTTCTATTATCTACCTTTTATTTTTCCCTTTATTTATATTTTGGGTTTCTTGTATAAGAGAAGCCATGCTACATTTATGCCCGTGTGTCTGATATATTTCACTTGACATTATGGTCTCCAGATGCACCCATTTTCCTACAAATGACTAAATTTTATCCTTCTTTACGGCAGAGTGGTGCTCCATTGTGTGTAAATAACACATGTTCTTTATCCATTCATCTGTTGATGGACATGGAGGCTGCTTCCGTGATTTAGCTACTAGAAGTTGTGCTGCTATAAACATGGGTGTGCGTGTATCACTGTGGCATGACATCTTTAACTCTTTCAGGAAGATACAGAGGAGAATAGCTGGGTCAAATGGAATTTCTAGTTTTAGTTTTTTGAGGAGCCTCTGTACTGATTTGCATAGTGGTTGTGCAGTTTACACTCCCACCAATGGTGTAGAAGCCTCTCCCCAACAGCCTGTCCGGCATTTGTTATTATTTGATTTCTTGACGATGGCTATTCTTTCTGCGGCAAGACAGGACCTCAGTGTTGTTTTTACTTGCATTTCTGTGATGGCCAGCAATGTTGAACATTTCTTCATGTATTTATTGGCCTATTTTCATTGTATAGGAAGTGAAAACAAGCCTCAGGGAGATGGATTTGTTTGTTCAAATCTTATGTCTCCTAAGGGGCAGAGGAGGATTTACAGTGGGGTCATCCTGACTCCAGAGTCATCTTCATTCCTCCTGATGGGAGTGAGTGTGTGTGTGTGTGTTCACACACACGTGCCTGCCTCCCTACCCTACAGGTGGCTGGATAGGAAAGATCAGAGTGGGACCAAGGACCTCCAAAGATGGGTTTTTCCTGCCAGGAGCTCTTACAAGCTGGAAGAACTCTCCTGGTGGCGTTGAGACAACACAGAGAGCATGGAGCCAGGACACCAGGGTCACCGGGCGCTCACGTGCGACTCTGGGCAGTTGCCTCCCTCTCTGAGTCTGTGTATCAGTCAGGGTTTTACTAGAGAAGCAGATGTAACACAAGATGTACAAATGTATAAGGAATTACAAGACTGGCTTACGACGGTCAGCCACAGAGTTGGATGAGGAAGAGTGCAGAGAGTGTCTGCACACTGGAGACCGAAGGATTCAGCCCAAAGTCTGGAGTCACCGCAGTGTCCGTGCAAGTCCGTATCAGGAGGCCAATGGGTCTGCGATGGAAGGCTGATGAGCCTACACTGGAAGGCTGAAGGATCCAAGGTGGAAGCCGAAGAGTCTGCACTAGAAGCCAGGAGAGGACGTCCAAGCTGAAGGTGAAGACGAGCTCCTCCACAGAACGGAAGCCTCTCTGTCCTTCCCCATTTCCCTTTTATATCATCTAGGTGATGATCCACCCTGGGGTGTAGCATTGCTGAGCCAATTTAGTTAAGTTTCTAAACTTTTCAAGTTGACGCAGTCAATCAACCATTACAGTCGGCCTTGCCTCCTGTCCTGAAGAAGGAGGATGGGATGCAGTACCTACTTGGTGAGCCCTGCTGGGTTTTCGTAAGAAGCAGCTGATGCGTTGTGTAGAGCAGCACTTTGGTACCTTTATGGAGCGTTAAACAAATTGCAGTTTTACCCCTTCAGTCACGAATGTAACGCTTTGCCGTTTGCAGAGGAGCACTTTCGCATAGCAATGGTTTAAAACCTACTGTGAGGTAACGGAGGCTTTGCACAGGAAATAATGTCCAGGGCTTTGCTATCTGTAAAACTGTTTTGCTGTTTGTGTGGTAGGAAGGTCTTATTTACAAAAGGAGTTTGATTTTCTTGTTTCTAAACTGCAGATCTTAAAACAAAGAAGAAAGCCAGGAAAACCCATCCAGTTTACCCAGAGGTGATCACTGTTAATGCCTCAGTGTTTGGTGCTGACCTGACGTGTCAGGTCCAGATAACCACAGCAGCAATTTTATTATCAGTGTTACATAGAAACTGTGTGTCCAGAGTACCCCAGTGGAGGTGACGAGCACTCGGAAAGAGTTCCTAATCAATCACTTCAGTTAAAGTAATTTCCCATAGGCCCTAGAATCTGTTTTTATAAGCTCTAGCCTTGGAGAGCGAGAACCATTAATGAAGAGTTGCTGTCCGGTCCAGAGCACCTCCCCCCCTCCCCCCGTGTTGTCTTCTCTCCGTGACATCCCCTTCCTGGCCGCTTGGTGGCTTGTGACGCCATTGTGTGTCAGCTTCCTGGTGATGGTGCATTTCGTCCAGTCCTAGTCAAGACAGCAAGATTCCCCAGGCTCCACGAAGTTTTGGACCCTGAGCACCGACAAGTCCTCAGAAACAAGCACGTGCCTGACATGCAGCAGCCCCAGGTGGAGAATTTGTCAACTGCACAAACGAAGTTTATTATGGGCATTCACAGCTGCATAACCTTGGGCGGACTATTTAAACTCGCTGCCTCTTGTGCCTTTCCACTTCAAGTACTGTACAGCTCTAGGGGCTTCTCCTGAGTTTTAGATTCTGACACCAGCTGAAACAAATTTGGACATATGCTTTCCTTCCTTTGGGGTAAATACCCAAATTTTGAATACCTATATCATACGCACAGTGTCTACTTAACTTTTAAAGAAATTACCAAACTGTTTTCCAAAGCGGTCACACCATTCTCCAGGCATGGGGCTGGCATTTGTGTCTCTGAGGCACAGAAGACACCAGCCAAGGACAATCCAGCTCCATGAGGTGAGGGATGCATGAAGCATGACTAAGAATCACAAATCTCAACTCTTGGAGGCTTAGGGAAGGCACGGATTCATCCCACTTGTGTCTGGGTGAAGACATCACTTGAGTTTTCATTGGAAGCTGACTTAAACATGCAAAAGCACCACGAATCAGAAGAAAAAAAATCTAGTGATTGAATTTAACCGTGAGTAAGGTTTGCAGCTGAAGAAAGCAGGGCAAGCCATGTCAGGGTCATTATACTGGCAAAGAGAAATGGGCACACAGCGTCAGAAATTGGCAAGGGTGTTGGGAAAAGAAACTCGTATTTGCCCACCAAGAGTATAAGAGTATACTTGCCTAGCAAGTACTTATAAGTATAAGTAGAGCTACGGTTGAGGGCCACCCAGCAATACCTAAGAAGTTCGAATTATGTAGCCTGGAATCAGCACTTCCTCTTTTGGTATCTGTCCTAGAGAAATCATCACACACATGCACAGGAGACATGAACAAAGATGTGTACTGCATCTCCATTTGTAATAGAGAACTAAAGCAACCCACCTCTCTGTCTCTCTGTCTCTGTCTCTGTCTCTCTCTCTCACACACACACACATACACACACTTTTTTTTTTCTTTTTTTGATCTTTTTGAGACAGGGTCTCCTTACGCAGTTCAGGCTGGCCTTGAGCTCACTTTGTAGTCCAGGCTGGTCTCGAACTCGTAACGATCCTCCTGCCTCAGCCTCCTGAGTGCTGGGATTACAGGTGTGCGCTACCACGCCCGGCCTCCCTGTACACTCTTCAGGTGATTTTCTGAACCATTTTCCTTTCTGAACCATGGCCTTTAGCCTTAACGGCGTTTTCCAAAGCAGAGTTCTGAAGCCCATGAAAGAAAATGTTAGCCTGTTTGGTTTTGCTGGTGAGCACATGTAGGTCTGTTGCATAAATATTTTCAAGTACTTATGAGGTGCTAAGAATTGAAAGCAAACACATTCTTAAAAGCATCCTGGCATTTGTTTTGTCTTCTTTATTTTATAGCTTCCAGTCCCTCATCTGAGACCCAGCAGCCTTTCCACTATATGCCCTGTTGATTGAAATCTGTCTTTGGCTCTTTTCCCTACATGACTCGAACTCTCTGCAGGGTCTCTGCTTTGTGTTCCGAGTCTGTTCAGGCCTCTGAATGTGTCTGGTAGTCTCTGTCCAAAATCACACTAAGCTCTCGGGGCCTGGGCTGTCTGCTATTTTCAGCTTCTTTGATTTTAGTGGGAGTTTGGGTCGACCACTGTAACTTCACCTCTGCCTTTTGTGGGCCTGTTTTCCTAAGATTGCTCCATCTGTCTGCCTTGGAGTTAAGATATTTATATATCAGGAAGATCGTTTGTCTTATTGTATGGCAGGTACTAAGAATGTGGGGTCCCTCATGTGCTTTTAGCTGAGCATTTTCGAAGTGTGTGATAAGCAGTTCTCAACACTCAAAACAAAGGCTTAGGTGGCCCCTCTACCCACCCGTCTACACGGTATTTTTAGCTGCCAGACGGACTGCTCTGCCCATGTCAAACTCACATTGCATGTACAAACTTCAAGTTCCCTGTTTTCTTTCATCTGCTGCTGCTTTGGTAAACAGACTACTCAGAGACTTCCTCCGCCTGCAGTCTACCACACGCGGCACTTGTAGCTCAGCCCTAGCTGCTGTGGCTCCGGCTATTCATAGAAAGGCGGGGTGATCTCCTTCCTCTGGAGGAGCCAGAGCTTCTCTTCTCTCCTGTGTGTGGATCAGCGTGGGACGCGCTGTTGGGAGCTGGAGTGAGTGGGTGATGGAGGAAGATCTTTTTCTGTGATACTCGAAGGAATTAGATTGTGGGGACAGTCCTGGTGTGGGCTCCGCTGTGCTTGGCTGGAAGTCATTTCCTCCCTGTGTTCGTGGGTGCTGTTCAGACTGCTCCAGCTGGGGCTTCATCGCAGAGTCCCCTCGGGCAAAAAGAGCAAGAAGATGCAAATGGCAAGAGTGCCTAATTTTCCCCCTAAAAATCTCCCCACTTTGGCCTGTACGAAGAATGCTAGGCCCTGGCACTGACCCAGATGTCTGCCCCGAGGTTTTCAGAGAAGCCTGAGCCAACATGGACTGCAGAGCGGCCGGCGAAGGTGTGTTTATTTCCCTTTTCAAAAGGGGCTTCCCCTGTCTGTTGAGACTTCCTGCCGAAGTCAGGGCACGGTGCCTGGACTTGGGGCAGCAATTCACTCAGACGCTTTGTCCATTGCTGTGGTGGTATTTACTAGTTTTTGCTGTTATGAATATCACCATTTACTACTTCCCTGTTACTTTTGTTCTCAGTTCCTAAATTTGGAAATTGGACCCCGGAATGTAAGTTTCGTCATAGTGAGAAGATGGGATCTTTTAAGTTTTGTATCCTCAATATCTACTGCAATAGCTGGCATATAATAGCTTCTAAATAAATGCCTGTGCCTGGAAATATGGCTGAAGAAAGAGTTACAAAACATTGCAAAGTCCCTTTGCGTATTTTTCCTTCCTCCCAGCCTTTCTTTTTGCTCTTCCAACTTTTGTCCCTTTTGGACTCGAGTTTTAGATTTCCAGCATCATCAGTCGGTATTTTTTCCCATAATACTTCCTTCACATCCCTCCTCAGTTTTCTTTGAAATGGGGTCTTACTATGTTGCCCTGGTTGGGAGCAGAGGACCTTTCCGCCTCAGCCTCCTGAGTAGCTGGTACTACAGGCATGCCTGCTTTCCCAATTTTATCTTATTTTTAAAAACTGTTTTTACCCTTAGTGGTTCATGCCTTAAGCTGTTTTAAGCGTTCTGCTTACACTCTCTCTGATGCTGTTTCATCCCCGTTTTTGCTGACTCTGGCTGACAGTGAATGGTTTCCACAAGGGCTTGTGGCTTGGCATGTGGCTTCCTTGTCAGTGGAGATGTAACCTGTGGAGTTGGGTCACCTGGACAGAGGGCACAGCTCTCCAGCTGGGTTTTGTTTGTGCTTTTGAGCATCCAAAGAGTATCATGGCTCCAGAACCAACTTTTCTATCCATTCTCTGGAATTTACAAGGACAGTGAATTCAAACCCCAGCACAGAGAGCAGACTGCAGGCGCAGGTGCTCCTGGGCATCGTGATCCCACACCAGGAGCCAGGCCGCAGCATCTGTCTCCTGGCCACCTACCTGTGCGACTGTTCACCCCCAGAGCTTTCCTTCTGTGGAACCTGCACCCAGCCCCTCCTCGGCTTCGTCCCAGCCACCGTGTAGTGTGAGTCCCTGGCCTGGTACCATGACCGAACCGCAGTATAAGCACCTCTGCTTCCAGCTGTGGCTCCCGCGGTCCATTTCTGACCCCTTGCTCTTTAATTTCTTGTAAATTCCTGGAAAGGATGTCTCCTATTTGTTTATCACTTTTTTTTTTTTTTTTTTTTACTTTTAGCAGGTTTCTTGAGATGTAATTGACACACAACAAATTGCATATATTCACAGTGTATAGTTTATATAAGGATGATGTTCTTGACTTCATTTTTATTGAGAAAACACTTTTGGATTGGGAGCCAGAAAGCCTGATCTCCGACATGGCTTGCTGTCGGGCAGCTCCTACAACCCGCGCAAGGGCTCAGGCTCCTTTTCCCTAAACGGTGGTAATACGCCTCACGGATGCAGCTTGTAAGCTGTGTCCCTCTCAGCAGGGATGTTGTGTGCTCAGGGGGTAGAAGAGATGAGCAGGCACTGGGGAAACACAGTGAGGCACTCTGTAATTACACAACAGCTTTGTTCTCCTGGACAGCTCAGCAGCTATCTTTACTAGTGTGATTATGAGTGCTCCTGATGCTTCAGAGTTCCCTGCCTCGCCTGCCGTCATGGTATCTCTTGTGACACTGGCTTAGCTCATGACATTGCTAAGCTCATGGCACCATTCTTAGGCAGAGGATGGACTAAAACCCTGGCTACTTCCAGCTTAGTAAGTGTGGTGATGACCGAGGCTCTACCATCCCGCTGGGGCTGATGACCCTTGCTCCAGAGCGAAGGTGTGGACCATCCTTGGTCAGTGTGGAAATGGGCTGTTACTGTAGTGATGGTCTCAAAAGCACATGTGGTGGTTTATATTCTGTTGCTGGGTGAACGGGGGACTGCTGTCCCAGTTCAGCTGACCCCTGCAGCAGCTGGTGGCCACGGCACTGAGGGTGGTGGCCCTTGGTGAGGTGTCCTGGAAGCCACAGGAAACCTTCGAATGCATGTTAACAGTGTCATGGAGATTCATCAAGAATCTTTACAATATGATCTCACAGAACTCACCCTTTTCATAGTAGAGAAACTTCAATTTGAACAAGCTGTGTCATACAAAGGGCCACAGAATCAGCAAAGCCGATCATATAATGACAGACCAACCAAATTTAAAGACAGGGAGAGATGTTGGAATTTTCTTGGTTTTGTATCTGAGGCCAAGTTTTCAAGCAGAGCACTGACTTTGCTTCGGGTCAAATGAAGTCATAATTTAGTTTGGGATAGCCTTGTTTAAACCATTTGGGCAAGGCAGAATTCGTTGAACCAGAGTCTGGATCTAATTCAGTTCATAGAAGAACGTATAATTATATAACTTTTAGCTCCGGACCCAAGAGAAAGTTTTACGTAGACATAATGAGGATTCAAAAAGCATATAAAGTTAAGTGGAAAAGACTTATAGGGAGGGATATCAATAGAAGAAGTAAAAATAGAAAATACTTGCACAAGTAAAAACATTTGCCTCAATTCTTTGCATAGTTTATTGCAAAAATTAATACATGTAATTCTCAAATAAGCAAACATGTTTTCAAGCATTGTCTTTATTTTACAAATAAAGTGATGTAGCTATGATAGGATTCATTGTGGTCCCATATATCACTGAGTTCTCCAGTCCACGGCATGACTTCATTGTTGTGTGACGGTTCTATTTCCAGTTACCCACAGTAACTGCCTGAAGCTATTCACAGGCAACAGAAGTTTCCAGATAATTCATACTTCTTTCTCTCTTTTTAAAAAAATCTACCTAATGTCAGTCAATCCCTTCATAAAACCGTTTCCAACAAATGGGCTGGTTTGACGATCATGTCTCATCACACCCCTTGGCTGTCGTCTCCTTTAGATGTCAGTGAGTCATGAAATGTCCCAAAGCAAGAGCCTGAAAGAGCAGAGCAAGAGCAGAGGGCCTGGCCTGTCAGAAAATAGAACAACATCCTTGGGCTCATCGAGAGCTGGTGACTGGATAATCAGGTTTTACCAGGAGTGATGATTAATATCAGCACTGAGTCCAAGAATCTTGAAACAGCACATGCCTATTATAGGAAAAACTGTGCAACATGGCACGAGGGCTTTGGCTACCACCGTCTCGGAGGCAATGGAAGAAGCCAGGCCTGTAGACCGGCCATGCTGAGTACCTCAATTGCTGCTACCATGAGGATACAGGGGTTGAGAACTCTTCCCAGCTCCAGGAATGTTCAGGTTTGGACGAAAGATATCACACAAGTGCCTACGCCGATGACAGAAATGTCCACGTCGGGAGCACTATGTGTGCACCTGCCTCTTGGGGCTCGCTTTTCTTACATCATCTGGGTGCCTCTTGTCAGGCCTCTACGGCAGATATTATTATCCCTAATTGACATACGGGGAGGCGGTGTTCATTCCTCTGCCTCTGATTATGCGGCCTCTCAGCACAACATGGAAAAATGCCCGGCCAAGGACAGGGGCTGGAGGCTGACCAGGAAAGGTCCGACCTGTTCTGCATACCATAGGATCATAAGGAAACTGTGAATCTGTTTGAGACACAGTTTTCTTACCCGCACAACACAGTAAATCTGCTCGGCTCTCAGCTGAAATATCAGCATCCTCAGAAAGGCCTTACCACTCATTCCAATCTCCACAATCACTTACTTAGTCACACTTGTTTTAATCTTGTCACAGCTTTATCTCCATCGGAAATGATCTCATGCACTGTATATTTATCTGAATATTGTCAGCCTCCCTGTGGGAATGTAAATATTCTTTCAGATCTTTTTTATTTTTGCGTGTTGGTTATACAGATTAGTGGGTTTCATTTTAGCAGATTCCTACGTGCATTGACATACTTTGATCATTTCCACCCCCTCCACTTCCTTGCCCCGATTTTCCTCCTACTTGCACATTTTGCAGGGGAGTTTAAGGTGCATGACACATTTCTACTGTACCCACCTATAGAGAGCCCTTCCCAGTCCTCATCACCGCCCAGGAAGTTTATATTTGTAATCCCGTGAAAACTTATTTGAAGTCTAGCGAGTTAACTCCAATCTGCCACTTCCAGTGCAACCCGTGGAGAGAATAAAGGCACTAAGGCACATTTGTAGTTAGGGGAGCTAAGGGGTCTTAAGTCCAGCCATGATGATAGTTATCCAGAACAAAGACCTTGACCCAAGGCCGAACCCAGTTTTTATTCATTCATGAAGAAGGGAGTGGCTTGAGGATGCGTGACTGTGAGAACCATGGGAAGTAGGTGAGTGTCATTAGCTGGGCTAGGCGGGAGGCCTCAAATCACCTCTGCAAATGCAGAGAGAAAGATATGCAGAAGGAGTGATCTGCATAACACAACTGAGATAGTATCTAATGTTTTGGGGTCAGTGCTTCAGCTCTGATGTGTAATCTTTGAAGCCCCAGGAAGCCATAGCGTCATTCCAAGGCTGGATCCCAGCTGACAGCATGGAGCATTGGCTCACACATCCCGCCTCATCCCGGCTCACTTGAGGGAGCATTGGGGACGGGGGCAGACACACACACATGACTGCCACCCCGAAAGATTACCATCAGCACCTTGGCTAGACCAATATGCATTGCTTAAAACCAATTGAAGGGATAAGGAAGGGGTCCTAGCCAGCTTTGTACATATCAATGCATGGAAATAGGATTAGGCTCAGCCAAAATGGAGGCAATTGCTTCTCTTTCAAGGAGAGTCACCTAGGTGGTCCTCCACACCCACCCCTCTGTACCTGCCCTTACACCAGCCTTCACCTCTTCCTCGTTCCCTTCCTCCAGTAATGGTCTCCCTCCCACTTGCATGTCATCTTGTTTAGATTCCGTACTTTAGGGTGAATGCGATATTTGTCTTTCTGAATCTGGCATGCTTCACTCAACAATGATCTCCAGCTCCATTTTCCTGCAAATGACAAAATGTTGTTCTTTATGCCTGAATAATACTCCTCTGTGTGTATATACCACATTTCTTTTTTTTTTTTT
>NW_004955403.1:3327911-3330526 GCF_000276665.1 Chinchilla lanigera
GCCAGCTTTGTACATATCAATGCATGGAAATAGGATTAGGCTCAGCCAAAATGGAGGCAATTGCTTCTCTTTCAAGGAGAGTCACCTAGGTGGTCTTCCACACCCACCCCTCTGTACCTGTCCTTACACCAGCCTTCACCTCTTCCTTGTTCCCTTCCTCTTCTCCAGTAATGGTATCCCTCCCACTTTCATGTCATCTTGTTTAGATTCCATACGTTAGGGTGAATGCGATATTTGTCTTTCTGAATCTGGCATGCTTCACTCAACAATGATCTCCAGCTCCATTTTCCTGCAAATGGCAAAATGTTGTTCTTTATGCCTGAATAATACTCCTGTGCGTGTATATACCACATTTCTTCATCACTCATCTGAGAACGGGCACCTCGTCTGCTTCCGTGTCCTCGACTATTGCGAATGGTGCCACGATCAGGATGGCCATGTAGTACCCTTAGGGTATGCTGACTTTAATTCTTCCAGGTGTATACGAAGGAGCAAATGGTAGCTCTGTTTTCAGTGTTTTGCGGACCGTCCACACTGATTTAGTGGCTGTACTAATTTACATTCCCACTGTACTGTAGAATTGATTCTTTTATCCCACATCCTCCCGAGCACTTACTGTACTGTGCATTTTTAGTAATTGTTTTGTTTTGTTTTGTTTTCCAGTACCGGGAATCAAACTCACGACCTTGCACTTGCCAGGCAGGTGCTGTGCTGCTAAGCTGAATCCCCAGCCCGCATGTACTGTACATTTTTGATGATGGCATTCTGACTCCAGTGAGATGGAGTGTAGTTTTGATTTGTATTTCCCTAGTGGCTAGAAATGTTGAACACTCTTTCATGTACTTCCTGGCCATTTTTTGAAAGTGTTCCATTCACTTGCCCGTTTATTGATTGGGCTATTTGATTTTTTGGGTGTTTTTTGAGTTCTTTGTATATTCTAGATACTAATCTTCTGTCAGAATAGCAACTTACAAGGATTATCTCCCCTTCTTTACACTGTCTCTTTACTCTCTTAGTGGTTTCCCTTGCTATGCAGAACATTTTAAATTTGATGCAGTCCCCTTTGTTGATTAGTGCTGTGCTTTTGGAATTTCCTGTGCTAGTGGAATCTTGTTCAGGGAGTCTTTGCCTATGCTTATGATTTTAAGTGTTTGCCCTGTGTTTTCTCCCAGCAGTTTTAAGATCTCAGGTTTCATACTTAGGCCCTTGATCCATTTTGAATTGACTTTTGGACAGAGTGAGAGATAGGGATGTAGTTTTAATTTTCCACATAAGGATGTCCAGTTTTCCTGGCATCACTTGTGAAAGAGCCTATCTTTTCTCCAATTTATATTTTTGGCTTCTTTGTCCAGGTTTTATAATTTGAAATTGGGTATTGTGATGTCTCTGGCCTTACTCTTGCTGCTTAGGATTGCTTTAACTATTCTGTGTCTTTCGTGTTTCTGTATGAATTTTAGAGTTTTTTTCTAGTTCTGTGAAGAATGTCATTGGTATTTTGAGGAGATTGGACTGAATCTGTAGATTGATAATATGTCCATTTTAACAATATTAATTCACCCAATCCATCAATATGGGCAGTCATTCCATTTTTTGGTGTCTCCTTTAATTTATTTCTTCAGTGTTCCAAAATTTTCGTTGTAGATGTCTTTCACCTCTGATTGACCCCTAAATATTTTATTCTTTTGAAGCTATTGTGAATAGGATTGCTTTCCTGATTTCTTTCTCGCTAGTGCATTATCAGTGCATAAAGAAAAGCTATTGCTTTTTAATGTTGATTTTACATCCTCCTACTTTGCTGAATTTGTTTATCAGTTCTAAAAATCTTTTGGTGGAGACTTTAGGGTCTTCTAATACAGGATCATACCATCTGCAAGCAAGGATAATTTGATTTTTTCTTTTCCTATTTGTATATCTTATTTCTTTCTCTTACCTAATTGATCTAGCTAAAATTTCAAGTATTTTATGGACTAGAAGTAGTGAAAAGGTACTAGCTTTATTCCTGATTTTAGAGAAAATGCTTTCAGTTTTCCCCCACTGAGAATGATGTTGGTTCTGGGATTGTTGTATATAGTCTTTACTACTATATTTAGGAATGAGCTTTCAGTACTTTGTTTCTTCCGGGAGTTTTATCATGAAGGGATGTTGAATTTATTGATTTAACCTTATACCAGAAGGAATGGTGACCACCAAGATATCAAATAATAACAAATGCTGGCAAGGGTACAGTGAAAAAGAACACTTCTACATTGTTAGTGGGAATGTAAACTAGTATATCCATTATGGAAACCAGTATGGAGATTCCTCAAAAAACTAAAACTAGAAATTCCATTTGACCTGGCTATCTCTCTTCTAGTTATCTTCCCCAAAGAGCTCAAGATACCATATTACAGTGACCCATGCATACACAAGTGTAGAGCAACACACAATTCACAATAACTGCAGCCTAGGTGTCCATCAGCAGACAAGTGGGTAATGTGATATTTATGTGTAATGGAATACTTGTTGACTATAGAGAAGGATAAATTGTCGAAGTGTTTTTCTGTGTCAGTTGATATGATCATGTGATTTTTAACCTTAATTCTATTCATGTTTATATGTATACACTATTATATATA
>NW_004955403.1:3331592-3377408 GCF_000276665.1 Chinchilla lanigera
TCATGCTATTGTGATCTGAAAAGATGGAAGAAATTATTTCAGTTTTTTGTATTTGTTAAGCCTTGCCTTACGGCCTAAGATGTGATCTATTTTGGAGACCATTCTATGAGCTGCTAAGAAGAATGTATAACCTGTAGTGGTTGGAGGAAAGTTCTGTAGACATCTGTTAAGTCAATTTGATCTATGATGTAGTTTAACTCTGATATTTCTCTGTTCATTTTCTTGGTCTGGATGGCTATATATACTGGTGAGAGTGGAACTCACCCCACTCTAATTATGTTGGGACTTAGGTGTCCCTTTATGTTGTATAGTGTTTATTTTATGAAATTAGGTGCACTGGTGTTTGGTACATATATATTTACAATTGTTGTATCTTCTTGATGGGCGGCTCCCCTTATCACTATGTAATGGCCTTCTTTGTTTAATCTGGCTAATTTTATCTTGATGGAATGTAAAATTAATGAGAGTATGGAATGTAAAATTAATGAGGGCCTATTGTGGTCACCCCTCTGACCCCAGAATTTGGTTCTCCCACAGAGTAGGCATTCAAAAAGCACTGCATGGATGGGGCATGGTCTAGACAACAACTAATTTTTATCTGGCTAAGAGAATAGAAAAAAAATGACTATACTTACATTTAGTGTCCTCATGAACAACTTCACGATGTGCTCTCAGAAAGTAAGTATATCTTTGGAAACTTTAAAGAATATGGCTAACAGCCTTGAAAAAATTTTTTAAACCATACTGAAGATTTGAAAATAAATTGAAATTTATCAACCAGTGCATGATGGTCCATCTTTGACTGATCTGGGATTCAGTGAAGGAAGCAGGTAGGCAGATATACGCAGACTGGAAAGTGGAATCCTGTGCTCTGTGATTAGGGTGCTAAGGGGAAATTATAACCCGAATTTAGGGTGCTAAGGGGAAATTACAAACACTCATAGGTGTTTGGCCTTCAAGCTTGTCCCACAAGCATCCACCTCAGAGTGAGTGACATGTCTGTACATGTCTACCAAAGGCACCCCAGGCTGCCACTGACCTGTCCTATTATTTTTGACTTTTTATTTCAGGATTCCGAGAAACGAACTCCCCTTCACGTGGCTGCATTTCTGGGAGATGCGGAGATCATTGAGCTCCTCATTCTGTCAGGTAAATAACCGTGGCACTCAAAAACCAACTGCAGATAAAGTTTCTTTTAAAGGAGGAAAGGTTTGTTTTGGCTCACGGTTTTCAGGGGATTCAGTGGGAGAAGTACATGGTAGAGGAAAGCTGCTCACCCCAGGCAGCCATGCAGCAAAGGAAGGAGCTGGGGCAGGAGCATATCCTTCCGGGTCAAAGCCCTCGTGACCTGCCTCTCCTGACCAGGCCCCGCCTCTGAGCACAAGATGTGGGAGGGAACACTTTAGGTCTAAGTCATAACAGCGGTGGCTGTCTTAGACGGCTGGTTGTTCTCTGGTTGCGCCCCAGCACCCATAGTCATGTGGTAGTGACATTTCTAGTTCATCGTAAGTCTAAGGCTCTTTTCATAGGATTCAAAGGACAACAATCTTTTTTTTTTTTTTTCCTGAGACATTGTTTCACTTTGTAGCCGAGGCTGGCCTCAACCTCATGGTGATACTTCTGCTTCAGCCTTTCCAGTGCTGGGATTACTGGCGTGTGTCACCATACCCAGCAGAACACAATGTTTTGAACTCCCTTTTTTACAATGGTCAGACCAGTGGAGGAGAGGAAGGGGCATTAATGTCAAATAGGTCCTTTTCTTGGTCTTATGGGATCCAATCCCAGCCTTAACTAAATGCAGTATAAAAACCACGTAAATGTAGGCTGAAGTGTCTGAGCTTGGTTAATTTTCTCCAACAGAACACCACAAAACCAACTGGCACCCATTAAGAATATGGCTCAGGGACCCCTCCTTCCCCAGTGACCACTATGACATCTACAGCACCAATCAGCTTTCCGACTCCTTGCGGGGAGGAGGTTTCCTCATAAGGCTTTCAGTAACTTCCTGTGTGAAGGGCTTGTTTATAGGTGAAGATAACCATGGAACATAATGAGCTGTGACTAGAGGCTTCAGCTTGTGGCTGAGAACTGAAATGGTCTTCTGAGCAACAAAGACCCAGTGGGATCCTTAGACATCCTGTGGGTTTAACTCAGCGATTTGACTTATTTGGGAGCTGGAGAAGTGAAAAACCAATGTTTGGTTGCCTATTTCATTGGCAGGCCCTGTACTAGCTTTCTGTGGTTGATGGTTGGAAGGCAGACAGTGGCGGCCGGGTTTTACATCCAGACACTGGCTCGGGGTTCAGAAGCTCAGCGCTGTGTGGCAGTGAGACGCACAGCGGGCTTCTGGGCTCCGCAGCCTGTGCAGCCTCCTCCAGCGAGGTCTCCCGGAACGTCTGCTCGCACAGTGTGCATTCTTTTGCATTCCTAGCCAGACAGGTCAGTGTATTTTCCTTAAGAGCAACGTTAAAAGGTTCCTGCTGTTGTCAGAGCGCAGCTTTGTATCTAATCTTTTCCATTGTCCTCAGCAAGGGACAGTGATTTTTCTTTCACGGAAAGCAACAACTGGCTTCTAGCCTGCAACACAAGAGCCAAGCCTGCAACTGTCAGAATTCGGACATAACTTTGCAACCATATTTGCATTTTCAGCTTCAGAACTACCATCAATCAGGAAGAGAAAACTGAGTCCACAGTGATAGTCTGTAACTCTTCTTGCCTTTAATGGAGTTAGCGTTAGTTACTGTTCATAATCTGAGCTCTAGCTTGGATCTCTATCAGGCTCTGGGCCCATCCCCAGGATCCCTTCAGGGTCCTGAGGCTATGTCAACTGAAGGAGCTGGACTGGACTTCCTGGTCAACAGGTCACCTAGTTCTGGCCACCGGAGCTATGAGTACGGTCTGTGACTGTGTGCCCTTGCCCGGATTATGGCCTCTAAAGAGAACACACTCTTGGTACTGTAACGGCTCTTATCTAAGTGAAGCCAGGGCCTTTTGCTTGTTGAGCACATCCTCTACTGCTGAACTGTGCCCGTAGCCTGAATCCTGGTTTATCTTTAAAATGACGCTGTACATTTAAAAAATGTTTTATGTTGAGGGCTGGGGATATAGCTCAGCAGCATAGTGTCTGCCTGGAAAGCTTGAGGTCCTGAGTTTGATTTCTGGTGCCAAAAAAAAAAAAGTTTTATGTTGAGACTGGGTTTCACCACATTGCCCAGACTAGTCTCTAGCTCCTGGACTTAACTGACCCTCCTGCCTCAGCCTCTGGAGTAGCTGGGACCACAGGCATGTGCACTGCAACCAGCTAATAATCCCAAATTCTGAATTAGTACTACTGTCCTGCCTCCTTTATGGCTTGTTGTAAGGATCAAATAAGATAGAGTGAAACACTGAAAATAGCGGTAGCTGTAGCTCAACTATTAATTAACCCAAATTCTCACCCAGTGTGTAAGATTTGGTTCTATGTGTAAGTTGTATTAGGGTCTGGCAGGAAATAGAACATTCAAGAGGGTAATTGAAGAGTTTAACTGGTGAATTAACCTGGGTTTAGTAAGGTGCTAGGGACACGAAGAACAGTTAACTGGAACCCAGGTGAGCTGTCTTTCAATAGAAGCCTTGGGGCTGGGGATTAAGCTCAGCGGCAAAGCGCCTGCCTGGCAAGCGCAAGGTCATGAGTTCGGTTCCCGGTACCAGAGAAAAACCAAAAAAAAAAAATCAATAGAAGCCTTGACCTTTGGGCATAGCAACCCCGGGTCAACAGGAAGGGAGCCAGGAAACACGATTCTACTCTGTGGTCCCCTTGCCCTCTACTTTCCTGCTAGCACTTCCCACTGGCTCTTCCGTCCTGGAGCTCAGGGTCCTTGCAGCCATCCGGGGCCAGTCTCCTGGGGCACATGCAGGGCACGGCAGGAGGAAAAGGCAGAGTGGGTCGGTCTGGAGGCAACCAGAAGCTCTCCAGCGCAGCTACTAAGGCTGCTCTCAGCTATTTTGGCTTCGTCTGAGATCTAAGTACAGACTACTGCAGTTGGTTTGGTGCTATAAGCATCCAGACCTTCGCAGAAGCAACATGCTATGACTTGTTTTTCTACTTTATTGGTGGAAAGACAGGCTTTTAAAAACACTTGGTATAAACATCTCACCAACTGCAGCTCTGAGGTTACAGAAAGCCACTGGATTTTCTTTGATTCTGAGCCCTTCAATTTGGTATTCAAGTCGCAAGTCACCATAACAAGGCCTGCTGCCCTTTGCATTCAGGAAGCTGCCTCAACGGAGGCGGTTTTAAACGACTGTTCAAAACTTCTAGCATTTAAAAAAAATCTATCTTTCCTTTCAATGCCCATGAGCGGTAACAAAAGGAGGGTGCTTTTGATGTGAGGGGCTGATGCCTGGTTGAGATGGCCACGTCAGTGACTCTGAACTCCTGCCTTACATCTTCGCTCCGCAGCCTCAGCGACACACCTTGCCTTTCCTCTGCTGCAGCTGGCTTTGTGAAGGACAGATGCTGCTCTCCCTGGGATCCAGGCACTGACCGTTCCAACAGTCTCTCTGGCCTCCTTGGCTTCCCCATGGGGCTTCTGGCGAAAGCAGCAGCTTTATTTTAGCTTTTTCCCATCTTTAGTCCATAGAAAAAAGTCTTTTTTGTGTGTGTTTTAAAAAAAGGGAGGAAAAAAAAATAAAATAAAATGACAAAGGGGAGGTATAGGGAACTAGTCTGGAGAATTTAACAAGAGAAAGAAATAAGTATCTTTTATGAAAAGGACTTTCAAGCTCCCTGAGCCCACAACTTTCCTGAAGTGTCTCCGTGTCAAATCCTTGGCTCCTTGCTCCCGGCGGCCAGAGGATGGGATCTGTGTGCACTGGACATCACTTAAAATCCCCGCTTTAGGGACAGAAATAAACAGCCGCTATTTACACTCCTCGGGCAAGCCCACAGTGCTCCAGGCTGCCCCCTGCAGTCAGCTGTAGGAGGAACAGTAAAGGTCCTGCCTGGCCGCCATGAGCAGCCCTGGGCTCCTTGGATGCCTCCGAGCTGAGAAGCGAAGGTCACAGTCTGATGTCAGCCTTGGAGGCGGATTAGGGAGGGTGTGGTTCTGAGCCGAGGGGCATCACGGTCGCTCCGGATTCCTGTGTAGCAGTCCTGGCCCGTGGCCACCAGGATGCCTTCTTCCTGCTCTGCACGTGCCCGCGGAACTGCCTTGTACACGTCGAGGACCTCGTGCCCCTGTCTGGGTCTTCCCAGCCGGGTGTGAGGCCGTCATGGATTGCTCTTCCTGGGGGATCTGCACAGAGGTCGCTGCTGAGACACGAAACAGGCAGTTGCCTTGATGTTGAGAACACAGATCAATGGCAAACATCTCCCAGAGTGACAGCTGTTACACAGCAAAGGAGTCCCGACAGCAAGCTGCTGGCCCAAGACGTCACCGCTGGTCCTGCAGGACCGCAGTGTCCAGTCACTGCGCTGGTCAGCAGGCCCCGCCCAGACAAGCCGGTACTGAAGCAGGTGTCTGCTGGATGTTCAGGCACCACACACAGGACCAGGCACCAGGGACACCGAAACTGCAGAGCGCGCAAGAGGCACGCACACGTGGGAATCCAGGTAGTTCCTCGAGGCCCAGCACTCGGAATCCACCTCGAGGCTGGTGAAGTAAAAGTTTGCATGTGCGCCCCTCGGGTGCGGCAGTCTGAACCGGGCGCTGGTCAGATGGAGGCATCTGAGCTCAGAACGGAAACCTTCTCCTCTCCACATGCTCGCTCCTGGCCCGAGCTGCAGGGATTGGTGACATGGAGAAAACCCGCCAGCCTTGTCGTGGGAAGGACGGTGCATTAAATCCCGTCCTGGCCTCCTTCTTCTTCTCCTCTTCTGCTGGCAGCCACAGTCTTTTGCTTTCCTTCCTTTTGCCCGACGCTCTCTTCCTGAGGGGCTTGAGGTTTTCCTGTCCTGGGAGCAAGTGGAAGTAGCAGTTCTTTCCAGGGATGAAGTCATACCCTGGGAGACCTGGGGCAGGAGAATCCCCAGTGGTGCGGGACGAGGTCCGTGGAGACGCGCGTCGCCATGGCCGGGGTCCTGTGGTCTCTGCGGTGTCCCCCTCGCCCGCCCCTCCCTGGAAGGGTGCTGTCTGAGCCAAGCCTCTGCGGCGGCCTCTCCTCCCCCAGCTTCTCCGCCTCCGCCTGCCGCTTTTACTCACTTCTGCTCTCAGACACAGCGTCCTGTCTGGCTCCCTCTCTGGCCCGGATCTGGCAGATAAAAATTCAGATGGTCAGTTTACTAGTGGGACTGCCACCGTGAGCACAGGTGAAATTTGTTTCTTATGTTCCTGGAAGTTTATTTGATCTGCAATGTTATCTATACATGAAAGACAATGTAAGAAATCGTTGTTATTGAAAAGTGACTTTTCCAGTAAAACGTTTATATTGATTTGAAAGTCTGAGTATGGGTATCTAGTCAGGCCCGACATTGTAGACAAATTCAGTACATTTGGATATCTTCTGATATTTTTTACTTGTAAAAAAAGGAAAGGAAAGAAAATTGGCTTTAAGTCTACATGAACATGCACTCTCTGTCTGTATATATACACCATATATAGTTTGTGTATGCTGTACATAGATGTTATATATATATATATTCACTTTATATATGCCATGTATACTTATATACTGAATATATATTATATATATGTCACTGAGCATATGTATTTACATGTATTTGAATTGTGCTGCAAAGAATTCTGTGTTAGCGTATGAATCCATGGCTCTCTCTGCAATAAAAGTATCGAAACATGGAAAGTAAGGAGCCATATCAACTTCTGGATAGTGGTTACCTCAGATTCAGCAGATTGAGTGAAATGTGTTCAGGGAAGGACATAAGAGGGACTTCTACAACTCTATAAAATCTACTTTTAAACATTTGAAAGCAAATAGTAGCACACATGTATCTTTTTGTGTGCACACAGGTCTTTGTAATAGTATACTCTTTATTTTTCTATGTATTTTCAGTATTTTATCAGACTTTAAAATGCTCATGCTTTCAAAGTTGGAAACCTGTATGCTCAGCACATCTCACCGAACAGGTTTCCAAAGCCGTTGTGTGCTTTCTGCCTGGGACGCTCGCTGGACAGTTCCTTCAGGGATGTGAGCATGGGCATGCGCTTCTCTGCAGGTTGTACGCAGACACGCGGGCTGTCTTCCTCCTCGTTCTTGTTGACGGAGGTTGAAATCCGGAGCAAAGGCTTCTGCCCACAGACTACGCAAAGGGACCCATGCTAAGGTTTTGCCGTTGTCTGTTCCAAAGTCAGCGCTGCAGAGGCGAGGCTTTCGCAGGTATTCATGCTGAGGTAGAGAACATGGTGCAAAGGAAGGCACCGTGCTGAGACCCACAGGGAAGAGTCACGTTGCCCCTAGTTGTGTGTCATTCATGTTCTTGAGGCGAGCGCCCCCAGGAAACAAAGATTCTGCCCCTTAGCACTCTTGTACGCCAAGCTCCTGACGGCCTGAAGGAGCTCAGGTTAGATTTTGTGAGCTTTCCTTGTGGGCTTTCCTCCCGCCAGCCTAAGGTGTTCCAGGGCCATGTTCCAAATGAGCATGTATCGCCTGCTGTTGGCACAGACTGACATCAAGAGCTGCTTGCTGACCGCTTGCCTCATGGGTGAAATCTGGTCCATGGCGAGCTATAGACAAAATGAGTAGAGGTATAAAATGAAGAATTTTGTGGCATAACACCTAATGCTCACAACCAGTGACACCACCACCGAGATGTCACAATCCCTTATCTGAAAGTCCAAAATGCTTCACAGTCCAAAGCTTTTCATGTTTTGAAGCCACAATTACAAAGTCCCACATCTGACCTCATGTGACAGTTTGCACTCAAAATGCAGATGCAATAATGATGCATAAAGCAAGCTTCCAGCTGTGTGTATAAAGTGTATATGAAATATAAGTGAATTTCCTGTCTAGACTTGGGTTCCATCCCCAAGTATCTCTACATGCAGATATTCCAAAATTTAAAAAACATCCAAACTTTAAGAACCTTTTGGTGCAAGCATTTCAGATAAGGGGTGCTCAGTCTGTACTACAAGACCCTCCCAGTCTTGGAGGGATGTTTGTGGCATGAGTGTGCTAGTTCAAAACTTGGCCGTACACTTCTGCTTTGTTATTCCTATGTCTGAAAAGCGAGGCTTTAAATTCTGCAGCACGAAGCTGATCCATCCAGGGCCAGGACTGCTCCAGAAACTTGGTTTCACATCACCTTCCCATGAGCATAGAATTCACCAGCCTTTCTCTAGCTGTGGCCGATTCAATAGCACTTGGAGAAACTGCTCTGCATATCTTGACCGGTATCCCTGGTTACAGAGATGTTGATCTCCTGAGTATAATTTCAGTTCAACTGTGCAGTTTTTCTCTCCTCTCCTCACCCTCCATCACAATAGGAAGCCCTAAGGCGTGAATGAGTACTGGGAGAGTTCTTCAGCAATTTTACTGAACTACAGAAAGTGAAACCAACTTTTGGAATTTGCACAGCTTTTATTTTCCCTCAGAGGACCTTTATGCAATTAATATTTTATATTCCTAAACAAATATCACTATAAGAGCGTAATGATTCAACTCTGAGCTTGCATCTGGCAGCTGACCCTTTAGGGAATACAACCACAGTGTTTTCCAGTTTAATAATGAATGAAGTGCTAATGATTCTCATGTTGGACAGATCCTTTCGCCTTGCCAGAACAGCCCATTACAGCTGTATTCTCTGTTGTTTTGTTAACTTACAGCTTACGGTGAAACCCAAATCTGCTATGTTCGTATTGACACTATGTCCTATTTGCCAGGTGGATGGAACCCTGAGTGCCTTGAGCAAAGAGGGGGCACGAGGTCTTGAGGATGAATTCAGGCCTTGCGGATTTCACCTCTCATCACTGCCCATCCAAGTTCTGCCTTGATTCCCCTTCTCCCGTACTAGCTTCTGTTGGGAGCTGGTGAGTCAGGGTAAGGCAGAAGTGGTCGGTGAGATCAATGAGAACCCATCAGAGGCTGATGCTTGAGGGACGAGGGTGGAGACACAGAAAGGAGTTCAGAGAAATGGCCACAGTAGAAATAACCTACAGGAAGGATTAAGGAAGAGAACTGGACGTATGTACCACCTTCTACTACGGGAGCTTGTCAAGCGCAACTACTAAGTAAAAACACAAATGTATTAGAATTTATGCCACCATAAATTCTTGTAAATTTATTTCCTATGATTTTCAAAACGTGCCTACTACCCTGAATGCAAATTGCCTCTGGAACTAGTGGTGCACCATTCTTACGATTCCCGCATGCATAGCAAATATCTCTTCTGAGGATGGATTTCATATTTTTTAATGGTGAAGGAGGAGCAGTTCAATAGGCAAAGCGGATTTTGGCCCACAAGTGAGGTACAGTTACAAGGTAATGAACTATTTCCTGGTGGGTGTGTAAGGTGTAAGGAGTTGTAAAAATGTCTTGAGCAATTGCCACACACATGGAATTATGGTAGACTTTTCCAAGGTAATTGCCCAGAAAGACAGCTCCTGTGCTGTAATAAGATTTGATCTGTTAAGAAATCAATAGCAACCTCATATCGTTATATTATGATCATATTTCAGACGGTCTTTCTTTAATGTTTATTTCAACAGTTAAAAGCCAGCTTTTGGCCGAGCCAGCCTTAGGCTCCAACCTCCTTCATCCCACCGCTCCTTTCCTTCATCCCACTGCTTTCAGAGAACACACACTGCCTCTGGAACGATGCCCAGACCCCGTTTGTTCCTTCTCTCTATGGAAATAAAACTGAAAGACAATGGGGAGAAGGTGAAGCCCATGCTTCATGTGCAGGTAGAGTTTGTGCCTGACCGTTTTGAGCTGGGCCTTTGTTTCGGAACAGTCACGATAGCCTGGTGCTCATTTGCCCAGTTACGCTTGAAGTGACCTTGGGTACAAAGTCTCTGCCCGGGATCATGAGACATGTAGGCTGTCGCTCAAGTACAGTGGTGCCTGACAGGCAGGTAAATAATGCGAGCTTCCTTTAGGACACTGATTATAAATATTCAGTTCAGAACCAAAACCATCTGATGCCTGCCTCTGAGCAGGAAGCAAGTCTCTGGAAAATATTCAGAGGAAGAGGCGGGGAAGCCAGCAGCAGGCGATGATGCCACCCCATCAGATAGCCTGCCTTTGTCATGGTAATTCCCACTGTGGGGACAGAGACCTGTGCCTCTCAAGGAGGATGCGTGGCGGAGGGGAGGCTCCCTCAGTGACCCGAAGGAGCCATTTCCCAGATTTTCATCGTGCGGTTTCCCATGTATTATCCAGTGCCTGTCACTGAACATGGCCCAACGAGGTCCCCAAAATGGAGAGGGGGAACCTTGACTCATCCCACCCAGGGAACAGGGTGCAGGTTCGCTGATTTCCATCACAGAAAAGAAAAGAATTTTTAGGACATGGAAGAGGCATGAAGAGATTTATTAGGCAGAATTTCAAAAGTATAGGCTCAGAGAAGTAGAATGCAGTGGGCAGACACCCATGGCCTTGCTGGGTATATTTGTGAGGGTTTGGGGGTGTCCCTAAGGTGGACTACCTAGGGTGTGTAAACCACTCAGTATGAAGCCGAGTCTGCTGTGCTCATAACAGCAGATTCCTGGGGATGGGTTGGGCAGGAGGGAGTGCAACTCACAGGGTGAAGGGCCGGCCTAGAGCACAGGCCTAGGGTCTTTAAGACCCTTCGCAATTTTTCCTGGAAGGGAAAAAAGAACAGCTTTTGTGTCCTGAAGCTGCAGTTTTTCTTAAAAAGTACAATTTTAATATTACAATTTTCCCTGTTTCCTTTTGATCTATCTTTATTTCTTCTATCCTGCCTCAACGCTGAGGCTGCACCCCAGGAGTGCTGATGCTGTCACACTCCAGGCTTGTCACTTGGGGGCTCTGCAGACATGGGCCCACTGTTCTCCTTGGAAGATTTTTAATACAGAAAATCACATGTGGATCTACATACGAGCAAGCATTTTCAGATTATATAAAATAGTAGTAGGAATAATGTGAGCATACAAATTACAAAATAATAGGAGAATGGGGGAAATAGGCAAAGAATATGAACAAGTAATTCTCAGGAAATGAATTACAAGTGGGTAGTAAACAAATCCAGTGGGAAATGCCCAATTTTATTCTTAGGAAAACACAGAAATGGGATGCCATTGCTTCCCATCTGATGTCTAGAATTTACTTTTTAAACTGCTTTATTGAAGTGGGAGTGATATACAATAACTGCACATATTTAAGGTACAGTGAGATGAATTTGGACATATGCATTCCCTCATGAAATCAGCTACAATCAGACAGACAGACCTATTATCTCCAGGAGCTTCCCTGTGTCTCTTGGGTGTGGGGGGTGTTCATTACAGGTGGTAAGAATACAATAAGAGATCTATCTACCCTCTCAATGAAGTTTTAAGTGCATACTACTGTATTATTGATCTTGAGTCCTTATACTTAAAATGACTGGAGATATCAAGTGTGACTGTGTGGGGAATCTAAGCCATCATACACACAGTGAGTGTGTAGATGAGCACTCTTTGGAAGTTGAGAGCATGTGTGAAAACCTAAAGCAGCAGGGGGTGGTGGCACATGCCTATACTTCCAACATCCTGGAAACCTGACGCAGGAGAAATCAAGTTTGAGACCATTCTGGGGAACTTAGTGGCCTAATGAGGCCTTGTCTCAAAATTTTAAAAAATGGTTGGGGATGTGGTTCAGTGAGAAAGTCCTGGGTTCGTTCCACAGTAACAACGACAGCAAACCAAAAGTATGTGCTACCTGTGACATGCAGGTCTTTCCAAAATTATCTCTCTGTGATAAATACTAACACATCTGCAGGATGCATTGTGTGGACGTCCATTATTTAAACATTGTTTGGACGGCGGTATATTACAAATAATCAAAACACCATCAGTAGAGGAAATGTCAAAAAAACACGTTTACATTCGAATACATTTAGCTATGAAAAGGAGTGAATGCATTCTGTGTTGATATGCACAGACGGAACGTGCGTGCTGTTAAGTGGACCGAGGGAATTCAGAGCGTTAGTGCAATGTAATACAATTCACATGAAAACATACATAGTGCTATGTTTTCTAAAATTATTGTGAAATAGTTTAAATATACAGAAGATATTACACTGACTGCCTACCTTAGTTCTGTGGGCTTTCATGGGCGTATATTTCCCAGGAAGATGTAAGACCAACTGGAAACTTCCACACTGAACTCACGGCAGTGGCTAACTTCAGGGGGCGGGGAGAGTCTAGCTGTGGGCTGACACTCAGCAGAACTTTAGCTATACCTGCAGTGACCCAGTTTTTGGTAAAAGAACGCATTCTCGTATCACTTATGTGATCAAGCACGAAGAAAAGTAGGCTTTTTGCTGTTCGTTCTGATAGCTCTACTTTAGTGGCTTTGACGTCGGCGACATCGGAGATGCCGTCTGTGTTCCTCAGAAAGTCTGCATGTTTCCTTGTCTGCCCTGTGCTTAGGACTGGGTGGGGAGGGCCCCGGGCCCATTGCTCCGTTCCCAATCTTCCAGCTAGAAGTCCAGCAAGCAGTTATGTGGGCCGGGCTTGCCCTGCCAGGCAGTGAGCTCAGGGCTGCCCTGGTCTTTCCTCAGAGACCATTCAGAGCTCTCACGACAGATGAGCTCCTTCCTTCCGGGATGTTTCGGTACTCACTTTTGCACACTAACAGCCGTTTGTGAGCACATCTTATGTCCCTGGGCTTTCTTCTGAAGCCTCAAAGCTTGCATTCGATGCCTGTACTGAAGCTGCTCAGCCGAGCAAATCATTTAATCAGCTCTTCTTTGGCTAACTCCAAAGTTGTTTTCTGTATTTTATGATCAACTTTAGTAAAATATGCTTAAGATTAGTCTTGACATTCATGTATAGTTATTTTCTTTAGAAAGATGTTATAGAGTATCTTAATGCACACACCGAAAAGGCAGAAATGAAGAGAGAGAGAGAGAGAGAGAGAGAGGACAAAGAGGAAAAGAGGAGGAAGAGAGGGAGAGAGGAAAGATAGGAAGGAGGTGAAGAAAGAGATGGAAGGTAAGGTTCACCCTTGCCATGGCCAAAGCAGCTGGCTGCAGTCTGGTGTGTAACGCACTGCTCACACGCACCCTGCGTCCCTGGGAACCCCAGAGGCTGGCTGGTGAGGAAGCCCCTCAAGTGCAATGCTTAGACCCAAAATGTCCGATGATAGCACAGCAGTTGGAGAGACAGCAAAGGGTCCCTGGATGGAGAGCTGTCCTTGCTGTGGCCCTGGAGGGACTGCAGGGCCTCTTCTCAGGCTGCGCTCACCTGGCCTCCGAGCCGGGCTGAGTCGCTGCAGTGCTTGTGGAGAGAGGACACAGGAGAGCAAAGTAGAGACACGAAGACCGGCAAGTAGTGCAGCCCTAAGCTGACTCGTCCTCTCCAGTCAGACTGGACAGCCAAGGCCATCAGACAGCGGCGGTGCCTGCTCCCCTCCTCTGCTGCTCCTGGCGGCGGCGTAGGGAAAACTCACACAGCCTCGTGGCTGGGCACTTTGTATGGGAAGGACGGGGTGTTATTTTCCACTAGAGCTGCTAACCCAGAACACAAATAGTTAAAGGAAAAGAAACTTAGTCTCCCGTCATTTCTTATGAAACATGAAACTCCAAATGGACTGGCTTTGTTTAAAATAATTTTTAGAAAACATTTAAACATTTGGAAAGGTATGAAGAGTAATGTAATGAATACTTCTGTACTTCCCACCAAGCTGTGAGAAAGCTTAGCATTTTGCCATACTTGCATCACACATGTGCGCACACACATGCATGCACAGACACACACGTGCACGCTTAAAGGAAAAAAAATATTGACATTGTTGCAGTCATCTGAGTGTGTTTAATTCACCCCTTCCTCCCCTTTCCTTCTTAGAAGCAACCACTGTCCAGAGCTGGTGTCTGTTCTCCCTGGCCATGTTTTCACTTTCATTTGATGTCTATACATCCAAAAGCAGCATATAGAATTATTTTTGGGAAAACTTTATGTAGCTGCTATTATGGTTTAGGTATTCTGCAACTTGACTTGTTCACTCACTGTTAGATTTTAAGCGCCTCTTTGTACATAGAACTTCAGGCCATTCGTGACCATGTCGCACTGCATTGTGCCCCAGTACGACAAATGCATTCCCCTGTCAGCAGGGAGGTCCCACTTTCCTGTCGCTGTGAGCATGCGCAGTGAACATTCTTTCCCCCACATGAGTTTCCCTTGGGGCATGATGGGGTGGAGGGCTAGGTGGCGGGTGTGAACGTCAGAAATTGTACTAGGTTAATGCCTCGTTATTTCCTCCAAAGGGGCTTGTACCCATTCATACTCTGCTAACTGTGCTTTAATAAGCATTGCTCCAAAGTGGCATTGTCACACTTTATCCTTTGGGTGTGAAATGGCGTGTTAATGTTGCTCTCTGTCGCTTCTTCCAGATAAATTTGGAGAAGGAGCTTTCCACATGTGTCCTGCCATTTGGGTGTCTTCTTGCATCAGCTTTTTCAGTTTACCAAAAATTGTAAAGCACCACATGTACTTTGGCCAAAGATTACGAATAATGGGCTTGAATCCAGCCTTCCAGGACCACGTGCAGCCTGAAGGGTGTTTGGGACATGAGTACAGAGAAACAGCCTAAATAGGAGTGTGCACCCGCCAGACAGTTGGCTTCCTTGAGAGACAGGCTATTTCAACACATACATATTTATGACCCAAGAAAAGGCTTGACAAAGATGGTAATTTTTAGAGGGTTGGCGAGTTTTCAGAATGTAGGAAGAAGAAATACAAGAGCCTAAAGGGATAAATTCTGTTCATTTCTAAGCCAGAAAGGTGGGCTTTGTAACAGCCACCTGGCTCGCTTCATTGGAATCAGGACAGAGAGGGGAAATCTACAATTTGTTTTTAGTAGTGGGAAATTTTTTAAAAATTTAGCAGTTTTTCTGTGCTGATATGATATGGGTTTCCTTCTCCCCAGCATTCTGTACCGTGAGAGTTTGCTCTTAGAAAGATTCTTGTTTGTACAAGTTCTAGATGATGGCTCTTTGTGTCTGTAAACTGTTTACTTGGCTTTCTCTCACATCATAGGACAAGTGACATGCTTTTATTCCCTTTGAAATCTGAGTCATAGGCACAGAGGGATGAGATATTAGATCATAGGACCATGGGTGCTGAAATCAGGGTTTGGATCTGGGTCTGCTGACTGGGGGGCCCCGTGTCCTTCCAAGAGCATGTTCATCTTCCTGCAGAGAATTTGGCCCATGGCTTTCTGCTCTGGGGCGAGGGGTGCCTGCCCCTGGCACACCCACGCTGTGCTGATTGCACTGTGCTCCATATTGAGCAAGGGCTTTGAGCTCACTTAGGCACGTGGGAATCAGTGGAATTGGCTTTGGAACGATTTTAACCTTGATTAATGAGGCAACAGGTCAGCAGGCTCTCAACATGCCCTGGGGTCCTTGGAGCTTCTAAAAATCCCCCGTGCCCAATGCCAGGTCAAATTGGTGACATCAGGATGGGGTTAGAGGGGAAAGGTCCCCCCCCCCATTGTTTTAGGGACTCTGTTCTTGTTTTCTGTGGTTGATGCTGTTGATGGTAATTGTTCTTCAGTTAAAGACAAAGATAGTGGAAGTTTTATGATTTGCTATTTCCTTTTAGTCAATGCCTTAAACTGAACATCTAGCTCCCATGAGAGTTTTTGCAGCCTTTTTCAAAAGCCTAAAACCTGTGCCATTTGGTTCCAGGAGCTCGTGTCAATGCCAAGGACAACATGTGGCTGACCCCTCTACACCGGGCCGTGGCTTCCAGGAGTGAGGTGAGTGATGACCTTATTTCATCTGATACCTGCTGTCCCCAGAGAAAGTATTCTTTCCAGTGGATTGGGGACCCTCACTAGTGAACAAGAGCTTTCAGGTCTAGTGCAAAAAGGTTACCAAAAGTGAACAGATGGACCAGCGGAGTGTGGGGGAAGTCCAAGCTGGACAGCATGGTCCTTGACCTCAGTCACCTCTCAGGCTGGAGAAGGAGGACAGGAAGCAGATCACACAATATCAGAATATACTTGAAGGAGGAAGCAGCTCCAAGCACAGCGGCAGTCCTCTGAGAAAAGATCACTTTTGATCTGGTCCTTAAAGGATGAGTAGGGATGTCTCAGGCCAGGAAAGGAGGAAGAGCTGAGGCACACATGTGAACGATGGTGTCTCAGGTAGATGTAACTAGAACACAGAGGGTGCTGAGGGTAAGTCAGATAGTGGGGTCTGGGCCAGGTGGTGGAGAGCTATGGGGAATGGTCAGAGGGGTGACTCATTCAGAATAGCAGTTCAAAGAACATAGTGTGGTGACAGGATGGCGGTAAGCAGAAGAGGGGTTCAGGCAGGGGTGCTAGTCCAAGGCCAAAGAGACCCAAGAACGGAGCTGAGGCCTGGCGAGGAGTCAGTGACTGAGAGATAACTAGAGGTGGGCCTGACAGGACTGAGTGCCTTGCGGGGGTGAGATGGAAGAGAAGCCAGCAGATAGATGGTGATGTCATAAACTGTTGATCAGCCTTCTCATTACTGAGACACAACACCTGACACCTCAGACTTAACGGAGAAGGGGTTCGATTTGGCTCAGGGATCCAGGGGACTCAGTCCAGGGTCAGCTGGCTCCAAGGGAGGAGCATCACAGGGGCAGGGAGTGGTGGAGTAAAGATGCTCAGTTCATAATAACCAGGAAGCAGCGCTGGGGAGCAGCACCAGAGAGGAATGAGCGAGGGGCCAGAGTGTCCAAAACTGTGCTGCCATGACCCGCGCAGATACAGCCAGAAGTATGCTTCACTAATCCCCTGGGCGGCTCCCAAGCCAATCACATTGATACAGTTAAACTTAGCCCCTGCACTGACGGAGAAGACCCAGAGCAGGGGTGGGGCAGGGGCTGGGAAGCTAGTTAGTTTTTTTCAGCGCACCGAGTCTGGGAAACATCACCCTGGAACATAAGCTCCATGAAGACAAGGATCTGCGTTTTGTTCCTTGGTATGCCTCAGTACCCCTGGTACATGCAGAAACAGAGTGAGCTTGATACTCAAGAAATAACCCAATATTGAATGCTGGAAATTCAGATGAAGATGGCTCATAGATTATGATTATTTCTGTAGTCCAGAGGTAGGCGCATGATCTGGTTCAGGGGGCAGAAGGAATGAGAAGAACCTCTGTGGTGGGGGCAGGGAGCCCCGGTGGGGCCAACTTGGTGAGAGGAGATGCCCACCATGCAAGGATACAGGATTCTAACCCAGAGACCTTCAAGGGTGAGTTTGCCCCATGGAGCTCTGGCTTTGGAGAGGAGGTATCCTCTGGATACACCTAGGAGCAAGAGCACAAGTACCCTGAAGTTGCAGGTGTTCGTGGTTAGCATGAGAACTAGCGTTTCCTCTTTGGCAGCTACTTTGGAAACATACTTTGTAGATCATGGCTTAGTGCTCATTTTCTGCCTTGCTTGGTTGCATAACTTGAGAGTTTTCAAAAAGAGGTCTGTGTTGTTGTCCTTCTGAATGGTCCACCTGGAGTAAGGGAGGTAAATAATTCTAAATTTCCTTGCTTGGGTGCTGGGGGATTCAGCATCTTCGTGTGGACCCACATTGCATTTCTGTGTTATCTGGGAAAGCTGGGGCAGTGGGCTGCCTGAGTTGGTAGGACCACGTCATACGATCAGCCCATCATAGGGAAGTATTTTGTGGTCTAAATTTTAAGACCGTTCGATTGTTGGTAACTTTCTTTTCAGCATCTCTAAATCTCTGGGGATTGGCTTGTTTCCTTTGTAACAAAATTGTTGTAGTTTTTGAAAAATTACTGTGCTTGCTGATGAAGTACAAAGAGGATTAAGATCTGTGGTCTTGCCCTCAGGATGTAGTCTAGTCAAGAAGGACAGACCGGGCAACTTCAGTGAGTAAGGGTCACATCGGTGCCCTTTCCCAGGTGATCAGCGCCTTTCTTAGCTGTAGCTGTGAAAGCTTCCATCCTCAGAGCGTCCATTTCCACCACCAGCCCACTCTCTCCACCTTCAGTGAGTTTGTCCCAGTCAACTCAAGGATGGGACAACTGACAACTGTCATGACAAAAGCGTTGGTTGCTTCTCCGGGTCATCAGCTCCCTCTACAGGTTTGCCAGGGGAAATAGCCCTGCAGGTGTCTGTCAGGAAGGACTGAATGCAAACAAACCCTGAGGTGTAAATAATCACAATCGTATATAAGCTCTGAAAGGGAGTGTCTTTGTGCTGATATCGGTCCCAGTAAGTTGAAAAACTCCCTAGGAAAACTGGGGTCTTTGTGTCTGTCGCCAGATCGGCCCTGCAGTGAGCATCTGGACTCCGCGCCCATCACGGCGCTGGAGGAGCCCGCACGCAGAATTCCATCTCCTTTTGAATTTGGTCCTTTTGCCGCTGGTTTATGTCTCCCTAACTAGTGGTTGGGAGGAAGGGCAGGAAGTTTGAGGGGAAAGGACAGAGGAGGTTTGGGTTGGTACTTGCCTTGTCACTGTCAGCCTTGGCCAACGGGGACATCTGGTTTCAGTGTGACAGCTGCCACGTCCGTCTGCTTAGGGTGCTGTGTGTATGCAAAGTCGTTTCCTCATTGCAGAGGTTCTAAACTGTGCTGTCCTCACGGCCTCCTTGCCTCCCATGATCCCCAGCGCTGGGAGTGGATTTGCAATGCCTGCTGCCTTAGGCAGGCGCACTGGGACTGCCAGAGAGAATAACCCAGCGTTGTGTGAATGATTTCTCTTGTTCCCCTCTTAGCTTGTTCCTGTTGCTTCTTTCCTTCTCTTTCTTGGAAAGAAGCAGTTGTAGGGAAAGGAACTAAGTGTGTGTGAACCTAGAGAGCTGACACATGCTCCCGGCAGCTGAGCACCTGTTTATTGAGCCCCATGGGTGGAGTGGGGCGGGGGGGGGGCGGTCTATGAAGTGTGGCTCCAAGGTCGCAGGGCTTCGGGTGCGGCTGTGCCTGGCCTTTCACACAGCCCCTTCCCGGGCACAGAGCTGAGAGTAGCTCCCAAGGAGAATCTCTGCTCTTCCCACTTCTCTTCTAGAAGCGATCTTGTGGCTAACAAAGCTAAAGATGCTTGCATCTGTCTTTGGGGTGTAGGACTGAGGCCGTCGTGTCCCTCTAAGAGCATCGTCAGGAGCAGTTATGAAGCAGGTGTCGTGTGGCAGGTAATGTGCTACGGACAGACGCCCTGTGCACTATTCCGTCTTCATCTCCAGCCACCCTTTGCGATTGTACTCCTGGTAGCACTAATTCAGGAAACAGGGTCTCGAGGAGTAAGAGCCAAAGGTGTCCCAGCCGGGAGGGGCAGTGACCAGGGAGCCAGCTTGCTAACTGCTCTGGGCCCCGCTTCCCCGGTCCCCGCAGTGACTGTGAGCCAATCAAATGCATCTGTTCCTGGCTTCTGTGCAGACAGACTCTCAGCTGGAGTACAGGGCCTTCCCAGAGCTGAGCAGGACAAGCGTTCCACTTCGCAGCTTGAATTAAAACTTAGGTTTTTTCCTTCCTCTGAAAAGCAGTGGGCTGCTAGTAGACAGGAGAATTTGAAACACTCTGCAGAAGATCAGAGTGACATTGACCTCTTTAAATTATTTTTGTCTCTGTGGAAGGATCTTTGCATCTACAACATAGGCCTTACCTGGAACAGGCAGAAAGTAGGCCTTGTGTGGTTTATTAGTTAGAAGTAGGTAAGTGGTACCCAGGCTGAGTATGTGTGCAAGGCACCTGCTCTAGAGCCCTTCCCCCGTGGGCCTGAGGGAGCCTGTGGCCACACCCAGAAACCTGCACCTTAAAGGCAAGATTCTGATGCCTGTGTTCTACATACCACACTTGGAGCCCTGGGGCTGAAGATCAGGGATACTCTTGGGTCTGCTTTTCCTAACATTTAAAGTCAGTGCTTTAAGAACAATTCTCTCCTACCGCAGCTCTCCGGTGGGCCACCTTTGTACTACTAGCTTTTAAAATAATTGTGCCCTACAATAATTATAATTAAGAGCAAGTTTAGTTTGATGGTGGGTACTTCTAGGAGAACAATCCCATTCGTTGAACATATTGGTTGAGCACCAATTTATACAATTCTTATAGAATGAATATGAAATTGCTGTAATCAACAGAGATAAAAGCCTCATGTGATTATAGTAATACAATAAAAGCCTTCAGAGCTTGAGTGCAGTCTCAGGAACGTCAGCCCACATCACAGTGTGTCCTGTTAACACTTGTAGATTTTACTTACAGAATTCGCTGGTGATTATAACAGTATCTCTATTCCACCCAAATTTATTGAGTGTATACTGTGTGCAGGGAACCTACCAAATTGTGTGGAGTGTGTAGAAAGTTGCCTAAGACTCAGACCTTGGACAAAGCAACTTAAAACTGATAAAGTTTTATGTTGTTTGGACTTTCAAGAAATATGTAGTATTGCTATCAGCATTGCTTTTCCATGAATAACTTATGGATAACTTAAATGTGCACACACTTGTTAGTAAAAGTAAAATCCTGCATGATTGTTTTTAAGACACATGGATTCTCTTTCCTCTCATCTTTTCCACGTGCCAGTGTGTGTCCACACCTTTTAAGCTTGGAGTGGCTTTTACAGAAAGAGGCTCTCATAGGAGGTGGAAGTCACGTGACTGCCGATGCCACCTCTAGTTCCCTCCCGTGTGATAGGCGTGACAGTTCCTCCCATGTGTGGAGCATGCCTGGAGCTTCTGCAGCTTACCTGGCGCAACCTGCTGCGAGGTGTAATCTGACAAGGCGCGCAGCCCCAGGACTAGGTGTGACCAGGCTGAGAGCTTCCATTCAGGACAGAGCCCAGAACCTCACCTGTTTTGTTCATTAAGAAACAAAGGCTTTGAAGGGGCCACTCCTGGCATGGCTACACGCTAATGTGGACGAGAGCTTTTGTGCTACCTCTGTGATAAGAGTGAGCATTCAGCAAGTTTTAGGGCAAGTTAATTGTTTCATGCCTGTCAAATTTAATCATAAAATAATCAGTTAAAGTGTACTTTTTCTTATATCTTTGTTATTTTCAGTTTCATTCGTCCATGTTTGTAGTACATAGTGATTACATGCATCGTGAGCTGCTGCACGTACAGAACACGTTTGAATTCTTTCTACATCTCCTCCCCTGCCCCTCCCCCCATCTCTTGGTCCCCTCTCTGCATTTCCTATATATTTTACAGAAGTATTGGTTCTTGGTGAGTGAAATAACAATTTCTTAAAACCAGTCCTTCACCACAGATTGTTTGAAAAACCACTGCTGACAGAGCTTTTCCTGATTCGGGCAGTGTTCAGCTTCCCTTCTGTCACAGTAGATTTCTTTTCACCTGTATCTTTCTGTCAGAGCCAACTCCTGCATGGTCAGTTTTAGCCAGCACATGATACAGGAGAAGAAACACTTTTTTCATTTAAAAAAATCATTAATTTCCTAAATAGTCATAAAATTATTCCCATGTAACACCAAGTCTGAAAGCTTCCATGGTTCAAATTTTGGAAAGAGGAATGCAGTTTTAAAAAATGGAAGTCGTCTTTTTATCAAAACTTTGGCATGGCCTAAGTAGTATATTAAATTTCTATTAAGTGTATCACACCGGTTTGGCAGGTCAGACTGTCCGAGTTTCTAAGTGTAAATGACCGAGAAGCTCTGACAGCTGAACGCATTTGTGCTGGGCTGCGGGCGGAGGCTGTCACAGGCAAGCTTGGGCCTGGGAGAAGATGACGGTAGCTTGGGCAGCCGGCTGATCCCAAGGCCATCCCCAGGCCCGGTGTTCTGTACATCTGTGAATCCAGCTCCATAGTCATTTTAAACTACAGCATCCGCATTCTTCAGAAAGCGAATCTTTGGAAAGGAAGTAAGGGCTTCTCCATGCGCTGAATGCCCCTTGGTGGAGCTCTGTCTCATTAGGAACATGAAAACTGTACAACTCACTACACAAACAGAGAAATAAAAACACAAGTGGCAAAGGGGAACCATTTTCAGAAGCAGAGAAATAGGCTGTGGCTCTGCTTGGCACCCTTGGTACATCTGATTGACGTGACCTTTGCACTCCCTTGGGGACTGCCTGAGTTCACAGAGACGAGCAGCCCCGCCCACTTCCCCCAGCCGTGCATGACAATGAGCTGGAACCTTTTCCTTTACCAGTGTTTTAGGTGCAACCCAGATCTCTGTCCCATCAAGTTGCTTCTTAACAGATAGGAAACAAAGAAAGAAACAAAGGAAGAAACATGTTTCTAGGTGCTCCATGCCCCCATCTTGTGCAAAGTCTAATATTCCCTAGGTGCTTTCTGAGAATTTGTGGAGATTTGTTTGCTGGTTGTCTGGCTCTGCAAGCCTGCTTCTCCTGCATGAGTTCTGTTGGTGTCACCTTTCTTTCCCTCTGCATCTCTGCCCTGCTGTGCAGGACCTGGTCTTCTCTCCTACGTCTCTGTCCTCACCCCTTCCTGCCTGCCGTGGTCCACCTGCCTTTATCCCGTCACGCAGTGCAGTGCAGTGCAGCTCTGCACCCTGTCCCAAGGGCACTGCTGACCTTCCCCACACAGGGAGGGCCTTCCTCTCCCCACCCCAGCCCCCAGGAGGCCCTGGCTCTCACAGCATCTGCCCTCCTTAGAAGGTGGCTTGGCTATAACTAGTATTTTGCAGGTCAATGATAAAATTCTATTTTAAACAGATTTGGTAATTTCCCATGTATGGTGAAACAGGGGCCAGACCAGGGTTCTGCAGAGTTTTCCGTCAAAGGCCAGATAGCAAGTATTTCAGGCTCTGCAGGTTTCCTGTGTCCTCTGTGGCAGGGCTCTGCTCCCACGACGCTTCAGTCACAAAACAGACCGTAGGCCATGCCAGGGGCCGCAGGGCTCTGGAGGTTTGGTTGTTAAAGAACACAGGTTCCCCTCCCAGCTTTGAAAGTATCTATTCAGGTGTAAACTACAACTGGCATGTAAATATATGGTGTCTGCTTAGCACGTTGCTTTGTGTGAGCTGCAAATCATTCTTATGCATTCATTTAAAAGCAGGGCAAGGCAAGGACCAATTTCTCATGCATTTGTTGATCTTATCTCCAAGTAATGTAAACTTATGGAGCGATCTTGTATATTTTTATTAGTCTATCATGAACTTGCATTATATTTATTATAAAGCAAGAACATACACAGGCAAGTAAAATAATACACAAGGAAAGGTATTCAAGTGACAGCACGCACTGTAGTTTTCTGGGGGGGTGTATGAAAAGAACATTGTTCCATGTTTTATGATATTACTTTGGGAGAGTTGTCTCCATCACTGTGGATCATATATCTCCAAAATTTGGGGAGGCACACATCTCAGAACGTGCATTTTATTTATGCACAGATTATGCATAGGAACTAGCGAATATGTGCAGGTGCCCTATACTTAGGGTGAGGCTTTTCATTTATCTTAGTCTTCCATGAGCATGCAGCTAATAGTCTGATGATCTTCCTCTGCTTTGGCCAATTTCTTGTCAGGTCTGATTAAAACTGTCGCTGCTCTCATGCTATTAGGCTGATAACAACAAGCTCCTCATGGAGTAGTAAGAGCTTTGGCTCTGTGGCCCATGTCTGACCTGTACGTGTTTCCTTTGTGAATCCTTGTCCATTTTAGGGTCCATTTAGTTTAAAGGGACTCCAGCATCTGTGATGTGTGCATACATATTTCGCTCTAAAATGGGCTCTGGGAATATTCAGTAGTATTTTACTGTCACTCTCTCTGAGGGTGTGTGGCATCTTTCTCTCTTTTTTGTTTTGTAGTCTGAAACTACTTGCGTGGGCCCTATCAGCCTTTCATTGACACCATCCATATGGAGCATCCTTAGTTATCACAGCTGTACTGTCCCAGTTGCAAAGCTAATTTCTCTTCATTCTCATTCTGCTGTCCAGACTGGCCGTTCATCTCAGTATGCTCCTGCTACTGATCCGGGCAGCACTCCTCATGTTTCATCGTTTGTATTCCTGATTTTGCTGAGTTCAAGTCATCTACCCGGGGCACTTTTATATGCCTGTATGGTAAAGTAGACTGGACAGTCCAGTCCTGTGGGGACTGAGGTGGCTAAGGGTAAATTCTTTGTTTTTTTTTTTTTTTTTTTTGGTTTTTCTCCGGTACCGGGAACCAAACTCACGACCTTGTGCTTGCCAGGCAGGCGCTTTGCCGCTGAGCTAAACCCCCAGCTCCAAAGGGTAAATTCTTGGTCCATGAAGGATGGCAAGAATGTGGCACTGATGCCTTTCGTTGGTTATTGACGCAGTGTTGACAAGGTGGCTGTAGAGAAGCAGCAGGGAAGTCTCTGGACGTAGAGAGAAGCAACCAGCAGCCATGCCCATCTTAAGAGGAACTGTGTCAGTCCTCGACTGAGCAGTGCTTTACAGAGATCCCTTACACCCTCCATGGAGGGGCCGGGCGTCTGAACTTCTGAGACTCCCTAGCTGATTCCACTGAGCAGGCAGGGATGAGAGTTATAGGTGAAGGGGCCGTTGAGCTGAGTAGGTCAGCAGAAGAATCAAGTGAGATGCTCAATAAAGCTAAAGGAACTTGACAGTGGCAGAGGAACCTGCTCATGATAAGACAGAGAAGGTTGAGGAAAATGGAACCATCTCATAGCTTCAAGCTGGGATAGGACTGGATGGGTTATTTTCCTTGACTGTGTATTGATCGCACAAGACTGAGGGTTAAGATGTTGGCAGACAGAACGGAAGGTTTGTAAGCTGATCCAAGAGGCCCTTCAGCTGGGGAAGTTCGGCAGCATGTTGACACACACCTTTGGTCCTATGGGCAGCTTGCCCGAGTGTGTGCACCTGGAGAGCGCTCTCACACGGCCCAGGGACACCTTCCAGCTTGCAAGGGACTTATGCTTGATTCTAGAGATGAGACCCTGTCTTGGTCTGTGCCGTCGCCGATCTGTCTGGAGCCAGCCAGCGACACAGGGAGTCAGTCCCCCTTCTTCACGATGGTTCCCGTATCCGGCGGGGCATCTTTTGCTCAAGGGCAGTGACGGAGCCTTTGCGAGCAAACTCTGCCTTTGTTGTAGGAAGCAGTGCAGGTGCTGATCAAGCACTCAGCCGATGTCAACGCCAGGGACAAGAACTGGCAGACGCCCCTGCACGTGGCCGCAGCCAACAAGGCCGTCAAGTGTGCGGAAGTGATCATCCCGCTGCTGAGCAGCGTCAACGTCTCTGACCGGGGCGGGCGCACGGCCTTGCACCACGCGGCCCTGAATGGCCATGTGGAGGTGGGTGTTCTTGTTGTTGCTGGGACCCCTTGGCCACAAAGGGAACCTGAGCTTACTGCTGGGACTTTTAGAGACTATGAGGCTAATATGAGGTATGATCGAAAATACAGTGAACACTTAAACTGATATTTATTACAGTAAAAGACACATTGCCATCCATTCCCCTCAACATCCTCCCGTCGCTTCATGCACACTTAGCCCACGGCCCTTGCCACTTTCTGCAGCAGCTCTGGAGTCCTCTGTTCTGAGTGTCGTTAGCTGTGGCCGCCACCGTCTCCTGAATGGGTTCAAAATGTTTTCTACCCCCAGGGAAACAACCTGTGGCCCAAAGAGAAGGTGCCTGCTTATCTGCCCACCACCCACCTCCTCACCTACCTACCTGGTTGTGGCCGGGTTCACCACGGCTTCCTTACCTCCTCCTCACCTGCAGGGGGCTAATAAGAAAGTTTCCTTTTCCTGGTCATTTTGACCAGAAGTCGCGCAGTGCCATATCTGGTTAATAAGGTGGCTGAGGACACAGCACCATGTTTATATGAGCCTGCCTGGTGGGTGGTGCTTGGCAGCAGCATCCACTGTATTTTTGATCACAGCTCGTAAAGACACTGAGGTAGTCAGACTCCCAGAGCCACTTCAGAAAGTGGAAGGAGGATGGGATCGCTGTGCACAAAAGTTCAATTTAACCATTCGCTGTACATTCGGTCACCCCCTCTACATCCTCTGTAAGTTTAGAGCGCTAATGAATTTTAAAAGTAGGTTGTCCTGTTAGTCCTTTCCTTCAACATGTGCTGCGCGTTTGCTGTGACACCACCTTCTGACTTTGTCAGAGCTCCAGACCCCGACCCGCTCTGGGGGCGCTGATCACCTCCAGGCAGCGAGGAGCCCTCACCCTTACGGGTGGTCTCTGTTGGTTACCTTCCAGATGGTCAATCTACTCTTAGCCAAAGGGGCGAACATCAACGCATTCGACAAGAAGGACCGGCGCGCGCTGCACTGGGCAGCATACGTAGGTGAGAGAGCGGCGCGCCACAGCTCTACCTCAGGGAGCCGCAGGCCCTCTCGGCTGTGTGGGTTTCCTCTCGCTGAGCCTACCATCACGGGTGAGCTCTGGAGGGAGGAAGGTGTGGCCTGCACAGAGTGCTGGAGTTGGCTGCCGCTTCACAGAGGTTTATTTACCCTGCGTGGGTTCTCCTTTTAGTAGGGGAAAAAAATCTATACAATAAAAACAAATCTGAAGCCAGGAATGGTGGTATAAACCTGTAATCCTAGCAGTCTGGGAGGCTGAGGCAGGAAAATCCAAGTGTGAACCCAACCTGGCAACTTACTGGCTTAGGGAGACCCTGTCTCAAAATAAAAAATTAAAAGTAAAAGGGCTGGAGTTGTACTCAGTGTGAAGGTCCTGGTTCCATCCCCAGTACTCCAAAAACAAGTAAATTAACAAATAAATCTGGAAAATATTATGTACAGAAGAATTAACTGATTATCTATAAGAACTGGTGCTTATATGTGATTTTGGTTTCCTTCTAGCACCTTTGCGCCTTTGTAACAAACATACGTGCCTTTTATCATCTTAAAAATTAACATTAATGTAGGAAGTAAAACAGAGCAGGTTAGGTACGGAGAAATGAATTATGTGGCCATAGATGGGGCTTAATGGATACTTGGGCTTTGAAGGTCTTAGAACTTTGCAGGAATTAGCATTTAAAGACAAAGTGCCATGGGTTCCCAGGTTGGCTGAGGCAGATTCAGATGTCCGCATGGGTCCAGGAGGGACGGGAGCCAGGCAGAAGGCACTGAGGCAGAGATACACTAGGTGCAAGTGGGGTACGACTCAGAGTCAGGGTTTCATGTTCATCCTTTGCTGCAAACATCTGGGTAATGGCTTTTATTATCACTTGTGTCATCGGGTAACAGGTTGGGCAAACAATATAAAACCAGGAGCAGTAGCCATAAATAGTACCACTAGTAACTGTGCACAAGTCTTCAAAGAAAAAAAGGTAAATTTTAATATAACAAGCCAATACCAAAGTGTTTCTTTCTCTGACACACACGTATATGCACACGCACACATCTTTTAGGTCCTGGCGTTGATACTTGTCTTCTGCCCTTGGTTTACCATCTTTGGAGCAATGGTCATGAAGCTTTGGAAAATCTTCAAATATGAATGCAGCCAGATGCATTTACCACACTGGATTTAGTGAGCTAAGAACAGAGTAAAATATCCTAGGAAAAATTGCTCACAATAGTTGCAGCAAGGAGGTTTCCCCTTTAACATAATTCATAAGAACACCTTTATGTTGAGCCATAGGAAAGTGTTATTTTTATGGGCTAAAAATCAACTCAACAACAGCAATGTCCTATGATTTAAAAATCATCGGCTTGCGCCGACTGACTGGGTTTTTCTCCTGTCAGTTTTCCCATCCCAAATCACGCCCTCTAGACCTTTCAGGGAGGAGCGGCAGTTGTTTCAGAGCAGGGCTTTTGCCTAACACGGACTTTAAGAGGTGGCGGTGCCAGCACACTGTCAGCACCCGTGGACATGGTGGCAACCCCAGTCCACTACGGCTCCTTCGAGTCTTGTGCATGGATGGCCATTTGTCTTCCTGCGGGATTTACATGCTGTCTAGCACATAGCAGGTCTTCAGTAAATATGTCGAACATTTGTCACAAGACAGCTTTCTGTGAAAATAGTTGGCAGAGACTGGTAGCCGTTAAAAGCTGACCATGATCCTTAGGTGACATGAGCCATCCAACTGTCCCGCAAAGGTTCACAGTGTTTTCTGCTGCTCTGTCTGTCAAGGCCACCTGGACGTTGTGGCCCTGCTCATTAACCACGGCGCAGAAGTGACCTGTAAGGACAAGAAGGGTTACACCCCGCTCCACGCCGCGGCCTCCAACGGGCAGATCAATGTTGTCAAACATCTCCTGAATCTCGGGGTAGAGGTGAGTGGCGATGGATGTGATTTTGTACCCCTTCATGGCCTGAGAGTTTGGGGCTTTTCTGCTGCTTGAAATTAAGTCCTACGTTTTAGCGCGAGGGGAACACTTATTTTCTAGCATCCTTTCCTTCTGAATGTATCGGGGCACCTTGTAAAAGACAGCGGGGTTTGGGCCAGTGGAAAACCAGAAGCAGGCCAACTTTCCATGTCAGCATAGGTGGAGAAGAACACAAACGTGTGTCTCCCCGGCAAGGTGTATGAACAGTCACATCTGAGAGGCTGGCCGGGGTTCCTGGACCTCTTCAGAAGCAGCCTTTGCCCTCGTGGCTCTCCGCAGAACAGGGCGTGGGTGTTGGGGACAAACAGCCGATGTGTCCAGCGCTGAGCTAGAAGAGCTTCAGCGAGCACAGCGGAGCGGTGTTGAGCTCGGCACCAGCGACACCCAGCCCCCGGGGGAGGGAAACCAGCTTGCCACCCTGAGACCAGGAAGGCGACACCCGCCCCTAGACAGCTCTCGGAAAGCCACAGGGAGCCAGGGACTAACGCCTGCTCAGGACAGAGCCACTGCTCTGCAACCAGACCGCAGCGGGGAGTAAAACGGAGATCCCAGCGTGACCAGGGTGTGGGCTCTGGCGCTGCGCCTCATGCGTCCTCCGCCCTCCTCTTCACTGCCCAGCCCTGTGTTTGGGGCCTGCTCGCCCCAAGTCCCTTCTCTTCTGGCTTTGTCTTTCACCCGTGCCCTTCCCTGGCCAGCACCAGCCCTCGTGGCACACAGCCTCTTACCCTTGCTGGGTCACTTTTCCCCACCTTCCCTTGGAGCTGATCTGCGCCTCAGGGTAAGAAGCTTGCCCAGAATAACCTCCGGGGCTGAGAGTGCCTGAGCCCCAAAAAGGATGCTGGTGGGCTGCGAGTCTGCTCCAGCCGCAGCCGGCAGGCTTTCCGTGGCAGGAGAGCGCGCTGGCTCCAGTGACGTGCGCGGCCCTGCGGCCGCCTCCTTTGCAGATTGACGAAATCAACGTCTACGGGAACACGGCCCTGCACATCGCCTGTTACAACGGCCAGGACGCCGTGGTGAGCGAGCTGATCGACTACGGCGCCAACGTGAACCAGCCCAACAGCAGCGGCTTCACCCCGCTGCACTTCGCCGCCGCCTCCACCCACGGCGCTCTGTGCCTGGAGCTGCTGGTGAACAACGGGGCGGACGTGAACATCCAGGTAGGCCGCGCTCGGTGCCTTGGGGGCCACCCGGGTGCTGGAATTACACCACGTGTGAGCAGGCCGCGCCCCTGAGACCCGGACCGCACGTCTCGTCCTGGGTCGGGCGGCTTCAGGTACACCCCGGCAGCCTCTCCGGTGTGCTGGTGCCAGCGAGGCACGGGCTCCAGCGGTGTGTGCCCGTGGGTTAGTGGAGGATCCAGGGACAAACGCTGGGTCTCAAGCGTGTGGAGTCTGATGCAGGGAACAGCATCGCGCCCAGAGGGAAGGCCAAGCTGCTGAGAACCTGGAGGAAGGCTCTGCATCACCTCAAATGCTTTCCTAAAGCAAGCCACGCCTAGGGGCGCTCACTTGGTCCGAGGATCACTCCTGTCTTCCTCTCTTTCTTTCTTTGACAGTGGGGGGGGGGGCGTTGAACCCAGGCCTTTGCATTGAGCTATAGCCCTAGCCCTTTTATTTTTATGTTTATTTTTACTGCGATAAGGTCTTAGTACATTGCTAAATTGCCCAGGCTGGGCCTCAACTTGCAGCCCTCTTGCCTCGGCCTCCTGCTCACGACTTTATTAGTCAGATTTAGTAAGAGGACCTAGTGCTCTCTGGCCTGGAGGAGTATTGCAAGATGGATGGGATCTCTTCCCTCGAGGAATTTGCAGCGCGTGAAGGAGACGGTGTGCGCTCAGATAATCAGGCAGGAGAGATGTGATGTGCTTCACGAGAGAGTAACGGGGTGCAGGCTGGGGGCGGCAGGGGTGGCTTGCTCTGTCTGGGGAGGCAGGGGTTGTCTTTCAGCGGAGATAGTGGAGAGGGCGTGGCACGGAGAGAGCAGCACGAAGCAGGGCCACGCGGTGCGAGGAGGCAGAGGCAGTGGGTGAATCCGCACAGCCGCCCGGCCCGCCGCGACCCTCACTGCGGGGACCTGGGCAGGCTGCCCTTCCTGTCCTAAGCGCCCCGCCCTTCTCCCACGCACACGCGGAATCTGAGCGAGTCTCTGGCGTCCCGTCTCTGCTTATGCATCGGTTACTTTCAAGAAGATGGCAGCAAGCTTCCCTGCTGACTGGTGGAGCTTTTTACACTGCGTTAGACTCTCTAACACTAGGGAAATGTGGGACAAATGCTCAATAGCTGTTGTTGTTTTGGGTTTTTTTATTTTTTTTATTTTTTGTTTTTGGTGTTCTTGATACAGGGTCTGGCTATGCAGTTCAGGCGGCCTTGAACTCATTTTGTAGCCCAGGCCAGCCTTGAATTTGGAGATCCTCTTGCCTCAGCCTCTGAGTGCTGAGATTGTAGGCGTGTGCCACCACACCCGGCTTGTTGTGACTGCATAGAGTAGAATTTGGATGGAAGAACAAAGCCAGAAAGAAGCCCAAATGTGAGAGAACCAAGGAGGAGGGTTTGTTCCCTGGCCGCTGAGGACGCGGCCGGGGCGGGCTGAGGCGTCTCATCACCCCGGGGGCTGCTGGTCAGACCTGGGCATCAGAAACAGAACCCACAGGCAGAAGACGAAAAGGGGAAGAAGGTATAAATAACTGCCTAAAAATTACCATTTTTGTGGCAAAACAAAACAGCAAAAAAGGAAGAAAAACCACACAAACTCAAACAAATTCTAAAGGGACAACTCAGGAAAAATTTTCCACAATATATGTAAGACAAAAAGCGGCAGGTTTAGTATGGGAAGAATGCTTACAAACCAACAAGACAAAATCTGAAAAACCACTAGAGAATTTAGAGAAAGGCAGATCACATAACAGACATTAAGTACATGAAAAATAGTAGTAAGTAAGCCACCGACCGGCTTACGAGCATGTGAGTCGCGAACTTTCACAGGCGTACTGTAGAAGATTCACTTCCTCAGCTTGTGAACGAACCTGCCATACGAACAGTTCTGCCAGAATGGAACTAGTTCGTAAGTCAGGAACTTGCTGTAATCAGTAATATTCACTATCATTAGTACTTTACTTACGAATGCGCGGACTAATTTAGAAATATAGATTTGCCTTTGAAAATTGACCTTTATCAAAGATGATAATATTAGTTTTGTCACAGAAAAATGCAATAAATAAATATGACTTTTAATTTTAAGAAGTTACATGTATATGTGCATAGAGAGAAAAACTATCAGGAGTACAGACTATCATACTCGCATCAGTTATTGCAGAGAGAAAATTATGATTTGGGATTTTAGTTTCCTTTTTGCATTTTTAAAAATCTTCTGATTATGATGCATCATAATGTATTACTTTTATACCCAAAAATTATAGTTCTTTTTAAATACTTGATACCGTATAATGAGCACATTATTTTTATTTCCAATGCCTTGGGCACGTGTTATTATTATTATATCAGAAAAACAGAGGGTTTATTAAAGAGATAAAAAACATCTATTTTCTATTGTAGGTGTAGTGGCTCTAGAGAGTTGACTTGGGGGTAACTGATGTCAACCAAACTGATGCATATCAGAGGTGAGGACAGACGGGGAGGGGCTGGGCGGAGCCAGCTGCAGGGAGAGTCTTTGCATTGCCGCTGGGGTGGGGTGGGAGGAACTGGAGGAGGGCATGGGCTGGAATCTGGTGGGGGAGGTGGCACAGCCCAGGGGCTCACCGGGCTGGGCTGTCAGGATTCCAGGCCTGGCCTTTGCTGTGAATCACTGTTAATCATAAGCGACCTCTCTGTGTATCTCAGTGCGTTTATCTGTAAACGCAGGGAAACCATGACACCTTCATAGAACCCTGTGAGGACTGGATGGAATTATTGCATTTAATCACACAGAACAGTGGCTGACTCGGGGTAGGCGCCTGCTAAGTCTTATTGCTAACATTCATCAAGACAGAGCGGGGAGGAAGAGTAGGCCCAGGAGGTAAACCATGAGCGTAATTCTTAGGCACCTTTGGCACAGCTGGCAGCGTGGAAGAGCTGCGGGGGAGGGCAGGGAAGACATCTGCTGCATTCGCCCAGGGAGGGAAGGACTGTGTGGAGAGGCAGCACCATGCAGGCAGGGAGGGGAGGACCAGGAGGAAGAAGAGTGGGACCCGGGGATGAAACAGGAAGAGTGAGAGAAGGTCAGACAGGAAACGAAGGGTGGGAGTGTCTCCGTGGAGGTGCCAGGCGGGCGGAAATAGCAAAGTAGAACAAAGGGAGGGTCTCAGAGTTCCACACCATAGGTCCCAAGAAGGTCTTTGGCGACATGGAAGGGTCATGGCTCAAGGTAGGAAGGAGTCTGTGTGGGTTGGAGTCGCAGGGCATGGGGGTGAGGGCCAACCGTCAGTGACTCCAGGGTGGTCTACATCTGTTTCGCCGTCCTTCTGTGGGAGGGACATCCTGTGGATCCCCCAGGGAAAGGACATTATTGAAGACTGTTGGAGTCACTCGCTCCAACATCTCCACTTCATTAACTCATTTCCTCCGCCAAGCCTGTCCCTGAAGCTCTCAGGGTGCCTTGAGCCCGAAGCTAGAAGACCACTTTCTGCCCCAGCGACCTGATGCTTCCGGTTAACTGGCTAGAGTCAGTTCAGAATGGCTAAGAGATTCACCCATGCACAGCACATGAGTTCATGGTACCTTCTCTTCTTCCCCACAAAGTGGACTTGAAATGCACAATTACTTAGTTTTAATATTTAGTCCCTCCCCCAATGCTGCTAATCACCAGTAGAACACATTTCGAAGCCTAAGATTGAGTCAGTATGTGACGCAGTTAGTGCAAGGGAGGTGTTTGAATCCAGTGTGGCCATCTTCCTCTGCCCTGTCTTCCTGGCCTGGCTGCTAATTCCCTCGGAATCCCCCCTCAGTGATTCCAGATGCACCGAGGATGCACCAACCACCTCTGGCTCCCGCGGAGCCATCCCGCCTGACTCTGGAGGGAGCTTTCTAATTGGGGCTGTTATCTCTCAGCCACACATTGCCTCATGGATTTTGACAATGTTTGTAGAGGTGAGACAATTGATGTTTGTTTAGAGTTCCCAAAGCTTGAGCAGAATAGCGCGTTGAAGTGCAGCCAGGATCCACCCACGCGTTTCCCTTCGTTTCCCTCTATTCTCACAAAACACTGTACAGGAGTCTCCATGCGCAGTTGAGGATGAGTGCAGCGGACGCACTTCACAGCCCCACAGCCCCTCACTTTACTTCCATCGACCTCGGCCCTGTCTAGACACTTTTGGGGAGAAGGGCATGGTGTTTACTGTCCCTGAAATGGGGCCAGCTTTGCAAACTACACTCTACACTCGCTTCGATTCTTGCAGGCAATTTGGAGAGCTACTGAACCGGTAGCTTTACTCCTTGGTAGAGCCTTTAAGCTCTTTTCCGGGCACGGCAAAGTGCTTAGTGAAATATTTATGAAGATATTTTCTAAACACTGAAGTATTTATAGGTTTATATATATTTAATTAAGTGATAATTACATTTTCATGTTAAATTTAAGGGAAAATACTGAAGCAAAATTTAAAGAAATAGCTCCACCTAGGGACAAGTGAATATCAACTTGGAAACCTCTGTCCTCTTTCCTTGACCTTCCGGAATGTCATCACCTTGTTGTTGGAAGGGCGTGCTTTACATGCCGCTTCCCACATCCCTCCTAGGCCCTTGGGTCATGTGACCTGAGTACAACGCAACAGCCAGGAGCATGCTCTGGAGACAGAACTCGGAGCCCCCTGGGTGTGGAGTCAGTGATGCCGAGTCCTTGTCCTCCTGCGGCTTCTCTTTCCCTCTAAGAATGCGATTTCCAGTCAAGCATTAATGGAGTTCCATCCTCCTTTCTCAGTATTTCCTGATGCAGATTATCATCCCATCACATCTTTCCTATCATCCCCCCCATCTACTTGAGAATTGTTTTCCAATTAAGAGGCAGTTAGTACTCCCTTGAACAAACGCTCCCTTGGAACAGAACTTGTGCCCTGCCTTCCTCCTTTCTAAGGGGGAGACTTACATGAAAGCCCTGTGGTTTCAGGAGCTGGTGGTGCTCACAGCGGTTACTCTTCCGGGTTCTGTGTGTGTGAGAAATGGGCAGCCTCTCTCCCAGTTCCCGCTGGGCAGATGCAGATTAGGGTACAGCACCCATCTTCCCAGCCTTGGGGGAGCCCGCCGTGGGTTGACCTTGGCCCACCCTTCGTAAATCTTATTTAAATGCTCGTTTTCCAGTGTGAAGCTTTAAAAACAAAGTCATTTTAAAGCCTAGGTATGTAGGTTTCCTCACCCAAACAACCATGCATTTTTGAAACCTCACCTTTTAACCTTAGACTTTGAGATGTTTCTCTTGAAACTTAGAAAAATAGCAATCACACGAGTTTTTAGAAATATAGTACTTGAATGAAGATACAGATGCTCCTTGACGCATGGTGGATTGGGTCCCCTGATACAAACTTCCTGTACATTGCAAATGTACTTAGGTCACGTAACCTCCTGAGCATGAGCCCAGTGCCATGGTCAAGACAGAAAATCGGCCGTCTGTCCTCCTCCTCACGCAGCTGCGAGCCCTCCTCTCAGGAGAATCCCCTGCCCTGTACCGCTAGCCCAGGAAAAGATCCAGCTTCAGCATTTGAAGTATGGTTGCTACTGAACGTGAGCTGCTTTCACACTGTCAAGTGGGAGAGCTGCTAAGGGGAGCCATTGTAAGCTGGGGACACGACCTGTACTCTTGCGGGGATGCTTTTGGTCTAACACAGCAGCAGTGTTTCCTTTTGGGCTCATTTCCAGCACAAACTTTTATTTCAGAGACTTGGTTTATGGTGTAACGATCAATACATAGATTTGGTATGTTTTGGACGTTTTGGCTTAATCTGCATTAGGAAGAGCCACAGCTCCTAGAATGAATAATAAGAGCTGTATGTGCAGCACCCCTTTCCAGCTGATCATGAAAATGGCGACTTCCCAAACACTTGCATTCTCCGGTTTCTAAAGACTTTTCTCTTCAGACAACCAGGTATGTCTTTCTGTGGAACCAGAACGTAAGGAATGGTGCGGGTTCCCAGTTAGTTTTGAGAGCTGCAGTGATTTATTGCAGTTTAATCAACTACAGGTCAGACAAGACCATACAAGTTCACACAGTGTATGTCTTTTAAAAAGGTGAAAAAAATCACCTTGCAGGAAACTCCTTTATCAGCAGATCACAAAAGCCATTTGGACAGACTTCTTTTCTATGCTTCTTTAGAATGCAGTGCTTACTGTTACCTGGAGGGGGGTCCGTATGTCTTTTTTTCTTTCAAAATTATCTTTGTTATTTGTAATTGTTATTCATGACATTTTTTTAAAAATTGAAAGTGATGTTTTCATGGCTTTGCAGCGGTGCCCACGAGAACCTTTCAGACTGATGTCCCAGCTCAGGACTGCCTTCCTGATTCCCTTTCTCTCGTGTTTTTAGAGTAAGGACGGTAAAAGTCCGCTGCACATGACGGCTGTCCATGGGCGGTTCACGCGGTCACAGACCCTCATTCAGAACGGTAAGAGAAACACGCTGTTGCGTCTTTGGGGGAACAGTTTCTTGGTCTGAGTTTGGCTGTCTGTCATCTGGATGTGAAAATCGCTGATGTGTTTGGAGTGTGACCAAACACAGATTTGCACAATCCTTTGATGTTCTTCCCAACAAGCTCACAGGCGAACCTCCTCAGCCTCCTCCTTAGCAGGGAGGCAGGGAGGACACAGACCACAGTTCCCAGCCAACTTCAGCCAGGCCGGGCGGGTGGGCGCTGAGACCCTGGGCTTTTCATTCCAGAAGGAATACAGAGAAGCAGCGCATTTATAGCAGCAAATCTGAGTTGCGTTTAGATTGCAGAACTCACCATAGTTCCCCAAGTTAAAGCTCATTAAGTTACCTGGGCGAAAGTAGGGGGAAAAAGAGGTGACTCAGAGGAAAGACACGTAAGTGTGTGACAGAAAGGATCACAAACCACAGGCCTGACAGAGCCCTGCCAAAGTCATACACTGTAGTAATTTTCCAGCTCACAACAAATGCACTTGAACTGTCATGGGGAGGTGACTGAAGCCAAAGTACTAGGGAGTGGCCTCCACTTTGCTGTGAGTGGCCCGACTGGCATCTGAGAGTGGGCTGACTTTGACAGCACCACTGATGTTATCTTCGAAAATCTTAGCGACAATTAAAAAAAAAACAAAAACAAAAGCAAAACCAAAGCATGTTTAGTTTAGATCTCAACTGACCTGACATTCCAGGTCAATTTGGCAATTCCTGAACTACTTGTAGCTGACCTACATTTCTAATTCTCAAAATTTAGATGTCAGTCAGTTTTCTTGCATCTGTATTTTTCTCATCTATAAGCATTCTGGAGGACATACCCTCAAATTGTTAGTGGCACTGAGTTATGTCTTAGGCACTCAAGTCATAAAACTAAAATGTCATCTGACATTTGGATGGAGGGCCAGCCAGTGAAATTATGCTTAGGAAGCAAAATATCTGTGGCCATGCAGAGGAAATTTATGTGCATTTCCGTGAAATTGTAAGGGAAAAGAAATCCTAACAAGTTTCCTGTGAACCAAGGAAGGTAAAATGGAAATTAACTCTATAACACCCGTTATTTCCACTTTGAAATATGTATTGTGCCCTTGACATTTGTCTTATTGAAAGGGGTATTTTGTTTTGTTTTTCAGGATATAAATAAAGGGAAAAGGTGACCCTAGTCTCTCTGTTTTGAGCATTTTCCTTTTCCCCTTTTATTTCTCAACTGCTTTTCAGAATATCTGTCCCTTTAAAAACAAACAAAACTTTAAAGATTTTAATGAGGATTTTAATGAGGCCTTAGCTCTGTTCCTTGTGCAAGCCACCTCATGCAGCAGGGGTTGGAGAGACACCCGGTGCCCCCGTGGAAGCCCTGGCTCCCTACAGCTCCATCCTGTGGTCCAGCCACACGGCCCCCGGCTTTGAGCCACGGCCATGGCATGCAGCCGTCTGCCGTGCCTGTGCTCACGACCCTCCTAGGCCTGCTTGTGGGCTGGAGGGCCTCACCCCCTCCCTGGATGTTCTTGCTGGACCCTGGAGTTGGAGAAAGACCTGAAAGAGACTCCATCTCGTGCCCTCTGTGTCCCAGCAACCTTTGTTTCAGGGTTTTCTCATGCTTGGCGGGCCTGGCATCTTGCTTGTGGGTGAGTGGGGCCCGTGGGCCGGAAATGAGGAGGCTGTAGGGGCTGGAGTAAAGGCCAGTATGTAAAATGATAGTGCCAACATTGACTGAGCGTTCACTCTGTGCCAGGCATGCAGCCAAACACCCCACAGAAACCCTCCCAGCCTTCCTACTATGGCTAGCATCATTTCAAAGATGGGGAAACTGAGGCAGAGAGGCTGCCCCTGGTGTCATCATACATGGCCAGTATATGGAGGACCAGGGTTTGGAACCCAGGTAGTTTAACGTCACACTTACACACATGCTCTCGGGAAGAACAATGAGGGTAACACATTTTTTAACTTAAATTCAACTTATGCTAAGAGGCACACATATCTGGAATAGAGCTCTCCCTCTAAAAGGCAATGTGTTTTTCTCTTTTTTTGTTTTTCTCTTCTCTCAGCTGACAGTTCTTTGCAGCATTCCCCATGTGGGAACTTGAGTTCTTCCACTGGAAATTTTTGAAAATGCCCTTGGGGAAAACAGGAAGTTCTTTCCTTCCTGTTTGTTTGCTTCCTTCTGGAAAACATCTTGGGCTGCTGCTGAGATCCTCCTTCTCCTTGAGACCTCCACCCCAGGCTTGGTGTGGGTTCCCATTGTAACGCCCCAGTGTCCCCGAGAGCTGGGCTCCGCCACTGTGTGGGAAGATGGGTCAGCGCCTCCACCACCTGACCACGCACTGAGGAGCGGTCCTTGTACTGATTTGTCCTATTGAACAGCTTTGGTGTCCGGACTTTGTATCTAGCACTTGTCTGATTCCCAGTCTGCTCTCTAGACAGGGCTGTTAACTCATGATAATCTCAGCATTTATCCAGAATCATTCCAGTTTGTTAAAGCAAACATTTATTTATTTTTCTTCTTTTCTTTCTTTTTTTTTTTTTTTTTTTTTTTTTTTTTTTTTTTTTTTTTTTTTTTTTTTTTTTTTTGAGACAGGGTCTCGCTATGCAGTTCAGACTGGCCTTGAGCTCACTTTGTAGCCCTGGCTGGTCTTGAACTCACAACGATCCTCCTGTGTCAGCCTCCTGAGTGCTGGGATTACAGGGTAAAGTAAACATTTAAAACTACTCTTTCGCTTTTGGGTTAGTAAGCAAGGACGCCTCTGTAGTCAAACACACTGTGTCTGAAGCTGTACTGCCGCAGCGAGAAGGCGGAACTGGAGGAAGGGGCAGTGTCGGGAGGGTTCCACCCCAGCACTTAGCAGGGGCAGCCGCCTCAACGCTGTCCAGCAAGCGACAAAGTTCAAAACTCATGTTTTCTTCACAGATGCTTTAAAAATAAACAGATTTTGTACAGGAAGAGTTGACTAGTAGGTTAGGACAACTCCATGTGAGATTTTTGACCTTTTGGCTCAAAGTCCTTCTGAGACAATTTAATAGGAAGACTATTCTTGTTTGTGTCATGAAAAACTACTTTCAGATGAATGTTTAGATCATGCTGATTAATTATTATTTAGAACATGCTCTGCATGTACATGTCCCCTTTCCTAATTATCAATAATCGTTTTCCAGCATTTAACTTGCAACTTTCCAATAAATAATATGGATATTTAACTTGCATTGCAAGTAAAGATTTCCAAATAGAAGTGGAAAAGTTTGTGCAGTGATTATAAAATAGAAACTTGCACACCTGGAAGTTTAACTCTCATAGAAAGTATGTTTTCAAATAACAAAATCCATTCTGTTGGATCCTAGATGACAATAGATGTATCTATGGCTGACACTTACCTGTATTTTTATTTTAAACTGACTTATGAAATGATAGTGATAGGTTTTCTGGCACAGAAAGAAATAAGACAGAGTAAAATGCCTTTATTGTGGGCACAGGTGAAGGCCACAGTAGGAAAGGCGAATGTGGAACTTCTGAAGGCCTGGCTGGAAGAACAATGGTTATATAGGGCCAGGCTGGAGGCGGGGTTTAGGGAGCGGACTGCCTGACGTGGCAGACCAGCACTGGGTGGGAATGTGGGAAAACGAAACAGGACACTACGAAAGGGGAGTAGGAAGTCGTAATTTGACTCAGGAAGAAGGATGGGGCTTAGCATATGGCCTCTAGGGGCCAGTGCCATATTGGCTTGGGACCATTCTAGTCAGCGCCATGGCACATGGCCTCCAGTGGGCAGTGCCACAGCAACTCTAAAGGAATTAGAATGAGGGGAAAAACCCATTAGATAGTAACAACAAAACCTCGATCAGCTCAGACCCTCTATTTGGCTTTTTGACTCTTCTCTTTCCCTACCCAATTTTTGGTTTACTTCAGGCCAGAAAATCTGCAAATGTTGGCTCTTCTTATGGAGGTTTGGTGACTCTTGGCTGGGAAGGATGGGGAGCGAAGCAGTGCTGTCGAGGGCAAAGGCTCCTCAAAGTCTGCGGATCCCCCATGTAGACCAGTCCCATGGTTGGAGCTCTCAGGAGGGGCACAGGGAGCAGGGTAGACAGACACGGGCACCCTGGATGTCACGCAGACCATGTGGCCACCTGTCCTCAAAGCTACCATCCAACCATAAAAATGAATCAACCTGAATTGGGTGCTTCTAAAATCAGATAAGAGTTCTTAATCTCTGAGGCCCCTCAAATGTCACAATAACTAAGTTTACTATTTTTCCTGACTATAAAATTTGTACCTGCCCACTGTAAGCTGAGTGAAATCAGGAAACAGCTCCTCCATAATCCCCAACCCTCAGAATTTCTACTGACAGTTTGGTAAAACCTCTGCACTGTTCTACGTATTTAAGACAGTACATGTAAAGACATGTAATTATTACCTTTACTGTCACAGAAATGGTCATAGCCTATCTATTTAGACATTTTGATTCAAAAATAACTATTGTACCGTAGAAACAAAGATTTGAGGAGAGATCAGTGTTTGGATTCAAGTTGCTACTTGTATTTCTCTGTTACCATCAAAGTGAAAAAGAGATTGCCTTTTTGTAAGCGGCCATTAAGTGGCAAATCCAAACTTACTGGCAGTAGATTGATTTTCAAGGTGAAGTCTACATGCGCAAGATTTGGCATTTTATAGCCTGTGTGTGCTGACAGCAGTCCGAAGACCAGCCCTAGTAATTATCTCACTTTAGCAAAGACTCTTATTCACTGACTCTATGTCTTACCAATACACCTCACTAGAAAAAGTATTGTTTACTGAAAATAAATCTTGGGATTTGTTGGTCATAATGACCCAAGCCAGGATCCGTTAGAGGGAAGAGGGATTATAGTGAGGATTCTGTAATGGTCTTAGGCCTGACCTGGGAGTGACTGTGCTCTCTCCAGGCTCCTGATGGCTTCAGTGTCGTGGGGTGATTGAGTACACTGCTGGTGAGGGTGCAAATGGACGTGGCCTTTCACAAAAGCTACTTACTAGTGTCTATCAAGACGCTTAAAAGTGGTCATCCTTTTGGGCCATGAGTTCTACTTCTAAAAATATTGCTGAAGGAGAGAAAAGGTGTTTGTATTAGTGAATTTTCCATCACTGGGGCAAAAATGCCCGACACCTGCAATTTAAGGACGAGTGGTCTCTTTTGGCTCATATTTCAGAGGGTTCAGTTGGGTGCAAGGAAGAAGTACTTTGGTAGAAGGGCCTGGCAGAGGGAAGTCACTCTCCTCATGGTCACCAGTAAGCAGAAGTGGGGAGGAGCTGGTGACAAGAACACACCCTTCCAGGTCACACTCCCGGTGACCTACCTCTGCTGACCAGGCCCCGCCTCCAACACAGAACACTTTGGGGGGACAGTGTAGAACTTAACTGTAACAATATTTATTCCCATGTTTTTGTAACATCAGAAACTTAGGAAGTCTTGATGCCTAGTAACTGAGGAGTTGCTTAGTAAATTCTCTAAATACTGCTGTTATATACCTATTTATATTAATGAGAAAACTAATGATAGAGGAATTATTTGTGATATGACATCAGGGAAAGCCAGGATACAAAACTCTTTCTATACCACGGTCTCAACCATGGGAAAATTCTATACACACGCCTGTGCATGCACACACACACGCATACATACACACTTGTACCCAACTGGAAGGAAATATTCCCGAATATCAACGCTGTACTATCATGGATAATCAGTGAACTTATGGGTGATTTACATTTTGTTCTTTGTGGGCCAGGGGTATAGCTCAGTGGCTTAAGTGCTTGCCTGGCAAGCCTGAGGTCATGAGTTTGATTCCTGGTACCAAAAAAAAAAAATAAACAAAACATTTTGTTCTTTATATTTTTCTAAATCTTTTAAATTTTCTGCATTGAGAAAATTACTATCTCAACCATGAAAAGGTTATTTAAAATAAATGTATAATATCTTTCTAGATTCACCAAAGCTATATTTTTTTTTAATATTTGAGATAAGGTCTCACTATTTAGTCCAGGCTAGGCTTAAACTCACTATATAGCCCAACCTGGCTTTGAACTCACGGTGATCCTCCTTCTTCGGCCTCCTAAGTGCTGGGATTACAGATGTGTGCCACCATGCCCAGCTTCCAAAGCTATTTATATATTTCTTATGATTTTATATTCCTTATACTGGTATATGTAACTATGTATAGCTTAGATGTATAAAATGAACAATCTAGTACTGTATTAGTGTAATAGTTTATCTTAGTTTAATCTTACTTTCACTCCATATAATTCAAAACAAGGTCAAAATTGTTGGAAATTTGGAGGTTATTTTGTGAAGCATAATTTTCTAATAAGATCTGTTGTAAGATATCTGCTATCTCAGAGCACAGCTTGACAATCAGGAACTCGCAGCTTTCCATAATGACGCGGAGATTTGTTCCTGGACGGGAAAACCAAGAAACACAGCCTCAGACTGGCTCGCTCTGGGCCCCCACACACTGGGCATTTTGTTAAAGTAGAGGAGCCTCTTAGCTTAGAGAGGGCTGGAGATACAGCTCAGCGGCACAGAGCCAACCTGGCAAGCGTGAGGTTACGAGTTCAATTCCCGGTACCAAAAAAAAAAAAAAAACCAAAAAACAAAACCAGATTAGCTTAGAGAAGCACAAGTGCCCACTTTGGTGTCCCCTTCCCATGGTGTGTCTACCTCTACTTACTTCCCCTCTTTTTTCTGGAGCTTTCCTTAGGTTCCGTCTTTTTAATTGAGATATGATCCATATATCATGAAAGGTGCCACTTTAAAGCAGAGAATTTTTAAATTTCAGTGCGTTTTAGTATTTCCCCCAAGGTTGCCCAACCCATCACCATCTAATTCCAGAACATTTTCATCACACACAAAGAAACCTCAGAGCATTAGCGGTCACTCCCCATTCCTCCCTCTCCTGGCCCCTGGCCACTGCTAATCTACTTTCTGTCTCTGTGAATCCTTAAAGCCCTTTCCTTGGGCCTTGACTCCTTCAGGCATTCAGGGAACATTTATTTAGGCAGCCAATGGGGACACCATCACCAAAATGAACTCCAAATGGGTCAGACGTCCAACTCTAAGAAATGAGCCCTTTCCAGTATAAAACGCATGTTAATTTCTTTGTTACCAAAATGTGGAGAAAGCCTTCCTAATAATGACTTACAGCCCAAATAAAACAAAAGACATAAATTATTTTTAAAAATTTACAGGATATAAACATCATAAATTAAAAGAAAAAAATCAAAAGAAAAAGAAAGGTGGGCATGGTAGCACATGCCTGCAATCCCAGCACTCCAGAGGCTGAGGCAGGAGGATCGCCACAAGTTCGAGACCAGCCTGGGCTACATTAGTGGGTTCAAGGTCAGCCTGAACTGCACAACAAAACTCTGTCTCTAAAAAAGAAAAGAAAAGAGAAGTAAAGTCCCTGGGAAAATATTTGTAAAATGCACTACTGATAAATGCATAATCTCCCAAATGTTTAAGAGCTATTGAAAATCAAAATATAAAAAGAGTGCACACACACACACACACACACACACACACACACTTAGAAAAATGGGCAAAAGTCATGGGAACTAGTTAACAGAAAAAGAGAAACAAATGGTGCTTTCATATACGAAAACATGTCCCACTAACGTCATAGTAAGAGAAATGCAAATGAAAATTCCCCTGGAATATCAGTGAGTGCTCATCCCATGGCAGAAACTTAACAGCTGGACAAGTAGTGGGGGTTGAGGCCCCCTTCTGTAGTGCTAGTTAGAGTCCTACACAGGAAATTTGGCAAAAAAAAAAAAAAAGAAAAAGAAAAATCTCACAAAACCACAGATTCCTTCACCCTTTAACCTGGAAATCTCTGTTGAAGGCATTTATGCTAAGGCAGCAGTGGCGAACCTTTTAGAGACCGAGTGCCCAAACTGCAACCCCAAGCCCACTTACTCATGACAAAGCGCCAACCCTGCTGTTAAACCTGAATACTGAGGTTTTAGTTTAGAAAAACAAGTCATACATTAACATCTCTTGTCTTAAAAGAAAAATAAGAGCCGTGCCATAGACTCTAAGGTCCCTGTGACAAATGTGAAGCAGCCTGTACCAGCACTGCTCCCCGGGGCAGCAAAATGCCACAGCCCAGCCCACGGGAACACGAATGCGCAGAACGCATACCTCCATGCTGAGGAAGCAAGAAAGCCACAGTAAAATGAAGTGACCTTCAGGAACGACCTCTCGGACTGAGTTCCAGGATGCAGTGAGTGGGGGAGGGGCCATTTTTGCAGAAAGAAACACAAACTTAAAACTAACTATTATCCAGGAAGTGGATGAGGCCGAAGTAGAAGGAATAGGAATGAAGCTTTAGAAAAATATAATTTTGACTTTTGGAACGTATAAATATTTTACATTTTAATTAAATAAATCAAGCCTAATAAAAAAATTTATTACACACAGACTCAAAGGAACCTAACCATATGTCAAAGTGGTACTATAAACACACAGGTAAAGAGTTCAGGCCACGTGTGAAAAAAGTGTTCCTTCCCGTAGATGCTAAAGCCACTGGGCGAAGTCTGGAAATCGGATATTTACAGTCTCAGAGTGCCACCACCAAACTGTTTCATCACAACGGGGAAAAGACAGACACTTTTGCGCTAGAATGTGCCGGCCAATCTCTTTTTTGGCTGAAGTATGCATAGCATAAAAGGTACCTTGTAACCATGTTTGGGAGTTAACAGGTCAGTGGCAGAATTATATCTGTGCTGTGCAACCATCACCGCTGCCATGCATTTCCAGGGAACTCTGCACCCCTGTACATCATCCAGCACTGCTTCACCAGCCCTCGCTGGCGCACGGAGGAGCTGCAGCGGGGACTCTGGCACGTTTGCTAAAATGTTCACCCGGATCTAACACGAGGGAGCCGTGCGGCAACTCCGCGTACCACACATCCCACACAACCTAGCCGCATCTCCAAAAAATGTCAACCATTTTTTAGGCAAGAGCTAAAAATTAAAGAGATGAAAGGCAGGAAGATTGCTTTTGGTTAATAGAAACCGAGAAAGCATGACAACCAACCACCCCCGGAGTCTTGGCTTAGGTTCCAGATTTATCAGCAACAACAAAGCAGATAGGAAGCACGTTTTGGGAGCCCTGGAGAAACGGAGTGTGCCGTATGTATCGCACAAAACCCTGCTCGTGTCGGGCACAGTGGTGGAGTGTGTCTGTGTGTGAGACTTCTCAGGAGGAACGTGGTGGAGAGGAGATGTTTTAAACGGTTCCTCCGATAAACGGGTAAGTAGGCTAATTGCAGCTACACACACAGGAAAGAAAGGGGAGAGAAAGAAATGCAAAAGAAAACATGGGGAGTAAAGAAGGCAAAATAAGATGAGACGAGATGAAGCTATTGAAAGAACTCTAGAAAATTAACACGGTAGCCTTAATAAATACAGCCATTTTCAGGTTGTACTTTGCACTTGTACCCATTTTGCTCACGCATATTTTACGCTAGGTCCTGAAGCCGCGCGAAGCCCTGGCCTGAACTCCTTCCCTGGTTCCTCTGGCTCTGTGTAGGAGTTCGCTTTTGCTGTTAGTCTAGATCAGCAGTCCGGCCGGAGGGCTTCGGAGCCTTAAGCGGGACGGCATGGAAGGCTTCCGAGCCCGCTGCCGGCGCTTCCCTCCCGGACACATCCCCCACGGGGCGGCGTGCCCCACAGCGTCGTTGCCCTGCCGGGCTGCACGCTGGGGCCCGGGGCCCGGGGCCTGAGCCCGTGTCTGAGCGCGCGGTGCCGGCCCTGTCTTGCAGGAGGCGAGATCGACTGCGTGGACAAGGACGGCAACACGCCCCTGCACGTGGCGGCGCGCTACGGGCACGAGCTGCTCATCAACACGCTCATCACCAGCGGGGCGGACACGGCCAGGTAGGACCCCAGCCGCCCGCCTGCGCC
>NW_004955403.1:3377588-3492736 GCF_000276665.1 Chinchilla lanigera
CGGCCGCCCCGTGCCGCCGCCCAAGAGACAGCGGGCAAACGCGGGGTTCCCGGGGCGGGTGCGAGGCCGCAGGCGCAGGCCAGCCTTGGGAAGTCGACACGCGCTGGGGCCCGGGCACAGGAGGAGCCGCGGCAGTGAGGCCACCCCGGAAGTGGCCCCGGCTGGTGTGGGCCGGGAGGAGGATGCGGAGGGCAGTGGGCAGGATGTGGGAGAGCGAGGGCGCCTACGCGGAGGACAGGGCATGATGGCAGCACGTCCTGAGGCGTGTGGAGGCCTCGGGGTCTGAGGAGACGCAGGGCTCTGACAACCCGTTCTGAGCAGTGGGTGTGTGATGACGTCACACTCCAAGGAGACGGGGTGCCATGGCGCCCTGCTCTGAGGAGAGGGGCTGCAGTGACGTCATGTGCTGAGGAGAGAGCAGGCTCTGAGGAGACGGTGCTCTGACTGCCTGTTCCGAGAAGAGGGGCTGTGATGACCTCAGGGTCAGAGGAGTGTGTTGTGGTGACATCACATCCTGAGGCGGGGTGTGTGACATCATACCCTAAGGAAGGGTGTGGTGATGTCATGCTGTGCCCCAGGCGGGCCCATGTGATGGCTGCCCCCCAGATGTGCCCTGCTCTCCTAGTGTGCCCTTGTGCCCATTGCTCAGCCCCTATGAGCTTTGATTTCCTGTGGTGGAGAATGGGGGCGATAATGCTCCTGCTGGGTTTGTGAGGCGGTTAAGGACACGGTTGCTGGCCCTGCTTGGTGAGGGGTGGGCGGGTGCGGGCCCATCACGCCAGTGTACATGCCAAGGCTGTTCAGGAGCGTCTGTGGTACGTGGTAAGCTGTCGATAAATGCTGTTACTTCATTGCTTAACATGTAGTAGGACCAAACCAGCGAGGGCCCAGGAGGCCTGAAAGCAGGAGTTAGCCTTGACCCCAGGGCCTGCAGGGAGGATGACTGAACAAGCCAGTGGGTGTTAGGAATTCTGTCGTCACTGTGGGGCCCAGAACCGAAAGTCTCCCCGGAGCAGCCAGCATGGAAACGGCTCAAGGAAGCTGCGTGGGATGGCGCTGGACAGCACAGTCCCCAAGGCTTGACTTCTGCCTGGACATGGAGCATAGGGCCGCTCACCTCACCAACTGAGTTGTGGTGACCCCAGTACCCAGTCTGGTGTCCAGGGTGGTACTAGAGCAAACTACAGGGTTGTGAGGGTCATCACCATGGAGAGTGGGAGCAGGCTGTGGGAGCAGAGAGACCCCCTGGCTCTGGAGCTTCCAGAAGAGGTGAGTGTCAACAGGAGGAAGGCCGTGTAGTAATCTGCAGTGGGCAGCACATGGGGTAGAAGGAGAATGGGGTAGAAAGAGAGGGGAGTACAGGAGGACCGCCAAGGAGGAAAGAACAGCCTTCTGAAGACTCAGACCTGCCAGTGTGTTGAAAGCAGACTCCAGAGCCGGGTAATCTGACATTGGGAAGAAATGAGGTGGAAAGGCAAGAGGAGCTGTACCCTGAAGGATACATCCTACCTTGGAACTGGATTCCATCCTGAGCTATCCAGAAGCTGTTAAAGGAGTCAAAGAGAGCCGGGCAGGCCCTGTACCAGAGATTACACTGATGGCCGCCCACACAGACCAGAGGCCACGCAGGCTGGAAGCCCGTGCCAAAGTCCCAGGAGGAAGAGATGAGGTCTTGTGCCAAGGTGGTAGTGCAGAGGATAGGATGCTGAACAGCAGCGGGGTCCCTTTCAGAAGAGGGAGGAACCCAGCTGGAGCCGAGCTCTTCTTAGTAAGTGAAAAGGGGCTGCCCTTCTGGGTTCTACCCGGAGGACCTGCCGGCAGACTAGGCACAGCCAACCAACTCTCCCTGCCATAGGTAGTATCTTCAGTGGTATATTTTTCAACCTTGACTTAATTGGGGAAGTTTTGGGTAAACAGCCATGAAAAATTTCTGATTTTTTTTCCCCGCAGACTTAAACTCATTTTAGGGATTAAAAAATAAATGGCCCACTACACTCTTAAAATTTTCTGAAAACCCCATTTAATTCAATAAACACAAAGTTTCCGTGTAACTACTTTGCTTTTCACGCAAACCCACCCTGTAGTAACAGTGCTGTGGAAATGGTGCAGTTGTTCAAATAGCGTTTCCTTCCTTTGGCTGTGTGGAACACAGATAAGGAACCCTGCCCCAGGCTTGATGAGCCGCATCTGCTTTCTTCTGTCACAGCATAGCCGAGACAAGGCAGTAATTGTGAGTGTGTGTGTGTGAGTGTGCACTTGTGCCTGTGTGTTTGTGTGTTGGGGGATGTTTAGGGGAAACAGGAAGTGAAGCAGAGAGGAACTGAAGACCTAATAAGACTCCCCTTACTCGTCGGCACAGTGGAATCGCAAATACAGACCCAGGCGCTGAGACCTGGCGGAGGTATGTGGTGATGATGGGGTCGTTCAGCTGAGCCCAGCTCTGTTCTTATGGCAGCTGTTGGAGACTACCATAAAAGGGTGACTGAAAAATTCTCACAGAGAACTCTCAAGAGTCCACAGCTGTTTCTACTGAGCCCGGATTTGCACTTCTTTGAGAAACATGGTGAGAGGCAGAGCATTTCAGGCAGAGGGACCAGCATGTTCAGAAGCCAGGGGCAGGACAGAGCGTGGCTCTCAAGGGGACTGGAAAGAAAATCACTGAGATCCTACGTGACCCATCGCTCAGGCAGTGGCCAGATCAGAAGGAGCTGTCTCGCCGTGTTGAGTTTGGACTTACTCCGCAGGATCTACTGAAAATGCCTGCTGCAGATAGAAAGGACCAGGTGTCACCGATGTCAGCCACGCTTGCACGCTTGAAACAGGGTGCAGAACAAATGTGTGGCATGACATAGATGAAACTCATGAGGGGTTTGATATTTTGATGTGGGCTAACAATTTAGGTAAGAATCATAGACTCATCCTAGTTTGTACTTAGGAAATGCTCTTGTCCTGCCTACCTAGTGGACAAAACTAAGACAATCCCAGTTCCCTGGGAGAGTTTCAAGATAAGTATTGGAAAAGGTTTAGAAACAAGGAAAGTAACAGAAATGTTAGTGAATCACAATCCACTCGTGGCTTCTAAGGAGGCACATACCTGATTTTAAGGAAGAATAAGCTGATTACAACTTCAAAACACACAGGCTGCTGAGTAGCGATTAAGCTAATAGTAATGATCATAGGAACATTGTTGGTAAAGGTTTTCCATGGGTCAGGCGCTCTAGTTAGCACTTTGTACTTGTTAGACCAGTGAGGCTTTATGATCACTGTGATATGGACACTGTAATTATCTTTATTTTCCTGAGGAGGGAACCATTATTCACTTGTAAAAGACCAAATAGCAAGTAGCAAAACCTAGGGCTTAAACCCAGATTTTGACCTCAGCAGCATAATTACAGTGTTCTTTACCACATGGCCTAAAGGGAAGGCTCTAGAAAAGACTGGATGTAGGAAGGGACTGACCTTTCTCCTGATGCCGGGAGGAACACGTAGCCCTTTCCCTGACTCTAGTAGTCTCAACAAGGACAGTCTTTCAGACTTCATTTATCCTGAAACAACAGCTAAATTAGAAAAATGGCCAAATACAAATGGTTTCCATTAATTTTATGACTTGTCAAATAAATATACCCATGTAACGGGAATTGGTCTCCTCTTTCCTGTCATTTATGCACTGTTAACTTGAGGGTTGTTTGGCATCTTTACTCTTGATGTTCCTTGATGTACACCTGATGAGGTAAGAGGAAAGCTCGTTTGACTAAGAAAGCCAAGTCTTGAATTTCCAAGTCTTGGTAAGTAAAGGTTATCTAGCCGTTCCAATAAAGAAGTAGTTTATTTTGAAATGTGTGAATCATTTCTGACATGATCAGAGAATCTGAATTCTGCTTTTTCTTTCCTATCTTAATAGTTAGTTTTATTGTTTCAACCATGGCATCATAGTCTAGCTCAAATACCAATAACACTTGAGTCTACACTAGTATATTTCTAAAACCTACACTGAAGTGGCAACTTTTTATTAAGTGTGGAATAAAAAAATATATCAAGTGGAATTTTTGCTAGCCATTTTAAATCAGAGTAGTTTTAACTCTAGGAAATAATTAGCTAAGGTAGGTTGATTAAAAGTACTGGCGGGCTGGGGATAGAGCTCAGCAGCACAGCTCCTGCCTGGCGAACATGATGTCATGAGTTTGATCGCTGGTACCAAAAAAAAGAAGTATTGGTGATGAAGTTTATGGAATATATTATGGTTTTGATGGTGTTATACTATTGTTTATGCTTTTGTTTTTCCAGATTCATTATAGAGTTTGATGATATTTTCTCTAATTTGTTTGCTTGTATTATTTTGTATAAAGATACATATTTTATGTACTATATGTATAATGTGTATATATGCATATAGGTATGTATGCACATGCATATGTGTGTGTATTTAAAGAATGTGGAAGGTTCAAAGAAATCTTAAGAAATCTAGCCTTTGATTTTAGTCATTTTTTTAAGGAATTTAAAAGTATCCTAGAAAGTATCCTATTCATTTTCTTCTTCCAAAATTCCAGAGATAATCATACACTTTTGCCTTAACTCTCCAAAACAAATAAAATGGCTGAATAAAATCATACTAGCTAAAAGTTCCATTTAGTAAGGAGCTTTTAAAACATGTTAGATATTTTTTAAAACAGTATGTTTCTATTGAGTTAAGAGGGAATAATATAAATAATAGCATACCTAGAAAAGGCTTCCCTCCCCTCCCCCACATCCTGTCCTTTCCATGAGCTTCAAGGTCATCACTGATGCAATGCCTGTCAGAGTTTTTGTTGTAAATGAGGAGAGAGGCAATTATAAGCAGTTCTGGAAGACTGGCAAATTGCATCTCTTGATGGATGCAGCTATTATATACACTAGACCGGAAGTCTCCATGTAGGGAGAGAAGTCATAGGGAAAGTGGAACAGAGACATAGTAAACAGAACTTATCAAGGAAAAAATTGCTGACAGACCTGGATTCTGTGGAACCCTGGATACCGTGAAATATGAGCATGTATATGTATATTTCCAGGCATTCACACACACGTACATTATAACTTTGGAGATGGCAAATAAAATCCACGTAACCAATGTGAAACAAATTCAAATTATGTGTGTTTCTTTATGAAGCATGAAACCTGAGAACAGCCTTGTGCCACAGAAGAAACATGGGTAATGAGTGCTGTGGGTATAAACAGATACAGCCCCCCATTTGTGACACAGAGGGTTTTCAAATCTGAAATATGCTATTTGATTAAAGTGAGATGTTAGGGTCCTTGCTCCAGGAGCTGTTGGGAAGAGGAAGAGAGGGATCAGTCTTACTGATTCCCTCTCCCTGGGGAAGAGGAGATGGGATGGTCCTAAGGGATGGTCCGGGGGATGTGCTGTGGTGAGGGTCAGTCTAACAAGGCCTCATCTAGATTCTTTCTGTGATGCTGCTCTGGAAAATGTGATGCATTTACGGAATATATACAAAGTAATGCTTATTAGTCCTGTGTTCTTGCGACCAGGCTAATATGCAATGTAAAAGTTTGCTAGAAAGAGAAAATTTCACTTGCCAAAGGTAAACACTAGTTTTTATTCTCATCTATATATATATTTTTTCCCGGTACCAGGAATCGAACTTACAACCTTGCACTTGCCAGGCAGGCACTGTGCCGCTGAGCTAAATCCCCAGCCCCTTCATCTATATTTTTATTTTCATGTAATACATTTGGTTTTTTGTTTTTGTTTTTGGTGCTGAGAACTGAACTCAGGACTTTGCACTTGCCAGGCAGGCACTTGTGCTGCTGAGCTATATCCCTGGCTCCATTTTCTTTTCAGTAATATTATTATAGCTAGCTTGTAATAGTGCTTAGCACATATGAGGCCAGTAATAGCTGTTTGCTTTGAGGAGTAAAGCAGGTTACTGAGTTTGTCTTGCTCGGCGCAGTCAGTCACTTCTGGCCCTCAGCACAGTACTGGATGCTTAGAAAATGAGGCGTAGATCAGTGGGTGAATGAACAAATGAGATATAGAATCACCAGGCTAAAAGGAAATGGGGGAAAATTAATCTTAAGAAGTCTTTGTTTATCTGAAACAAATTCTCTTTAAAATATATTCCTATGGGTGTAGGCTTTTAATTGTGGTTTAGATCTAGGGTTTTATTATTTGAAGGTTGAAAGCAATTGCATCGTATTTATGGAATGGAAAGATGACAAGATTATCTCGCTGAGGGCTCCTGTGTGAGGTGCAGACTTTCACCCCAGGACTGCAGAGGAGGGCGATATCCTGTGCATGTGCTGGTCACCTTGAGCTGCTGTTCTTTCCTCCTCAGGTGTGGAATCCATAGCATGTTCCCTTTACATTTAGCTGCCCTAAATGCCCACTCTGACTGCTGCAGAAAGCTCTTATCATCAGGTAAGTGAATTTCTTGCCAGAGATGGCAAGAAATGTGTCCTGTACCCGAGTCATGTGGCTTCAGCTGTCTGGTCCAGCGTGTGGCTGCCTGTGCTTCTTCTCATCACCTGACTTGGGAGGACCAGGTGGCCCCGTAGCTAACTGCATGCAGCAGCTCCCATGGGTCCTCGGGATTGAAACTGTGACAGTGTCAGTACCCCTGCCCCAGAATGACAGGCACATCTGATTTCCAGTGCACGTATGGGGAAGCTGGGATGAAAGAGACGCAGCATAGGAAGTTTAAGTCATGAACAAGAAAACATCTTTGAGGCCTAAAGCAGTGGCTTAAAGTTTCATATTATTCAAAAAGGAAAAAGCCCAAATCCTGTACATTTTAGAAAATACCAGGTTATCTCCCTATTTCCTGCACACTGAAAAATCAGGAAGACTGATCCCTCCCAACTAAATTTAATGTTTTTTTAATGTGAGGTTCTTTGAAACCAATAGATTCTTTCTGGTTTGGAGCCTTCCTTGTCTTTCTCATCACTGCTTCTACGAGCCTCCTTATAGTAAGAAACTCAGCTTTCAGAAGTGGCAGGGTCTGCAAGGCAAAGATTGTCCCCAAATTAATTCGTCGGTATCCCAGAGGCAGATTTTCCCCTTTAAATACTTTACCTGCTTTCACTATTTTTGGCACGTTTAGAAATAATCCCTGCATGAAAACCTGTTTCCCAGATTTTAGATCAACAGAAAGGTTGGAATGCGTTTAAGAAAATATCTACTCCCTGCATGCTAGGATTTTTCCTCGGGCGTCCGTGTTTTTCTCCGTGTGTTCTGTTTGCCTACTTATCTCAAATTGGCCTCATAAATTTGTATCCTGGGATTGAAAAATGGGGCTGTGGTTCACCCAGGGCTGAGTGTGAAAATAAATCCCTCTTGACTTTGCGGTGCTGCCTGTGAAATCGCCAAGCTTGAGCAGTTACCATTCGTTTCCATGACAACCTCTTTCTGACTACAATTGCTTGCCTCCTGGTTTTCCTACTAACTGATTTTTCTGTCTCTGCAATGTTTCTTGTGGTTTAACTAGGACAAAAGTATAGCATAGTGTCCTTGTTTAGTAATGAGCACGTGCTGTCTGCAGGCTTTGACATAGACACCCCAGATAAATTTGGAAGAACGTGCTTGCATGCTGCTGCCGCAGGAGGGTGAGTACCGAGCCATCTTGGGAGTTCATGCCTTAGTGACACAGTACATCTTGATTGACTGGAGTTGTCTGTGAGCCAAAGGCAGTTTTCTTTTACTTTTTTTTTTTCTGGTATGGGGAATCGAACTCAAGATGTTGTGCTTGCCAGGCAGGCGCTGTACCGCTGAGCTAAATCCCCAGCCCCTAAGGCAGTTTTCTTAGTAAACTGGGCAAGAATCATTTCTAACCAATATTACCAGATGACTTGCTTTTGTTCTTCCGAAGGAAAAACAGTGTTATCCCATCTCTCACAGCAAATAGGGCTTTTTGTTATTTTTCATCAGTTACTGTCTTTTTCCTATCACTGGTCAGGTTAAAGCTCTGATCAATAAATTGTTGCTGTATTACCATGTACTGACCAAACCTCGCATCTCCTGGATGAGCTTGTGTGGGTAGGAGGTTGGCTCTTAATTTCCTTGTCCTTAAGAGATAGCAGTGCTTCTGACTGTCATCTGTACATTGCCAAGGGTGTTACCCATTTAGCAGAGAGGAATTAACTCTGAAGCTGAGGGCTGTCTCCATGGGTCCATCCTAAAGCCTTACACCCGGTCTTATATTTGTAATGCTGCGTTTTTAAAAGAGCCACACCCAACCCCAGACCCCAAAATAAACGTGCTTCACAAGCCATACCACTCATCTGTCCCCCTGCCTTTGATCCCTGGCCATCAGCAGTAAGAGACAGGTGCTTCATGCCAGCTGGCTTCTGCACGGACACATACTTCTTAAAAAGTACTCCCGGTTTCTGACTGAGTAGCTAGTTTTCTGAGAAAGGTGGCTGTCAAGGGTAGATGTGGAGTGGGAGAATCCTTTCAGGCTTATCAGTAATGAGATCATTTTTTCTCATTTAAATTATAATAAAACAATACATCCCAGGCTACTTAGCATCCCAAGTTCAGAACAATGATGGATGATTGCCTGTATGTCTGCATTTTAAAAAACATCAGACCTGTCCAGCAAGCGGCAACTTGCTGTTCGGAATTCACATCTGAAATTCCTATTAGAATTAATACTGAGCTACATGCCCTTCAAGGGGAACATGCATGTCAGTGGGTCCTTCTCTCTCTCCTACACGTGATTTGTGGCTTCCGTGAAAGACACAGGCGCTTTGGAAGATCACAGTTCTCCATGATGTCATTTTCAGCCTTGGTTCTGCACATTTATCTACCTGGATTACAAAAGCAGGGAAATGCGCTGTTTTATTTTCCACCAAGGAATTTTGAGTTGAAAATGATGATCATGGGGAATTTCTTCTACTGTGATAAAAGGAAATATGCATGTTCTCCGTCTTATTGTTTAAATCCAACATGAAGTGAGTTATTATAGGTTGAAGGATTGTTTCATAAATTTTGTGTGGTTTTGAAACATTAATTTTAGAAAAAATGATGAGACCATCCTTGGAGGGTCTAATCATGTAATAATCATTAAATTCCTTATTCCTAGCATTGGAGATGTTCCACCAAGCTCTTTGCTCTATGGACTTACTCGCTTTGAGGCAGGAGCTTTAGATTCTTACATATGGCATTACTTACTCTATGTCCAGGTTGTTTCGCATTAGCAGAACGTTAAACCTGGAGCTCTCAGTTCATCCTAGCCTGTGCTGTCAGAAAACAGACCTTTGTTAAGATACCCCAGTAGCTGTCCTTTATTGTCATCTCCATGATGTTTTCTCTGTCTTTCTAGTAATGTGGAATGTATAAAACTCTTGCAGAGCAGTGGAGCAGATTTCCATAAAAAGGACAAGTGTGGGAGGTACGTAACCAGCACCCTGTGGCTCATGAGCCTCAATAAAAGGAGTGGGGGAGGGGTGCACTGAGAAGGGGTGACGCTGAAGTGGTCTGGGGGTCCCACCCTGGTGGGAACCCTCTCCTATAGGAAAACGCCATGCAGTAGACACGGCCCTAGGGAAAGTATTTCCTCTCTTAGCTTCTGCTTAGAGGAGCTACTTGTCTCCCTTCTTTCATTTTTTTTTTTATTCTCAAGGATCTGACTTAGGAGATTCGTTTGTAGCAGAACAGAATGCTTTAGCCCTTCCGCTCCGTGCGGTCATGAGCTGTGTCAGACATTTTATCTTGGGATAAATTTTTAGACATATTTCCAACATTAAACACAACCCGCAGATGGGCCATGTAACTTTATACCTTTATGGTCCTCTGTATAGCTAAACCGTGCCATGATGCTCGCTAGTACACGAACATGTATTTTTTTCACACATGCACACATACAGTGACATTTCAGTCAACACTGACCGTGTATATAACGGTGCCCTGTGCAGCCCAGGCTGTGCTATCTAGGTTTGTGTTCATGTAGTGACAAAGTCGCCTAACATGTTTCTCAGAAGTTGCCTCTAAGCACCACATGACTCTTTCCCCTAGCATTTCCCACCCCCGCCTCCGCGGGCACTTACTCTTGGGGTTGCTTCAGACCTCTTCCTCTCCTACCTACCCAGATGGCTCCTACTCGCCCCTCCAGATTCATGTCAGTGACAGTCCCTACCACTGTGGCAGGGGCGTCCCTTCTCTCCTGGCATCCGCACCTCCTCCCCTGGAGCTCACATCACACTGTGCTCGTCGGCCCTGTTGCTGAGTCTCCTGAGGACAAGCATTGGTGTTCTTTTCTCTATCTTTAGGCTAGCGTATGCCTGACGCCTAATGATTTTCAGTCCAACATCAAAACATAGGCAGTCCAGGGTATGAAATACTTAGAGTGTCCTTCTTTGGGACTGAAAGGTAGAAAACCAAGTAGTAAACAAGCTCGTAAATGGACTACAAAATATCAAACAGTTGTACTTGAAAATTGTTAAATAATTCTTGAACTTCAGTTACTTTCTAGTATTCTGCTTATTATTGTCTGGAAGCTGGTTAGTCACACTAGAAAGAAGGATTAAATAAATGAGAACTAAAAATAAGTAAGATAGAATAAATCACTTCCGGGACTGGGGATTTAGCTCAGCAGCACAGCGTCTGCCTGGCAAGCGCGAGGTTGTGAGTTCGATTCCTGGTACCAGAAAAACACCAAAACAAAAAAAAAAAAAAGGAAAAAAGAATAAATCACTTCCTATTTCTGCAGCCTTGCCCTGTCAGGTGCTTCTCATGGATCTGCCGGGGCGTATGGGGGTCTGTTACCTTCTGTAACCGATGAGCACCCTGAGCCCAAAGCCATGTCATGACTTGTACAGGTTCACAGAATTGAGACTGGAAAGTCTGTAGAGAACAGCTGTTCACAAGTCCGTATTAAGATAGGGATGAGAAGGCTCAGGCCCGGAGGGAGGTGTGGCTTGGCCCAACTTTCAGATCTGCCTGGAATGGAGCCCAGGGCTTCTGCTTCTGTGCCTTGTTCTTCCCATCAACCTGCATGCCTGCCCTCAGGGAGCTGTAGTTCAGTGGAGAGGAGCAGATAATACACTGATAACATAAATCGAGGCCATACAGAGAGTGCTCAGGAGTGATCAGACAGTAGCTGAGTGATCTCAGACACAGACAACTAACTTCTGGATCTTGAAGGATGAGTAGCATTTCTTTTTTTTTTTTGGTTTTCCTCCGGTACCGGGAACTGAACTCACGACCTTGCGCTTGCCAGGCAGGCGCTTTGCCGCTAAGCTAAATCCCCAGCCCCTGAGCTAAATCCCCAGCCCCGAGTAGCATTTCTTGTTGTTGTTGTCTGGTGGTTCTGGGGATTAAAGCCAGCACCTTTCATTGAGCTACATTCATCCCCAGCCCTTTTTTAGTTTTATTTTGAGACAGACTCTCACTTAGTCACTAAATTGTCCAGATTGGGCTTGAACTTCAATCCTCCTGCTTCAGCCTCTCAGAGTGCTGGGATTACAGGCGCGTACCACCACACCTGCTTCTGAGTGGGGTTTAATGAATGGAAGGTAGAGTATGAGCACAGGTGCAGGAAGTGTGGCCGTGACCAGAAAGCCTCAGGACATTGGTTCGGGGTACACTAAGGAGTTCATGGAGGGTGGAGGGATGCTCTGAGAGGAACTGGAGCCAGCTTGGGAAGGTCTTCAACTCCTGGCTGAAGAACTGAGCCTTTGTCGACGGGGACTGAAAGCTTTCGAACAGGACTGTGCTATGTGGGGATTGTATCTTAGACAACTCCATTCTTCATTTGTACCAACTGAAAATTGGATGGAAGCTTGATATAGGGCCAAGGATGGTCTTGGTGGATCTTCATGGGGATGATCTTTCTGTGGTCCTATAAAGCAGTAACATAGACTGGAACCAGGACAAGCACGCGGAGTAGAAAGAACGCATGCCTGTCCTGTCTGAAGTCCCCAGTCTTTGTGTTCTCAGTTTCGACTGATGGAGTCAAAGGCAGGCACATCCCTTGGCCTCCACAAGCAGAGAGCCAGTGAGCTTTCCATTCTAGCGGAACCCTGCTGTCCGTGTGTGCGTCCACAATGCTCTGTTTTCTAGGCTGAGTGAGTAATGAATTCCTGTTTGTTTTCCAGAACCCCTCTGCACTATGCAGCTGCGAACTGTCATTTCCACTGTATTGAGACATTAGTGACCACAGGGGCCAACGTCAACGAAACGGATGACTGGGGCCGAACAGCTCTGCACTATGCTGCGGCCTCGGACGTGGATAGAAAGTAAGGATGGCCTCGATCAGCCATACTTGCTCTGCGGGGAGGGCGGGCTGGGAAGGGGGCACTGCTGAGTTTTCTTCATACCTCCTCCTGGAAACTGCAGGTGAAGGTCTCTCTCCTTCAGAGCCCAAGGGTTAGATTCAGGTTTGATTTTTACTTGGCTCTACACAGCTTTTTCCCTTCTGTGTTCTTCTGTCAAATACCAGATGGAGCTATCAAGGCCAGGTTTTCAGTTCATTCAAAATCTTTTGGGATTTAGTAGAGGTACACCAGAGTTTTCTTAGAGGGTCTCACTATGTGGTACGGGCTGGCCTTGAACTCGCAGCCATCCTCTTGCCTCAGCCCCCCGAGTGCTGGGATTACAGGCGTGCACCACCATGCCTGGCACACCAGAGTTTTCATCACCACCGCTTAAATGCTTCATTTACCATAAAACTCACATTTGCTAATATGTATATCCTACATCAAAAATATCCACCTGTACATAATCCCACAGCCTCAGGATGGTGGAGATAGGGTTTGTTCCAAACTTTCAGTGGCTGGAGGGAGGAAATGGGTTGCCCTGGTGTTTTGATTCCAGGTGGCGAGGAATGGAAACAGAAATCATTGAACCCGTTGCAGGGGAAGGAGGAGGAGGACCCCACGGTTCCTGAGGCTGTTCTCAAAGACCTCAGGCGGGGCCTCCTTTGTAGGAAGTACTTTCTGGTGACCCTGTTTGGAGAACTACTGAATTGTCTGCTTTCCTGTGCACGTAGAGCAATGATTTCCAAACATTTTTAAATGTTACTTATTTTTGATGCTAAGTGTGACCCCTACCCCCAGCCCTTCAGGTATTTTAGATGGTGATCCACAGTAAGAAATTCATCTTGCACCCTGACCCAGCACGCACATTCACATATGTATGTGTGCAAGGCAGGAATAAGAATTTCATAAAACCATATTTGCATTTGCTATGCCTAGTGTGTTCTGATATTTTCAATTCCATTTCATTAAAAAAATCATAGACTACAACCCATTAAATCGACTTCATTATTCCATAATGGGTTGTTAATTCAGCCCATTAATTCAATGGGAATTAGTTCAGGATATTAATTCAACCAGCACTGACTGAGCACTTGCTATATATACCAGCTCTATGTTAATCTCTTGGAAAAGGTGGTGGTGGAGGAGATGGGAAAGCGGGTGTCCTCCATCCGTGGGAGCAGGAAAGGAGGGCAGGAAAGGAATCCTGGGTGGTGAGTTGTTCTGGAAGGTGAAGGGCGAGGGGACCCCACTCCCAACGAGTGAGACACTGAACTTCAAGGGCGCAGCAGGGGGTGCAGTGGGACTCAGGGAAGTTTGAGCCAAGGCACTTCCTTTTCCTTAGGGAGTTCTGGGGTGCTCATGGAAGCGTGGGGGACTCGGGGGTCTTTTGGTCACAGACATCAGGTGGAAGTCCTAGGGAAGCCCTCTTCTCAGCTGGAGTCCTTGGGTGAGAACAGGTTTACTAGATGCCTTCGGGGAGAGCGGTGTCCATCCTTGAAAATCAGTGGTGCTCGTTCTTTAGGGTAAACACTGAGATACAACTGTGTTAAGACCATGAATGACTTTGCACTTTAAAAATTAATTGTGATTGGGCCGGGGATGTAGCTCAGCGGCACAAGTGCCTGCCTGGCAAGCGCAAGGTCCTGAGTTCGATTCCCAGTACCAAAAAAAGAAAATTAATTGTGATATATTGTTTTTGCTTCTCCCTTCATGCTGAGAAGTAAGACGATGTTGGGAAATGCCCATGAAAATTCAGAAGAGCTTGAAAGAGCCCGGGAGCTGAAGGAAAAGGAAGCTGCTCTGTAAGTTTCCTCTGACAGTAAGAACAAGGCGCCATCTCTCTGGGCTGCCGCGCGGGCTGCCCTACTACCCTGGGGAAGGGATCCTGAGCAGATGATGTGGGCTCACCGTTACGGAGAAGCTGCTTTTCCCATCCCTCCTTCAGTGATGCGGTTGTCACACAGGGAGCTTTTCCTAAAATTACATCCATCTGCATGGGTGATAATGGTTACTGGTCAGCAGTTTTCAGTCTTAGATAGCGTTTCTGACTCTGCCACGGACCCTGCTCCTTGGGGGATGAATTCAGCCCCCTCTCGGGGCCTTGGCCTCTGCTTCTGCGACCTCGGGTACCTTTTTGCAGAGTCTGTAAATGAAGGTCTGTGGCTTCAGTTCGACAAGCACAGTTGTGCTTCCCCCACCTCCTCCCTCTCTTGGGCTCGTCAGTTTACACAAGGCCTCCTGCGCCCTGCAGACAGCCCCCGGCCCTGTCCCTGCCTCCCTCTGGGCCCTCAAGTGGGCCTCACCCAGGCCTGTGGTTTGTGGGTGCCAGAGGAACTTCTTCCCTGTGACCTGGAGCCTGTGCCCACCTTCAGGTCTGCCCTGTCTCCCGGCCCCTTGCGCCCTCCATGCGAGAAGGACGGTTAGAGTATGCAGTCCTGCTGCAGGTGACAGGGACACGAGACACAGCTATGAGCACAGCAGGCTGAGGTTTTGTGCGAGTGTTCCAAAATTCAAAATAATCACATTACTGAAAAAGCAGCTTCCACCTCTGCCAGGGAACTGTGGGGTGACTTTGCCCCGGGCAACCCTGTGGCCTCACAGTGGTAGAGGGAGGGAGCAAAGGGGAGAGGGAGTGCTTCAAGCTCTTCTAGGCCAAAAGGGGCTGCTGCCCTTGTCCAGCTCCCCCAGCCGATGGGCTTCTGTCCGACCCTCCCGGTCTGACAGGCTTCTTCCTCCCGCCTTCCATGGCAAACGTACTAGTCAGCACCTGGCGGAGGACAGACCGGACTTCCAGTTTCTTTCCTTAGAAACTATGCGGAGAATATTGCTACTGTAATTATATTGTACAGTTGTTAGTTGTATAGTTCAGCAGCATTCTGGGTTCAGTAATCTGTGAGAGCAAGTCCAGATATTTTCCAGAGCACGAATTGAATTCACCAGCTGGTTTTCAGATCCATTCAGAGGTTGGGTGAGCGTGTTCACTAGAGTGCTATTCCTGTGGAACCATTTCACTTAAAGAGCCAAATTCACGGTATGATGCATCACACCTGGGATTCCGTCCAGAGACATTTACTTCCTGAAATGAAAAAGGACTTCCTTATAAGGGACAATGCCAAAACGGCGTGATAGCAGGACTCTAATAAAAGCTTGATTTATTATGGAGCATTTGTTGGCAAATACATGAGTGGGTATTTAATTTAAAAAATGTCTCTCATCAGTTTTCTAGAAATTAACGGACCAGTTTAGAACTTTATTTATTCTCGTAGCCTTATACAAAAAGGTAGGTAAATGCCACTGAGGCCTTTTTGACTGAGCTGTAGAGACTATGCAAGGAAGGGTCTTATTTGACACGTAAAGTTACGTGCAGAATCGTAGGTCTCAGTTTGAATCTGAAATTGAATCAGCATGGCTTTGTGCAGAGGACGTTTGTCTCTCTGTCACCGAAATCAGCCTAGAGTTGGGAGTCCTGCTCTGGCCAGCTGTCCTGGTCAGGGCAGCCGGATGGGCCCTGGGCTGCACCCTCGCCTTGTCCTCCTCCCGCCCCACGCTCTGCGCGGCCCCCATGGCTCTTCAGCAAGTGGGCCAGCTCCTGCCTCTGCCCATTCCCAAGCTGGAGGCTCTTTCAGGAAAATTACCACTCTGCCAGAAAAGGGGTGTTAAAATTTGGTATTTTGTTCTAGGCTGTCCTCCCAGTGATGTAGTGTAAGTTTCTTCATGGGTAATTTCTGAATTGCTCCTTTAATATTTCTAAGCATTTATCCGCGGCCTTTTATTATCTGACCATCCTTAAGCTCTCTTGCTTTTGCTTACTGTATTTAAAATTTTCATTTTCTAACTTTTGGATCTCAGTCTATAATAGCAATGCTTAAAATATTCTTTCTGTTGGGTTTGCCCACTTGCCATAGACTGAACACATTTTATTTTCTTTTACTGGGGAACAAACCCAGGGCCTTGTACACACTAGAGTCTTGCCATGCAGTTCAGGCCAGACTTGAGCTCACTATATAGCCCAGGCTAGCCTCGAATTTGCACTGATCCTCCTGCCTCAGCCTCCTGAGTACTGGAATTACAAGTGTGTGCCAACACACCCAGTGAGGTTTCACCTTTTGAACATGAGATTTAAATGTTATTATTCAGTAATCTTGATAATAGACATGTTCTGTACCTTAAGATGAGAAGAAAAAAAAACCTTAATTACCCCTTTGCTCTCAAAATTCTTTCTGAATCTAGAATGGCTATTCTAAACTGAAATAAAGACAGCTACAAAATGCGCACATGTACACACGCGCCACATACGTGCACACCTTCTATCGCATAAAACTTCATTGCAGCAGGATCTTTAAAGAAACAAACTTGAAGTATTTTGTGGAGCATTCATAAGATGGTATATTTACATTAATCATCCCATTTCATCCAGAGATGTTTTCTAAAATAACAGCTCATCTTCACACTTACAGATGTCTAGAATTTCTGCTTCAAAATGACGCGAACCCGTCTATCCGGGACAAGGAGGGCTACAATAGCATACATTATGCTGCTGCCTATGGCCACCGGCAGTGTCTGGAGTTGGTAAGTTGATTGCTCTTTTGTTTTGCTAACACAGTGCTGATCTCAAACTTTCAGCAAAAGCCTTCACTGCCTAATTAAGTCACCACTAGAAACCGCCTCAGGGATATCCTCTGGGGAGTGAAAAACTTGTTATATTTTATGGTAACCCTCTTTGTTTCATTTATGTCTTTCCGACCCTCACAGCTGATGGAGGATTGACTCTCTTCAGTATTAATCCTGGGTGGGAATATTAGATCTGTGTGCGTAGACATAGTCTATATCTTAAAGATAATTAGGAGGTATCAATAAGCTCAGGTCCAAGGCATCTGCTGCGGGGAGAGAAGGGGAGGGGGCTGCCTCTGTGATCTGCCCTTGAAGGTCACACAAGGTCATCTGCATCATGGGCTCCTTGAGTCGGTCATAACATACAGAGAGGCAAAGCAGAGCAAGGAGTGTGAAGGAATGTGTGGACGTATTTTTAAAAGCACTTAGCTCCACGAGAAGTGGAAAGATAAAGTCAGTGACACCATGACCTCCTGTGACATTGACCTTGATTTGTAGAAAAGCAAACCAAGTCACAGAGCGTTAACTGGTTTGCCTGAAGTCATAGGTCTGGGCGGTGGAAGCAGCAGAACCAAGAATCAAGATTTCACGAACGGTGTTCTGTACACCGTGATGCCGGCACCACCAGCCAAGGCTTTTTAAATGCAGAGCGAACACCTGGTAGGAACTGGCCATAATACAAAGCAATATCCCGCCTGCCTCCTGACACTGGCTTTGCCGGAGAAGTTAATATGGACTTATTAGCAAATACAGCTGTATATCTAGGCCGCCTATAAGCAGAGCATCTCCCAGAATGTGTGTGTGTGCGTGTGTGTTACCAGTCATCAGTGGCAGAGTGAAAGCTTGCTACTGTAATTACCCATTGGGAGTCTGCCTTCCAGAATCAACTTACAGTGCAGCTGTCTTTAATTGGTTTCCTCTATGAAAACCATATGCTATAATTGGATATATGAACTTTTCTTACAAAGTTATTTGCTATTTTATGCTTAATAATATGTGCTGTTTTGTAGAACTCTACTGAGTTATCTTTAACTCATTAGTAGTATACCAATTCTGAGACTGATTATTTCCTACCACCTCCTCTCTATGTAATACTTTATGTTATACACACTGTTTTCATTTTTCGGAAAAGCCATTTTAGGGCCCTTCTTTCTTTTATCTGACAAAACGTTTATCTGTCCACAGAAGGCTTCCTCCCAGGTTGTATCTGGTTTAGTCTCTTGATTAGATCAACGTGCCGTGTGATTTACAGAGAGATGATTATTTGTGGAAATGATAAAATATTCCATATTCATCTTTTTTGGACTGTCATTTGAACAGGACCAGATTATCAATAAAAATGAGTATAAGTGTCACCTGTGTTTACTTTTAAGAAAGAACCTGCGCGGGTCACTTGTAACATGGACAGGATGGAAATTTTCTTCTCAAATTCTTGAATGATTACAGTTGAGTGGAAAGTTTTGTGTATTCCCATTTTGGAATGCATCCTAAAATTCCTCTTGGGTGCAGCGAGCATTAAGCAAAGTTCCTAAGCAGGCTATGCACATTCTTATACCCACGCATCCCCAATCAAAACACAAGTCAGGAAAACAGTCCTGGGTAGTGCTGGACTCACTAGGCCAGACCTCTGTGGACATCTTATCCCTGCTGCTGGCTCATCTAGTGCTGAGCAGATGAAGGTTCCAGAAAGAAAGAGAGGGAGCAGAGCCTGTCCTTGATACAGTTGCTAATGGAGAAGTATGGGTGGGAGGGGCTCTAATTCATGTTCCCCTTTTCTGTAGGAATTCAAAAACCCTTAAAATTCCCCTTTCCTTAGATTTTGGAAAAGCAAACCATTTAACCAGTAAACACTTGGGGTAAGTTTCCAAGACTCTTTCCCACGGCTGTGCCAAATCTCCCTCGTCTCACAGTGCAGACACTCCTTCTTCACAGAGGTCATGATTTTAACAAATTGTCCTTGATGCTGTGCCAGGTGCTGAGGTTTTCCCGTGAAAAGAGTCCCTCCTGGTAGCTCTGAGCAAGAACTGTGCAGAGAGGCCTTTCTTTATTCCACAGCACCGCCTGTTCTTTATTCCACATCCCACCTGTAGATGGAAGACAGGCAGAGTGGAGGAGTATTTCTTTGTTCTTGGGGAGCTGGAGTAAGATTAAGGCTGGATGGTTATCAGAGGCAGCTGATCTGTGAAGTTGGTAAAATTGGTTTCCAGCACCTCCTCCCATTTAATTGGGCTAATACTGTGATTATGCATATCGTTAAATATGCATCATTACATTTGATGTATATTTGACGCTGACATTTAATTTATGTTTCTTTGGCATTCATGGCTTGTGGTGCCTGTCTGTGATCATACACTTAAAATTTATAAACTATGCTTAGTGTTCAGTCTGTTTTGCTATAATCAAGAGGAACAGAAATTATTTTAGTTGTTTTAATTCTACTTTCCTTATACAAACTTATACTGAATTAGTTTCATGGACAAAAACTCCTAGGAAGTGGTGTGGACACCCCCCTATCCCACTACACACACCCACACACACACACACACACACACACACACACCCCACCCCCCGCTCCCAGCCCTGATAGGGTAGCTGAGGTGCAGTGCTAAGTCCACCTCCACAGGCCAGCATTCTTAGCCAGTCTGGATTAAAAATGGTTGTCCGGTGTGTGCAGAGGGCTGCAGTCAGTCATATTCACTTGAGTTCAGCATCTCAAAGCAGAGCAGAGGCATCTCTGATAGTCAGTAAAATGGGTGTCTGAGTGGGGGAGGGGAGCTGGCACAGGAGAGCCGGCAGCGGCCTGGACCATGCTGGCCGACTCTGAAGACTCAGGGAGCCATGCCCCTGTTTGGAATCTCTGATCTTCGATTGGCATACTGACTTTCTTTTACAGTATTAAAGACTTACCTGTGAACTTAAGGATCTTCGTGGTTTTATTATTGAAATGGAAAAATGTGGGTGCCAATATAATTACAAAAATTGCCTACAGAAGCTCAGATTGAAAACTCAAGGCCTCTAATGAAATTCAGCTCAGGAGTTTGCCACTCGGAATTTGGCTGGTTCCCTTGAACCTTCTCCGTCAAACTTGACCTTAAACTGTGGGAGTAGAGAGGACAAATGTCCCTGCGTGTAGAGGAGTTTCTGAAATTCTCGAAAACAACTGTTTTAAGCAGCTAAGTACTAAACGTATGCTACTTTCAAATGAACTACAGTGTTTGGGTTGTTTCTGTTTATCATGGGACTTTGGGAAGCTGTTACTACCTGGCTCTGAATAAATGCCTGTGTCCGTAGAGGATGTACTTATATCGGCAATGTCTAATCAAGCTTCACCACAGTACTAAAGCAGGATATAGCAAAAACGGTTATTGCTTCTTGGCCTTTTGGCTAAGATCAAGTGTAGAAAAGGAAGTGTTGTTGTTTTGTTTGTTTTGTTTTTTTAAAGAGAACTATTAAGTGGTCATCAGAAGACAAGGGGGCTGGGGATTTAGCTCAGCAGCGCAGCTCCTGCCTGGCAAGCACAAGGTTGTGAGTTCGATTCCCGGTACCAGGAAACCGCCCCCCCCCCAAAAAAAAGAAGACAAGAAGGTAAAAAACCAGCAAATTTGAACTCCCCCAAAGTAAGTCTCTGAGTTTCCTCTGCCCCAGGGGTGTGGTAAGGATTGCCCTGAGGATGTACATGACCTTTGGGCAGGCTGAGTCAGATGACTGATGTTCTCTGGAAAACTCAACAATGCTGGTCTTGTTTTATTTTCTGTTGAATTTAGTGAGAGAGAAACAACCAAAAACATCTTATGAGGAGCTCTGGTTAAGAGAGGGGCTAGAGGGTGGACAAAGAAGGCAGCTTTCTCCCTGCTTGGAAGATAAGTTCACAACTTTTGAATGGGAAGTTGAATGTGAATCTATGTTCGGAGAGTAGAGTGGACAATTTGACAAGTATCCCATTTGTTTCTTTTTCATACGGCAGAAAAAAACTTTTGGCTTTTCGATGAATGATTTTAGCAATAGATGAAAGAATGATTGGACAGTGTATTATGGTGAGCAGTTTTAGTTTCACCTTCCGCTGTGGGCTCCGGACAATGAGACCATGCCCCCCATTCCAAGTAGGATACTCATGTTTCAACCTGAGGCCCTACCTCACTTCTAAATCAAGAATTACAGAGGGCAAGAAGCTTAAGCTTGTAGAGAGGTTTTGGGTTTTTTTGAAGTTAGCTCTGCTGTGAATCCCACCAGGGGACCGTGAAGCAGCGCCAGGACACTGCTTGGGTATGTGATTTGTGTCCCATTTGTTTATTTATTTATGTGTTCATCTGTACCTGTTTGTAGTACATAATGTTTACAATCTTTGTTTGGAGCCGGTGTATATACATAGCACATCTTCATTCTTTTTCATCCTCTTTCGCTTCCCGCCGTCCCCCTTCCATCTCTCTTAATCTCCTTCCTATTTGAGAAGGATCTGTCTCCCCACTTCCTATTTTCTCTCTTTTATTTTGCTTTTTATTTATTTTTTGTTTTGTTTTGTTTTGGTTTTGGTTTTTGGTTTTTTTCTGGTACCGGGAATTGAACTCATGACCTTGTGCTTGCCAGGCAGGCGCTGTGCCACTGAGCTAAATTCCCAGCCCCTTGCTTTTTATTTATAATTTGTGTTTCTCATATAAATGATACCATGCAATATTTATTTTTATTTTAAAGAGACAAAAACAATAACAAAATAACAGCAACACAGACAAAAACAAAACAACACAGAAACAATAAAAATGATACAGGATTTCAAAACAAAATAATAGGAATTAATAATGGCTGTCATATTATATATTGTTCTCTTTAGTGAAGTTGCTGAGATTACCAGATGTAAGAATGTAAGATAGATCAAGCAATTAAAGGGAATAAAAAGTAATAAAAAGACATTAGAAATGATACAGAGCTTCACTAAATAAGATGGTAGGAGTTCAACAATGGTTCTTATATTGCATATTGTTGTCTTAAAGTTAGTTGTTTAGATTACCAGATATAAGCACGCAGAATTGGTTAAGAAAAAAAAAAATTTAAGCATTAACTGTTCCTTTCAATAAACCAGTAGACATCAGCAGTACAATTATCCCAGCTATCTTTGTATATATATTTTCCCCTTCTTTCTTTCTTTTCTCCTTTCCCTCATCCCAGTTTGTTCCTTCCCTTTTAAAGCAATTTCTTTCCCTTTCACAATATCTATTGTACCTTTGGAGTTTTATTTACTCTTTCAGGTTCTTACACGAGGGAGACAATATGATGGTTACTCACGTGGGTCTGATTTATTTCACTTATGAGTATAATATGGCCTCTAGTTGCATCCATTTACCTACAAAAGCCTCAAGTTTATCTTTTTTTATATAGCTGAGTAATACTCCATTGTATAAAAGTACCACATGTTCTTTATCCATTCCTCTGATGATGGGCGTTTGGATTGTTTCCAAGATTTAACTATGACAAATTGCACTGCTATTGACAAATTGTGCTGCCATCATGCAATATTTAACCTTGTGTGTCTGATTTATTTCACTTAATGTTATAGTTTCAAGGTGCATTAATTTTCCTACAAATGACTCAAATTTATCCTTCTTTATGGCAAAGTAATACTTCCTTGTGTATAAATATCATCTTTTCCTTATCAGTTTGTCTGTTGATGGACATATAGGCTGTTTCTAACTTTTAACTATTATGAATTGTGCTGCTATAAACATGGGTGTGCATAGATCACTGTAATATGATGTCTTTAACTCTTTGGGATGATGCCTAGAAGAGGAATAGCTGGGCCAAATGGGATTTCTAGTTTCAGTTTTTTGAGGACTCTCCATACTGATTTTCAGTGTTTGTACCACTTTGCACACCCACCAACAATGTAAATGGTTCTTTTTTCCCTGCAGCCTTGCCAGCATTTCTTATTATTTGATTTCTTGATAAAAAGAATCAAAAAGCGTAAGATCAGAAAGGAAGAAATAATAATGTCGCTATTTTTAAAAGACAGTATTTTCTAAAGAGAAGAATTCCAAGGAATCACAAAATATCTCAAAATTCATATGCAGATTCAACAAGATTACAGGATACAAAATAAATATACAAAAATCAATCTCAGTTTTGAATACTAGGAATAAACATGTAGACACCAAAATTTAAAATACAGTATTGTTAACAACTGTTGAAAAAATGAAATATGGAATTTATGTGCTGAAAAACACAAGTGCTAGGAAGAAAATCAAGGAAGATCTTTTCAAAAATAAAAGGAGATATCCTGTGTTCATGGATTATAGATTGAATGTGGTAAAATTGTTCTTCTCAAATTAAGCTTTTTATGGATAAGGCAAATTTTTATAAAACCTATAAGCAATAGCAAAGGAACTAGAAAGCTGAAAAATTTTTGAAAAAGAACACAATGGGAAAAATCGTCTACCTAATTCCAAGAGTTACTATATAGCTACCGAAATCTCAACTGTGAGGCATTGGCAGAGTGTGGACAACACATATATTAGTTGTGCAGAACAGGCAAACCAGATATAGACCCATGCAGATATGCCCACCAAGACCACAGGATACAAGATTATAGGATATCTTTATTTTTAACAAAGATCCAAAGGGTTCAGTGGAGCAGAGATAGTTCTTAGCACATGGTACAAGGGTAATTGGAGATCCATAGGCGTATTAAAAGTCCTGACCTAAGTCTCACACCTTATACCAAAATTAACTCAAAATGGATCACAGACTGAAAGCATAAAACATAAGAGAACATCTTCAGGATCTAGGGCTAGGAGGATTCTTGGTATGACAGCAATTTTTAAAAAAATATTGCTAAACTTTAGCAAAATGAAAAACTTTTGCTCTGTGAAAGACCCTATAAAGAAGATGGGAAGATGAGCCGAGGCCAGGGGTAAATACATGCGGACCATATAGCTGACTAAGGACTGGGATCTGGAATATACAAAGAACTCAACAGAGAAGAAAAAAAAATCTCATTAGAAAATAAGCAAAATATATTAACAGCTATTTTACTATAGAGAACATATAGATGCAAATAAACACATGAAAAGATGTTCAACGTTGTTAGCCACTAAGAAAATGCAAATTAAAGCCACAGTGAGACATCAATACCTGCATATTAATGAGTAAAATAAACAACAGGGTAATACCAAGAGGGTGTAGATCACTTGTGTATTGCTAGTAGCAGTGTAAAATTATTTAGCCACTCTGAGAAACAGTTTGGCAATTCCTTAAAAACCTAAGCATGCAGCTTGCATATGGCCCAGAAACTGCTCTCCTTATCATCTGTCTTAGGGAAGTAAAAGCCAAGGTCTCCTCTGGGAGGAAGCCTCCAGGGCCAAGCACACCTGTCACTTTGCCACCCAGACCATTTGCTAGAACCAAAGTTTTGAACTTGATGGTGTCAAAGCTCACAGAACTCTGATCCACAAAATACGGTCTTCAGAATCTCACTGCTTGAAAGAGTTAATCCCTTAAACAAAAAAAAAACAAAACCCAGATTCTCTTTCAAATCCTTTTCTCATGGAGAAAGGTTTAACAAGCATACTTATTATTTTTAGTAACGTCAGTGTAATGCAGATTTATTGCAAGCATGCTGAGCTGGCCACTCATTTAATTTAATTCCCACAACAGCACTAGGAGATAGTGTATAAGGTACAAAGACATTAGGTAACTTTCCCTGGATCAAAGGACTATTGTTGTGTAAAGCCAAGATTCAAATCATCTGAAATCTTAACCCAAAGCTTTTAACAATTGTGCTGCACTGTCTGGAGGACTGGCAGATTCCAGTCTTTGGAAGGACAAAGCTGGCCCACAGCATCTGAATTCTACATCAACTAAGACAGCGAGAAGCAACCACAGTGTCACGGTGACAGTGGCCCTCAGGCGTTGTCAGGGAGGCAGGAGAATCTGAGACACCAGCGTTTCCATCCGTCACTCATTCTTTTGATAAATAATACCCAGTGCTGGGCATACAAAGCTTTTTCTCTCAGAAGGCTGGAACCATCCTACAACAGGATCCACTCAGTGATGGGCAGAACGACACAGCTGTAGCTCTCTAGGGCAGTCCATGAGCTCTGCGTGCTAAGCTCTGGGCATCTGCATGCATTTCCATGAAAACATTCTGACTCGGACCCAGTCTGCCTCCTAGAATCTCTGTTCGGCATCTGTGACAGCTGCTGTCAGCTTGGCGTGACTCTCCCCATGGCCACAGCTGCCGGGATGAGCCCTTCACCATCGAGCGGGGAGGGCTTCAAAGCAAGATGATTTCTTCTAAGATGCTTTTTCCTTGGCAGCTGCTAAGGACTCCCATCCAATGGAGTCTAGACCAGGTCTTGATAATAATCCCTTCTTGAACTGCATTTAGTCACAGGAAATGTAGAGTCCTGGGCATTTTTTAGTAAAAGTAGGAACTCAGGTCACACCTATGCTTCTAGTCCCAGGGTTAAAATGCTCCCAAACAACAAAGAGCCTGCCCAAGATTCCAGCGAAGGGCTGCGGCCCAGCCTTCTGTAACAGCTGAAGGAATATTTTGGAAAAGCCAAATCCCTCTGCAGTAACTGAGATTTATGTTCTCATATGAGCAGACCCTCACAAGCTAAGTGGAACTGTCACTGGATTTAAAGCCTGTGGGCTGTTTCGCACTTGGAAAAGTAGTTTTGTGAATATGAAAAGAATTATGTTCACTTGGTCACTGGGAAGGCAGTTTAGTGTATTTTAGAGTCACAGTTTTATAGCATTTTTCTAGGAACATTTATAGTTTCTAAGCCATATAATATATGTTATGTAACATACATTGCTGAACTCCTGTAAAGTTTTTTTAAACTTTAGCAATCTTCTTTTGTTCCTGTATTGTTCATATTGTAATAATATATAACCAAAGAAATAATCTCAGAAAAGTGGTGTATTTTTGCTGTCATTCTCCCTTAAAATGTATTTTTTAAATGAGAGGAGTACTATAACTAAGATGATATTTCATTGGTCAGTATTTCCTGTGTGCTGGTCAATTTTCAGCTCCACTGGGAACCAGCAGTTGTGAAGTTGGAGATCAGGGTCTACCTTTCAGTTTTTCCAAGTATGTAAACTTTATCTTTTTGTCAGCCTTATAAATCTGATGAGCAAGAATATTCCTTTATGAACTTACAGTGAAAAGCCCAACTGCTGGGTTGGGAATGTAGCTCAGTGGTAGAGCACTTGTGTAGCGTGCATGAGGCCCTGAGTTCAATTTCCGGAACCAAAAGAAAAAGAAGTCCAGCTGCTGCAAGCACCAGGGGATTCTCCTTTCTCTGTGATTGCTGTGTTGCCTTCCAAGTAGGTTATGGTTATCTAGTTTTACAAACTGAATTAAGGTCAGCTTTCTTCCTTTGCATGGAATTAAAATAAAAGAAATTAAGGAAGAGTCAATAGCCCAAGCTCTGGTGACTGCTAGTCCTCTCTTCTTGAGACCCTGTGCTGACCCAATCATAGTACCTTCAGTGCATGGTCTGGGAGACCTGTGCTATAGACAGGGTAGAGAAACCCTACCGCTGCTACTTTGCTAGACCATGAGGGCAACTTCCGGGCAGGACTTCTCACATACCAGCTAGCTTTAGGACGGTGACCTTCAGAGACGCAGAACAGAGGACAGATGAAATGTGCTGGAAACCATGGCGGATGCAGCAAATACATCAGGCACCTGTTTTACTAGCAAGGAGATAGTAATCTAGTTTAGGAGGTAAAGCATGTCCTACATAAATATTAGCTCAAAATATCACCCACGTCTCCTAGCTCTCCACTGAGTGATAACAGGATCATATTTACCTCCCCAGATTATCTATGTGGCCTGGCCCTCCTCCTGCAGGAGCTTGGCTCAGCTTCGGTCCCCTCTTAGGAGCTCTTGGCTCTTCTCCTGTGTGCTCTGTACCCTTCCTTCGGCAAGCACAGGACACCTCTGTGTTCCTCTCTTTCTTCTTCTTGGTTTCTTGGTGGCATCTCCTACTGTGGTTTGTGCCCCCGAAGCTGTTCGTCACAATGTCCAGTAGCGATGCCACTCCCATCACTGCCCACTTATGTCTGTGCTCAGTGTGTGGAGTTCCCACTCAGCTGCCACCTGCCATCCCCTTAGATGTCCCCACTGGACAGCTCAGCTTCGCCCTGTGGGGGGCGTGGCTGGAGGAAGGGCCAGAGCATGGGGCTGGAATTTGAAGGACTTGTGCATCACCAAGCATGGGTGGAACGCTAGCTCCGCCACTGCTTGGCCATAGGGTCTGTCAGCCTTTTGGACTTCACCTCCCGGAGACCTGTCTCTTGCCTGGTCTGTCAAATGGAGGTTAGTTTCTTCTGATAGTTTATTAAATGGAGGAATGTATGTAAATCCTCAAAAAAATAAAAATAGAACTACCACATAGTGTAGCAGCTCATCTTAGGGGTACATACCCAAAGGAAATAGAATCAGTATTTCGGAGTTGCACTGTTATGTTCCCTATAGTATTATTTACAACCTAAGTGTCATCTGTTGATGGAAGGATAGATAAATAATCTTATTTATGTGCACAAATATATGCACATATAGCCTAGCATGATGGTGCACGCCTGTAATCCCAGCACCTGGAGGCTGGGGAATTTGCTGTAAGTTCAAGGCCAGCCTGGGCCACATAGGGACACACTCTTCTCTCTCTCCATATATATAGATATATTCAATATATCTATATGTATGTATGTATCTGTCTATATAAATGGAGTATTACTCAGCTTTGAAAAGAAGAAAATCCTGCCGTTTGTAACAACAAGGGTGAATGCTGGGTAAAATCAGAGAGAAAGATAAATATGGCATGAATTCACTTGTATATAGCATGTAAAAAGTTGAACTGATAAAAACAGAGACTAGCATGGCAGTGGCCAAGGGCTGGGGTTTGGGGGAAATGATACAAAGCTCTGTGTAGTTATGCGTGCTGAGTATAGCTAACACCATGTGACGTACTTCAAATGTGCTGAGAGTAGATTTGAAGTGTCCTCAAACAGAGAGAGAAGGTAACTGTGAGGTGGTGGGGATAACTAGGCTGATCCTGGCAGTCATTTCACAATGTGTACGTATTTTAAAACCACACTGTATCTTAAGCACATAAAATTTTTGTCAGTTTTACCTCATGTCCAGCCCAGTGACAGGTATATGACAGGTACAAGCAGCAGCTTTTGTTATATATTCATTGAACGTATCTGTATTGATTCCCCATGTGCTGGACAGTGTACTGTTTGCCATACCTGAGAAGATGAAGAAACTGCTATGCTTGGAAGCCTGCTTTCTGGGAATGGGAATCAGCATAGTTATTTATTCAAATAACTATGATTGACAGAGCCGGGTAGATGGTCTGTAGGACTGTTTCTCTTATCTTGGTCACTATCCAAGGTGAAGCACAGTGTTCCAGAAGAAGTGCAGGTGACATGCTGTGACACTCACATCCCATTCCGGGCCGAGCAGCTAACGAAACTAGCACTGCCGCAATCAGCAAAATGCGTGTGCTGTGCTCATCCCTTTAGATTTCCTGGTGTTGCATCGGCCCACATTTGTGTGACGGTGGAAAAGTAGCACAAAACCAGAAAGGAATTGAAGGGGGACAGCGTGGGAGATGTATGGACTAGATTTGGTAAACTGACTAGTTCCTCATTTCCAAAATAGCAGGGGAACCTGTTTTCCTGATAGTTTCTTTCAATTTGATGACATTTGCTTTGCCTACTGAATAGAAAAATTGTAGCTGATACAGGACACGGGTGCAAAAGGAAAACAGACTCTAAATCTACAGTCGTGCCGCTGAACCCCGTCCCCATCTGGGCTCAGCCATTCATAAAAGATTAAAAGCGAGGCAGGCGCATATCTGAATGCGTGCGTGTCCGTCTCTCCCATCTGTTTTAATTTTGCTTAAAATAACAACAGCTTTCTTTACCCACTTGAATCTGTGCAATTCTTTTAATGTTCATTAGGCAGAAGTAGTCTTTGTGGTCTTTAGCTAGTGTTTCAGACTCCAACAAGATTAGCCATAATTGAATCAGTGGAAGAGTGTTTTAAAGCTGTATATTTTATTGACTGGGCTAGAAACATTTAAATGTCACTTGATGCTTGCCGTAGAAAACTTATACTGCAATTTATAGGCAATGTTAAAACATGCTGTCCAAAGGACCTTTGTGTTGGTTTGCATAGGCTTTGAGGGGAGTAAGGAACAGACCTTCATTCTGAAACAAGATCCTTTTTCTCATTACATATTTTAAAGAATTATTTATAAATTAAAAATATTTTGTATTCAAATCTTTTTCTTTTTCTGCAATCTTTATCCTATTACCATGTCTTTCAGCTTCTACATAGCTCTGCAAACCACCCCTGCCTCTCAAATAAAATCTCACTTACCCTAGCTAAATAAACTTTACCTTGAGCTGAGGCAGAATATAGACTAACAAATGATCGGATAATTCGAGACAACCTGGGTATATCATCGAGGTGAAAATGATTATTGATTAAAAGAGGTAGCTCTTAAATTTGAGAATTGCTCTCAGAAGTCACCATGGAAACGGGAGGGTGGGAGTGTTGTTTCTCCCGCTAATGCCTAAAGCATGGTGTGTGCTCAGCAAGTGGAACCGATCACACGTAACACCCTGACCCTGAACATTTCACAGGGCTGACTACCTGTCACCATTCCAATGTGCCTAACATTTAAACATCAAGTGTTGTTCAGTTCACTTCAGCTGGATTATGGGCTGGGAATAAATACATTTTCAGTACTCTCAAATCCAAGGGACCTGCTGCCTTTTATTTTAGATACTGACTCGTGATGACTAGGCCTCAAAATCATATGTGGAGTCCAATCATCAATGGTAGATACCATTCACATTTTGTCAGTGAATACTGCTCCGGGAGATAAAAAATTAAGTCAAATGACATCAAGTCTAGGTTTCTGTATTTCATTTAAATTATCTATTATTTCTTATTTGGTATGGTATTCCTTCTCTGTTTAAAAAAGCTTTAATTTGCAGAACACAAAGCCATAAGAATTCAGTGCTGGAAAAACTAAAAAGATTCACAGTCTATGCACAACTCTGAAAACCCCAAGTCAACTAGTGATTTTGACTGATAACTTTGAACCATATTTATCTAAATATTTGATGAGTTTGGGGATCTACACTGAGAACAGGTGGAGGAAAGTGAACAACTATTAGTAAATGGAATCCCAGGAAGATTTTCCAGATAATACTTAAAAAGAAATACACTTTACTGGTGGAGTAAAATCTTGACCCTTATCTACAGTAGCACCATCAGGTGGTTTCCTTTTTAAGGTCATTGCATATTTATTAGGAGCATACAAAGTGGACCCAGGGCCATCCTGAACAGGCAATGTGTGGTTTCTGTAAGACTCTTTTTGTCTTATTCTAACCCCCAGAAATGTTCCCGTTTTATTAAGATGAGAAAATGACACCAAAACACTTAGATCATGAAAAAAGAATTGTTATATGGTTATACCATATAACAATAGATGATTTTAGGTGACCATCTTTTTAAAAATATTCTTTACAGTTCTTATATTGCATAAGGTAGAAGAGAAGAAGCAGAATATTTTTAGACTGAAAGCCTCCATAAAAAAGTACTGATGGTCCTAAACAAAATACTGGAAATTTAGTGCAATAAAATATTGGAAAAGATAATATGTCATAGCCAAGTGAGGGTATTCTAAGAATGCCAGGGTAGTTTAGCGTCAGAAAGTTAATCAAGATAATTTACCACAGTAACAAAAAAAGAAAAACGTCAGATAAATACCTCAATCTATGCAGTAAAAGTATTTGATGAAGCTTACTATCCATTTATGGCTTATTAAAAATTAAGCAAACTAGGAATGAAAAGGAACTTCATTAATCTGATAAAAAGTACCACCAAAATATGGCAAACACTATACTTAATAGTGAAATATTGAAAGCTTCTTTTCCTTATAGTGGGAATAAGACAAGTAAGTCTGCTTTCTCGCCTTCCATTTGACATTGGGTTTGAAGTCTAGCTGGTACAATATGGGAAGAAAAAGAAATACAGCATGGTGGACAGAATAACCCCTGATGACATCCACACCCAGGCCCTGTGAATATGCTACCTTATATAGCAAAAGGTACTTTGTAATTAAGTTACAGACGTTAAGATAGGTAGCAGGCTAATTGAGTATGAGAAATGAACATTTTCTTAAGTTATATACTGTATACAAAACTCAATTCAAGAGGGATTGATAAGGGTATAAGGTCAGTGAACAAAAAGCAATAATATTGCTATATACCAGCTTTGAAACAATAGGATAAAAATATAAAATATGCCACCTGCAAAAACATCATCTCCATTGGCATGTGAAATATTTTATAAAATATTTTTCCATAAAAACTATAAAACATTATTGAGAAAAATCAAAGAAAGCCTAAATCAATACTTTTACCCTTACCATACAGAAGGTTAATATTTTAATTACTTTTTTGAGGTATTTATTTATTTATTTATTTATTTAGTCTTTTTGAGACAGGGTCTCACTATGCAGTTCAGGCTGGCCTTGAGCTCACTTTATAGCCCAGGCTGGTCTCAAACTTGCAACAATCCTCCTGCCTCAGCCTCCCAAGTGCTGGGATTACAGGCATGTGACACCATACATATCAAGCTTAATATTTTAAAAATCAATTTCTTTTCTATATTTCAACAACATCAAATATAAAATGAAAGTTTGAAAAGGTACCACTTGCAAAAAATTAAAATTTTCAATATCATGCAAAGTATTAAACTTCCTTACCGCGAAAATATAGTGTTTTCTGGAGAAAATTAAATTCTCCTTCAGTAAATGGAAAAACATATCCATAGTTTAAAAGACTCAGTATTGTAAAGATAATACTCCTCTCACAGATTGATTGACAGATTCAAAATCCCAGTATGGTTTTTCATGTGTGTGCAAATTGGAAACTAATTTTTAATTTTATATGGAAAGGCAAAAATATATAAGGCAATTTTGAAAAAAACAAAACAAAAAACCCAAAAACCTCTGCAGCCTACACTTCCAGATACCAAAGATCCATTGTAAAGTTATAGTAACATAAATAAAATGGTTTTAGAGCAAAGGTGGATAGACTGACTGAAGGAATAGAGCTAAAGGATAAAATTACACATCTGTGGTGTCCTGATTAATGATAAAGTCAACACAACAATTCAGAGGGGATAAAGAGGTTTTTTACTAAATGGGGCTAGGCTAACTGAATAATCATATGAGGTAAAATGAATATTCTTTGGCCATACACAAAACTCAATTCAAGATGGATGCCAGGCCTATATATGAAAGGCAAAGCAACATTTTTAGAACACATAAGAGAACATCTTCATGCCTCAGAGGAAAAGATTTCTTAAATAATAGACTCTCAAAAGGAAAAATTGGATATAATAGATTGTACTAACGTTAAAATTTATGTTTATTAAAAGATACAATTCAGGGAATGCGAAGGCAAGCTTCAGAATACAACACATACGTATGAAGAGTCCTTACATTCAGAACATGTGAGGAGCTCTTACAGGATAAGGAAACCCTAAAAACCAATAAGAAAAAAGAAAGACTGTCCAGTAGAAAAAATGAGCAAAACATTGGCTCAGGCACTTCACAAGAGAGGCTATCCCAGAATTTATGCAACCGTGAGGAGTGCATCTAGAGGGTACCAATGTGAACCACAGCGTGCACTGGTGTCTACTGATGCCATCGTGGTTGCCACAAATGCTGTAACAAATGCATGATTTTACAGTTCTGTGGGTGCACATCAGTGTAGGTCTCGGTTCAGAAACCGAATGCTTGCGAGAATGTGAAACTGGACCGATCAGTTTAGCTTTGTGAGGGGGATTCGAGCAGCTGAAGTCCAGTGCAAGTACACGGAATGGGCAGAGGTCTGCTTGTTCAAAGAACTGCGACTTTTCCTTGGCTTACCCTGGGTGAACACTGCCCGGAACTGTATCGCCCATACTCACGGCCTCCAGACAGCCCCAGCATAGCCTCCATGCAGAAGCTCTTCTGTAAGTACTGCTTTCAGTAAACAAGAGTCACCCAAATGACTGTTTTAAAGAGCTCTGGGAACATCCATGTGACTCTGTGCTCATCCGAAGTGTTATAAATCAAAAGGAATCCCCCAGTTAACAACTTGAAACTGGAAGTAACTAGTGGACAAGGTCTCTTACCTACTTTCAGCGTCATTTCGGGCATAATTTCTCTCTCATTTCCCGGCTTATATCAAGCCAGCTTATCTGGGTAGTGGGCATGGGGATTTTCATGATTTTGTACTTACAGAGGTATTTCTTCACCTTTTGCTTACTTTACTTTTAAGAGGACACTCTTTTGCAGTGGTGATCTGTGTAAATGTTTGGTATCTCTCGTCCTTTGAAATGGTTGGTTTTCCTTGCCTTTTCTTTTTCTTCTCTTTTTTGAGGTGGAATTGTCCATTGTCACTTTGATATGCATTATAGAGAGCCCTTCCCAGTCCTCATCTTGGTCCAGGAAGTTTATATTTGTAATCCCATGGACAAGTTATTGGAATTCTAGCGAGTTAATTCCAATCTACACTTCCAGTGCAACCCATGGTGAGAATAAAGATACTAAGGCTTATCAGTAGTTGTGGGGAGCCAAAGGGTCGTAAGTCCAACTAGGATGATGGCTAACTGGAGCAAAGGCCTTGACCCAGGGCAGAACCCAGGTTTTATTAATTTGTGAAGAAGGAAGTGGCTTGAGGATGAGTGACTGTGAGAATGGCGGGAATTTGGGCTGGGTAGGAGGCCTGAAATCACCTCTGCAATATGCACGGAGAAGGATATGCATAAAGAGTAATCTGCATGACACAACTGAGGTAGTATCTAATAATGTGTAACATTTTATGCCCTGGGAAATCATAGCCTCTTATCTTGAGGCTCTATCCCAGCTGACAGTGTGGAGCTCAGCTCTCTATCCTGCCCAGCTCACACGTTTTTTGCGAGCTAAGTGGGTGGGAAACAGTGCTCCAGACTACACATCAGCACCTGGGCTGGGCCGGTTTGCATTGCTTAATGCTAAATGAAGGGATAAGGAAAAGTCCCAGCCAGCTCTGTACATATCAGTGCAAGGAAATAGGGCCAGATTTAGCCAAAATGGAGATAACTGCTCTTCTTTCAAGAAGAAGGTCCTCCATAACGCATGAGTTCAGTCATTGAGCTTTCTTGTGTCATAGCAAAACATACACTTTCAATTGTTTGTTGACCAGGAGAGCTAGGTAAACCCTTGTTATTTCATACATTGTAGCACTATTTTGTACTTCAGCTAAGTCAGTCTCTGGTGTCATATATTATCAATCTAAGAATGAACATATGCATTGCATGTAACTTTAGACATTGAGCTTAAACAATTCTATTTCAGATTCTTTTCAAAGTGTGAGCCTCATATCTTCAGTATGTTCTATGACTAGCCGGACTGGGACCTGATATCTGTTCTCTTCATTTATCCTGTCCTTGTAACTGTCCCTTGCTGGAATACAAGGATGTGTATACTCATCTGTGAGAGAACTGGGGAAGTCCTTTGGGCAGCTAGTTCTTGAGTCACATGTTAACATGTGATTCATTAGCAACATGCTGCGTAGCCAACTGTATAATACTGGGTGAGATTTTGATCTGACGAGTATCAGTGACATTTATTTACCCTTTTTCAGCATATATACTCTTTTTTTTTTTTTTTTTTTTTTTTGGCGGTACCGAGGATTGAACTCACGACCTTGCACTTGCCAGGCAGGCGCTTATGCCACTGAGCTATATCCCCAGCCCCTTCTTTCAGCATATCTAGCCATGCAATATTTAAAGGGGTAGTGGTAGCAGTAGCCCTAGATTATAATTAGAGAATGAAATAGAAAGAGGAAAGATATGAATAATTTCCCTATTTGGGGTTGTTTTCTGATTATAAAAATATGTGCTTAATTGTAGAAATTTCGGAAACATCAAAAAATCATAAAAAAGAAAATTGAATTCTGCTATGATGCCACCATCCAGAAATAACCACTTTTTACACTTTGGTTTATTACTTCCAATTTTTTCCTCATGCGTCTGCACATGGGTGTGGGTGTGTGTTTGTCAGAGCATGCTTTAATTAGCTCAGGTTCCTACAAAATAACAATAGCAAAACAGGAAGTTATTTTTTGAAGGCATTAATGTAGATTATTAGGAGTGTGGCAACCAGACATCAATTTAACTTAAACTTCAGCATAAGAAATATTTTATTTGGAACTTGGCTAAAAGAGACAAATGAGGGCCATCTGGCTTTAATCTCCCCTTTACCAGGCGAGCTGAGAAGCACACCTTCTCCCCAGCCCCCCACTTCCCATAGGATTTGGCAGTGCTAGACACTCCCTGGCATGACTACCAAAACAAATTAATGCTTCTTAAGTCTGCTTGTAATTAATAACTCCCAACAGAACATGAGTCTTCTGTGGACTTGGAATCTCGCCTAATTCCCTCTAAGATAAGTAATTAGATGCTGAGGACTGATAAAGCTCTTTCCTCTGAGCAGCTGCCAAGCAGCCTGCATCTGTAATGTGGGCAAGATGATTAAAATCTGAAAATAGCTGGAGGTTTTCTCATGTGTCACAACACTGAAGATATTCATTGCACCCTGTCCCTATGCCCGACACTTCCCAAAACAAGAACAGATTTTAAACAGACCAAAAAGGCTATGCCTGAAGTCATTCAGCTAGTTCCGCTAGTTCAGGTTAGCATCTGTCCTCTGCAACTCACAGTTTTCTAGTAGTCAGATTAAATGTGAAGGACAGATTTCTCCCTCGCTGTGAGCCCCCAGGGCGATGATTCTGGCCCTCCGTGGAACCTCGGCTATGTAGCCCTGGATCCTCGGAGCTTCCTTAGTCCTTCAGGATAATGTATTGGGGCATTTCTCTCATAGCGCTTCTGTTTGGCAACTTGTCCTACTGTGAAGCTCTAAGTCAGAACTCTGCGTTGCATGGGTGTAATCCTTTCCAAAGTTCAAAGAGAATGCTTTTTAAAATCCACTTTTACTCCACTTCCTTAAAGAAGGTTTTTCAGACTTGGCACCATTAACATCTTGAAAAAGACCTCCTTGCTGGGAGGGCTGCCTGTGCATGATAGGATGCTTGGTCGCATCCCTGTGTCCACTTACTGGGTTCCAGAAGCATCCCAAGCCCCTGTCCCCCAGTTCTTGCAATCAAAAATGCCTCCAGACATTGCCGTGTATCCACTGAGGTCACAATGCCCTGGTTGAGGCTCTCTGCCTAGAGCATCGTGTTCACATCTCAGTGGGAACAGCGCGACAAAGTACATGGATATTGATTGGCAAGATGTAGCTGAGGTTCCAAGCCAGGACTGTTCACTCATCTCTCCAGCAGAGCTCCCGCTAAGTAACCCAGAAGGCACATGTGCAGAGCAGTTGTTGGAACACCCACATATCCTGACTGAACCTATCGGGTGCCTCCTGGTAGCTGCATGTGGTAGTCATACAGTTTTGAAAAGGTTGGGTCTTCCTGTGTGGAAGTCATTGGCCCTTTAAAGACAGGAAAAGGAGGCCCAGAGGTGGTCATCCCAGCTCGGCATTGCCTGTGGGGCCACACAGCTCTCTCAGAGCCCATCCGTAGCTGGGGGCAACCAAGGCGACTAATCCTTCTGTGGGTCAGAATTTTCCAAACAGCAACCTGCCGTCTCATCTACAGAAGGAAGCTCTAGTATGATTTAACTGGCCCAAAGTAATTATTGGGGGAAGAGTATTTCACTGCAGTGAAGGATGGTGTGAATTTAGAATGTAGCAGGAGAGGGTTGCGTCGGTTGTGGTGGTCAGGAAGCATCGTGGGTCAGTGCAGGAGCAGGAGGAGGGGGGCAGTCTCTCGGTGTCTGTGGCCGATTGGTTCCAAGGCTCCCTGTGGATTCCAGCATCCCTGGGTGTGTAAGTCCCTTGTGTAAAATGGTGTAGGACTCACATAACAAACACATGTCCTCCGGCACACTTTAAATCATCTCTCGATGACCTCTAATACCCAGTGCAGGGGAAATGCTTCATAAATAGTTGTTCTCCTGTATTGTCTGGGGAACAATGATAAGAGAAGATAGTCTCTGCATGTTCAGTACAAATGCAAACAGAAATTTATTTTTATATTTTTGTTCTGCTGTGCGTTGAATCCACGGATGTGAAATCCTCAAATATGGAGGGCCAGCTGTGTATGTTAAAGTAGAAAACATACCCCAGGAATCTTTTTGCTTTCTTTGATTAAAATCACTGATAAGGTCACGTTCTTAAAATGGAGATTCAGAAAAGCACCTGGCTATCCAAAGGGATACCTAAAGCATGAAAATAGAGGCACAATTAACACGAAGATGTGAAAGTTAAACAAACAACAAAAATGTACCCTCACGACCACAGCTCTCAAATACTAGCGTCAGGTCATGTGCATGTTATCGAAGGGTGAAGTGGGGGTGTCTTGCTACAATGCACAGTGTTAGAAGCCCCCCGTTTCTCTCCACAGTGGTGCCTGTGATGGAAAAATCCTTTGCACACAAATTATTAAATGTTAAATTCTAATGATTGAAAGTAGGACGGTTAAGGACGGATAATGGGAGGCAGGGAGGTAGATCTCCTGCAGACGGAGGGAGAGGCATGAAGAGGTGCGGAGGGGATATAAAGAGCTAAGAGGTATTGAGTCCAGGCATCTTCCCCAAGAGGAAGCTGTCACAATGCACTGCAAAGGTGTGCTAATAAAAACAAAAAAGAAATTAAAATAGGGCCATTTAGAAAAACAATGTACAAAATATAATTTGCAAGAAATCCATATGAGATATGTATTCACGTAGCCAAAATGAAGGATTAAGATTTACATTCTCAAAAGAGAAGCAAAAGGTATTTCAACAAAGCAATTGTGGCTGTGTGATGCTTTTGTATTCTTTTTCTCTTCAAAGAACTCAGAGAGCCAAAGGGCATTTGTTACAGGCACAAAAACAATTCCTCGAAGTCCTTCACATGCCCCTCCTCCCGCCAGAGCGACCTGTGTGGAAAAGGTTGGGAGGGCTGCGCTGAACTCCAGTGATGCGTGCTGGGTGTCTCTGTCACTAGCAGAAGCACTGTGGCACCGGCCCTGTGTGGCACTGGCCCACTGGCACAGAGATTGTTTCCTCATCGATTTAGACTGGTTACTAGTAAAGTGAACAAGCTAGTGAATTACCGCATCCAGTCAATGTATTCCAAGAACAGGTACAGCAAAGCTTTAAAATCCAAGCAGACAGAGGCTGTGGTATTCTCTGTCCACTAACATTTAGAGAAGACTGCCTTTGGGTGGTCGTCTTAAAATTGCAATTCTGATAACTTCGCCAAATGGAGGTAAATGTTGGAAGAGACCCTCCTGATCTCCGAGACGCAGTTATTTATGGGCAGCTACGAGTACTTTTTAGGACTAACTCCTTGTTCATTTCTTTCTCACAAGTTGGAATTCACTTCTGTTAAGTTAGTGGGGAAGATGAAGCTTTGTTACAGTTTAAACAAAGTTTGACGCATTTCTCCTTGACTTATCGAGGGTGAGCACAATGAAGACTGGGAAAGTTGTGAGAGAGTAAGATTCATTTCAGGAAATGTGCTTGCTAAGAGAAAAGAACTGAAAGACGCGCCTACTACTCCAGCGCAGCGTGCAAGAACAGCTGGAAGTAACCATGGAGCTATTTTTAATGAAGGAGGCACAGTTTCCTGTCCTCTGTGAGCGTTCGGTTACAGGCTCCTTGGAGAACGACTGCTTTGATGAGCTTCAAAAATATAAACTTAGCGATAGGGTGAGTAGTTTTGAGAACAGAACCACAGGTACCATACCTCAAGCTAAAGTTTGACTTCAGTTCCTAGGAAGATCTTGCCAAGTATACATCAAAAACCTTAATATTCTGCTTCATGTAATTTATCATCAGGAAATCATCGTGAATATTCATGAGATTTAGCTTTGTAAATTTTTATAGCCCTTAATACTACTACTAATAATAATATCAAGAAGGATATGATCTAAAAGTTCAGCAATGAGAGAGCGAGTGAAATTATCGACACATTACTGCACTGGTTTGCAGAAGGCTGTGTAGTCACTATGGTGCTGCTGCCTGTGGAAAGGAAAGGATGGTCACAACTTGGACTTTCATTTCAGAGGGAAATGAAGCGAGCAGGGTGTGTGGTTGAGTCTGTGCCTTACCTGTCGTTAGATGGAGGAGTCTGAGCTTTCAGACTTTGCTCCTTGAACGCTGCCTGAAAGCTGTATCTACACTGTTTATGGATGGCTTGCTTGCTTTAATCCTTCAGGACCGGGTCAAATTTTAGTCTGTGCCATGGTGTATTGCTAGAATTAGGAGGACGTTTATCAGGTTCTTGTCGCTTGTCTGGCATATACTTAAAAATTGTTTATCATAAGTAAATGCAAGACCCCTTCCAGAGAATAACATTATGCACCAGACTTTACCACTGGAAGAGCAATTAGAAGCTGCAGGTGTTGCTGTGTAATATAGCACTTACTGTATTTATCAAATACTCAGGCAATTTCAGAATAATCTGATATTAAAATTGAAATTCTGGAAAAAAAAGCTTAACACTGTGATAACAGAAGTGTCACAAGATTTGTATGCAACTATGTTCATTGCCATTTTTATTACTTAATAAGTAAAATTCCAAGGGACATAGTAAGTAAATGAAAGTAGTCTACAAATTGTGATTTTGTCCTTTAAGGTATGCTTCTTCCATTGTAAACTTTTGATCACTGATTTCTTGACTAAAAAAAAAAATCAAAACCTAATATCACACTTGTATCACAATTACTTTAATTTTTGGCACTGAATTTTGTAAAGAGATCACTCTTGTCTAACCGTAAGCAATCCAGTTTATGTGTTTGGTAACCAGAAATAAAATTAGTGCTTTTAATTTCAAATGTGTTCCTAATAAATCCACACACTGATTTAAGGAATCGATGATTCAATATGTGTCCTCAGAGGAAAAGCAAGATCCAGTTTTGACTACTGTGCTACTCTGTAGCAAATAAAGATATCTTAGTCTCCACTATGTCAGAACTTTGTCCACATTCGATTTTCCCATCGTGCTGAGTGTGTGAAGAGCATTTTAAAGCATAATTGTTTGAATAAGCCTGTCACAGACATGCAGTCATTCTAATAATCTGGAACAGGAAGAAAAATCTCCAGGAGTATAGATTGCTATCTATGGCACTTCTTAGTGATAGTTGCCCTGCATTTCAGGGGTTCCTTTACTAATAGGTAGTAGGATAAGGCCACGGATAGGGCAACATTATAATTGTGATCCATAGTTTCAACCTCTCTTCTTAAGCCACTTATGGATGCTATCAGCAAGCGTAGTGAGATCGGTTAGTGTGAAAATTCTGAGAACCTTTGTGATACCTTTTGGCACATTAAATATCCCCTACATGTACACACACCTGCTATTCAAAGAGCCAGTTAACTGCCAGAAACAAAATACAGACAACAGAGAAGGAGGGAGGCACAGACACCCCGTGGTGGAGGGCCTCACCCGCACTCTGGGCTCAGACCCCTGAGCACCGCGTGTTTTACATCACCAGCACTGCTGGCTCGGGGTGCTGCGCTGTCCTTTTCTCACCGGCCCATGTTTGCAGGACACCATGATTGCCACTGTCGTGGGGAGTCAGTGCTTGCTCATGTCTCGTCTTCATGCTTTTCTCATCCCCTGCCCCTTCCCTCCCTGCTTCTTCCAACTTTCAGTCCCCTTCCCCTTTTCAAAAGCTCTATTTTCATCATTTTCCCCTTCAGTCTTTCCCCCCCCCCCGCTCCCTCCCTCCATCTCTTGCTCCCCATCCTTTTAGAAAGTCTCTCCCGTGCTTCGCACCTAGCCAAATTCAACTTGCTTTCAGAACTGCTGGATGCCTGCAAAGTTCCTAGCTGAGATTTGATTTTAAAACTCATTAAAATTCATGTGTTCTCCGCAGGATTTCTGGGTTTGTGACAGTAAATTACATTTTGTAGTTGGTGGTGGGCATAGGAAGCAGAGAGTGTATCTCCCCCAAGAGACTGGTAGTTATTACATATGTGCTATGGGGTGGGAAGGATGGGGGTGGGCTTTAGTATTTATCTATGTATTTATTTATTTTGGTAGTGGAGGGTAGCGGTGTGGGGTAGGAGGATGAAACTGGAAGAACAGGAATTGAGTGGGTCATATAACAAAATTCCTCCTTCTTGCCCAAGAACATTAGCTATTCCAGAAGGAAGGGGGAGATGGCCTGTTTAATAATAGCCAAGGACAGAGTTGGAAGTTGTACTGGTGTGGGGTATGGTTTACCACCTCCGAGAAAGTGAATCCAAAACAAGCGTTCACAAGCTGACTCTATCTAGCGTGCCCTTAATTAAGCAGAGGCCTGACTGGCAGCCACACCGTGTGCCGCTAAGATGTGCCTGTGATAGGAAGACCCACAGGAGAAACTATTTTTTAAGCTGACACACAAAGAAATCAGACTTTACAGCATCATAATTTCATTACATCAAAGTAACATGAAATGTTATGATTTTTGTATATGTTTTATCTTTTTAAAACCTGAAAACACATTTTTCTTTTATTTTCCTTTTTTCTGTGCCCATAAAATAGCCATGGCACACTGCTCAATCTTGCATAAATGAAAACATGATTTAATATGAGAGAGATTCTTTGGATTACTGTGTTTAGCTCAGATTCAGTTAGCACGCACTAACTTTCTCTTGCCGGTGATCTGTTCTTTTATTGTGTATTTCACTTTCTTCTGCAGTGGGATTTACTTTTGAAGAGAGGTAAGATGGAGGAGGAAAGAGATGCCTGGCTCTTGGGCCATCAGTGATCTGAGATTGAGGTCTTGAAGGCATCTGGTAGGGGTCAGGTCCGTGTTCTGGACTCGCAACCAGAAACGAACCAAATGGTACCGACCGACCGACAAACACCAAGACGCACGGACCGCCAACTGGAATTTAGGACGAGCCTTTATTCCTGGCCAGGGACTGACCGAGAGCCTCCACGCAGGGAAGGATCAGACCAGTCCAGATCCAGGGACGAGAGTAGCTTTTAAACCCTAAAACCGCATCCTGTTTGCCAAACATACGTCACATCTGTAACAATGAGGGGATTTTTTATGGCAGGAACAGTACATTCCGAGAATCCGGGAGGGGTAGAGCATTTACGGGGAGAACAGTACATTCTGGGAGTCCAGGAAGGGCAGGGCGTTTACAACCAGTTTACAACCATACATTCCAGAAATGGTAAACATGAAGATCTAACCCCACGGCAGGGGTAGGGAACTGGGAATTAAACTAGAACCTTTGATGTCTGTGGTGGGGCTTTTACAGTCACCAAATTTCTGCGAAGAGTTCTAGGTAGGAAGAGGCGGGAGGACGCATCGTGAGTCCCCAGCAAAGTGTGCAGGACCCATTTAGCACCCTGCGCAGAATGGGAAGAGAAGAGGAGTGGTGTTAGTGGGTGGCAACACCTTAGTTTCCCAGCCTCGGAGCTAAGAAGGGGTTATTGGGCACCCAGGAGGTTGATTTCCCACTCCTGGGAGGGCAGAACTGTGTCAGCGAACGCCTTTGGAAGGGGAGTGAGGTGCTTTCTTAGGTTCTTTTTTCTCACGAAAAGTTAACTGTGAGGTAACATTGAGGGAAGAAGACTTAAAACTGGTGTTAGGCCTGGATCTGACATTGTGCAAAGTGTGCTTTTCAAAAAGTTAAAAGCATGACTCACAAGGAGAAGAAGAATGCCTGTTAAAGACTTTCTTTAAAGCTCATTAAGTAATTAGAGAACCAGATGATAAAAGTTGTGCAAGGGCCACGTGAGGAACTGGTCCTTTGTAGGCATCCTACCACAGAGATTGTAGCCTTACGATTGCTGATTCAGATACAAAACTAGCTGATATATTGAGAGGCCATAGCCATAACTTCCGGAGTTTTCTTTCCTGTCAGACAGAAATAACTTGTAGCTGTGCTGCAAACAAATCTACAAGTTAACATTTAAGTTCACAAAGAATGAGCCTTTAGTTAGCATCATATTATACTATGAAATTAGCTCTGGGGCAAGCCAGCTAAACAATGCTTTTAAAAGATGCAGAACTATCTTAGCTATCTTGTGTGTGTGTTTGTGTGTATGTGTGTCTGTGTGTGTGTGTATTCCCTCTTCCTTCTTTCTTTTCTCCTTTTTTTCATCTTTTCCCCTTTTCCCCATCCCAGTTGTTCTTTCCTTTTGAGCAGTTTCTTTCCTTTTCACAATATCTATTGAACTTTCTGGATTTTGTTCGCTGTCTCAGTTTCTCACACTAGGGGGACAATGCAATGTTTACACATATGGGTCTGATTTATTTCACTTATGAGTATGGTCTCTAGTTGCATCCATTTACCTACAAAAGCCTTGAGTTTATCTACAAGATAGCTAAGATAGTTGTACTACTAGTTTCTGTTGTTTTATTGAAAGGAACACTTAATGCTTAATTTTTTGGACCAATTTTGCACGCTTATGTCTGGTAATCTGAACAACTACTTTGAAGATAACAACATGCAATATAACAACCATTAATTTCCTATCATCTTGTTTTAAAATTCTGTATTGTTTTTAAAAATTTTTTCTTCTCTTTAAAATAAGGAAAAAAGATGTGTAATTATCTTCACCACCTAATTTACAAATTTAGGGTCATTTTTCTTAACAACTCTGTCAAGTATGTCTGGATATTTACTCCCCTTCCTCTTGCATCTGGAGCGCCTGTGACCCTGAATGATAATGGTTGATTAGCACAGACCTGAGTCCTCCTGAGCCCTGCCCCTTCACCCACACGTCCCCACCGACACTGCCACCCACATGTGCACTGTAGGAACCCAGAGATGCGAAGAGAGAAGACAAGTGCCTCTTCCCCTGACGCCTTACACGGGTGCACTGAGTTTACTGCTGGGGCCGAAGGGTAAGGTTTATCTTCGGAACACGTGCTCTGCAGAATCCAGGAGGTTAGGAGATAGGGCTTAGATTATTTCTCTGACGGATGGCTATCAAGTGATTGTCCAAAGGTTTTTGTTGTCCTGAAATGTCCTTGCAGCAGTTATTGCCGAATCTGAGTGGACTTGCAACTCTCACAATACCATACTCTGAGTAGACATGTTACGGGCACCCCAAGATGTTATTTTGCTACTACCAGCAACCAAGTATTTGTTTTGTATCTGAGGTTGGTATTTCCAGAATTTTCTGGTGCCTGCAACCTGTGGAGATTTTCTCTGGCTTTCTTTCAGCACTCTCTCTTTTCTACCCTGTCTCCGAGATAAAAACAATCCTTCCCTCTTTTGGCTAGAAACCAAATTCTGTCACAGAATTTTTTTACACCAAAAAGAATATTTTACACCAAAAAGAATATTTTACACCAAACTTTTACACCAAAAAGAATATTTCTTTGTTAAGGTGGATTAAGCTTTCTGATTCAGTTTAACCTGGATATATTAACTTTGTATTTTTATTGTACTTGGGAAAAATTGAATTTGAGAATTCTCACACTAGAGTATGTAGCTATGGTGGGACCTCCAAAATAGTAAGGGAATATTTTGATTATTTTTTTATTTCCGCATTGGCAATGGCTTCTGCAGTGACTCTTTGCAACTCCTTCAAATTAGTTAAAAACTCTTGTCCCTCTGTGATCACTTTTGTCCTCTTCCATCCTTGAGCCATCCTCGTATTTTTAGTAACCACAATGCCTTCTTCCTAAGGATAGCAAATTATTTCTTATGAATTCATGTTCATGCTCTTGCTCATCTGGAACACTTATGGAAAGATGGAAAGAAGCATTCTTTCTTGTTATTTCAAAAATATAACTGGTTGCCTCTGTACTGGTTTAGGTATTTACAATGAGAAAATATTTTTTGAATTCTTCTAGTGGCATCTTACCCCCTACATCGAATTGGTCCCTACAGTTGGTCCATCAACCACATTAAAATTTAATTTGATAGTAGCCTTCTTTACTTCTTTATGGTCTCTGAAATTTGGGAGACCAAAGGTTCTTCTCATGGTAACTTGTGATACTATTGCTTAGTGTTGGTGAAGTGAAGCTGTGATTTAGAAAGGCATACTTACCCTAGAGAATTTTTGCATGTATGAGGTCATGTTTGGGGAAAGATCAGATTTATTTGTTTTGCTGACTGGTTGGCTAGTTGGTTAATTGGTTGGTTGGTTGTTCTTTTGTAAGACTTTTTTTAAAGAGCAATTTTAGGTTCACAACAAAACTTAGAGGCACAAATATTTCCCAAATACCCTGCTCCCACGCACATTCTCCCCTATTATCAACATTCCCCACCACAGTGTACATTTGTTAGGGTTGCTGAGCCTACTGTGACATATCAGATCACCTAAGGCCACTGTTCACCGCAGGGTTCCTGCTTGGTGTTGTGTATTCTGTGTGTTTGGACAATGTATGCTGAGTGTGTCCACACCATGGTACAATACAGAGTGTTATCCCTGCCCTGGAGATCCTTTGTGCTTAGACTATTCTGCACTCCTCCCTACTTGCCCAGTATTTAAATGTAGCAGTGAGTATGTCATTCAGACTGTTTTCAAAAGGGGAAAATCCATGCGAAATATAAGATAACAGTCATGTTTTGGGTAATTCTACATATCAATGCAAGCAGGCCTGAGTTGTTATCATTCTAAAAATGACCCCACTAAAGACCTCTCATTCACTTACCAAATTTCAAGTGCATTCAGTAAATATGCATTGAATGCCTACTGCATGGCATGGGTAGTCCCTTCCCCTAGGAAATTTGCAGTCTGATGGCCATGAAGAAGTGCACTCAATAAACAGTCATATTAAATAGACCAGAACGGTAGTGTTGGTTTATAAAAGTATAGTAGTTATGGAAACATCCGGCCCTGAAATGTTGACTAGATTTGGTGCAGACTATAGCTAAGCGACCTTGGAAATCACCCAGAATAGATGGAAAAGTGAAAACAAGAAATAAAACACCCACAGTCCCAGACACCCCCAAACAATAATTATCGACCCTTCCAGGTCTCCTTTTCCACATAAATTTTACATACGTGAAGTAACATTGAAGTTCTAATTTTGTACATTGATTTTTTCCATAAAATATTATGACATAATCTTTCCTTGATGACATTAAACACTTGTGTAAACATTTTTAATGCCTAAATAATAATCAGTTATTAGGGAACCATAATTTAGCTATTGTTCTACAATTTGGGTCATTTATACTGTCTGACTACTGAATAGCTTTGAACTTCAAACTCTCAGGGTGAAGCCTTTGAAGTAGGTTTACTTCATGAGCATTTTCAGAGCTCCTGCAAGATCGTCCTGAACACTGTGTGTTTTGCGTCTTGCATCTGGCTTTCTCTTCGGAGTGGGCTTCACCAGCTTTTGGCTCCACATCCCGCAGGCTCTCTTGCCTTTTAACTGACAAGGAAGTCACCAGGAACTGAGCACACACTGGAGGGAGGAGAGAAGCAGGGTCGTCAGCATCAGCTCCCAAGAAAGAAGGGAAACTTAATCTAGCTGAGACCTTGATTTACACAAGTGTAGAGAGTTGATGCTTCCCAGCGTGGGGCGCTGGGGCAGGGGGAGGAGACTCGCTGGGTCCCGGTCCTTGCTGGTCATCAGTTGCAGGCCACTCAGCCTCTTCGCGTAGGGGTGAGGGCAGAAGGGCGAGGAGGAGATCACACTCGCTGCTCTGATGGACGGGTCCCCTTGGCAAAGCTGGCTCCTGTGGGCCTGGCCCTGTGGATGGTCAGGACGCCTGTGGTCTGCTGGGGTCTGCTTGGCCAGCACGTTGTGTTGGTTCTGATCCTGAGAGACCTGTGGGTCTCCTGAGGTCAGCTGGGTGCCTTGGACCCTCTGAGCAGAAGTCTGACCAGCTGGGTGGTCTGAACCTCGCAGACCCAGCCCCCTCCTGGCTGACCCCACCCCACACAGCTGGCTCTGGAGCAGCTGCCCGAACAGCATTTCATCCCCTCACCCTCCCCACACAGGAGTGGAACGTGAAATGGAATTCCCAGCAGAGGTGCCAGCTTGCCAGGGGCCTTGTACGTTTCTAGCCCTGCACAGACTGCAAGGCTCACGAATGTCCTCCAGGTCTCCACTGCTGGAGGACCAAGGTACCCATTCCTGCCCCTCCCCGCCTCTTTCACGCAGCCCCATTGGGTATCTTCTGGCGGCTTCCCGGGTCCTGCTGTCCTCCTATCTGTGGACACTCACTGTGTAGACAGAGTCTAACCAGGAGCAGAAGCAAGCAGGCTGCCTCACCGACCCACAGGCTGTACTGCTCTGTTTTTACAGTCTGAGCCACACTTGCGTTCTGTTTTGTTAAATAGCACATTTAAAAACTGGTTTAGGCCAGTTTGAGGTCTCTGGGGACCCCTGAATTTTTTTCCTGCCATGTTTTCAAATAGCCCATCATAATTTATACTGTTTATAAAGCTTGAGTTTCCAGAGCAAGTGTAATATTTATGTGCTCCGTCTCAAATTTGGTAAGGGTTTGTGTTTTGTTAACCCAGCAGCCAGCAAGCTTACCACTGAGTTCATGTTTATTCCAACTTTGTTATCACAGATTCACTCTGTAAAAGAAGCCTAAATTAGCCTTCTCTGACATTGGCTCCCTTTGCATCCAAGACGTGAGTTGCTATTTATGTGATCTCACCAGTTTTGTGGGAATGCCACCAGATTCAGAAAATGTCTTAGAGATTGGTGTAATCTCAAATACTGTAATAGTCTCGGGCTAAAAGAAACCTACTGAGATCCAGGTGCGATGGCATGTACCTGCAGTCTCAGCTACTTGGGAGGGTGAGGCACTAGGATTGCTTGAACCAGGAGTTCAAGATCAGCCTGTGCAACATAGCAAGACCCTGTCTCGAAAACAAGTCTATTGAGCATCCCAGCCCCCACCCCTCCCTTACTGTGACACGCCCCACCGATAAGATGGTGCAAGTAGTTTGCTGGTCTTCCTGCACTCCATAGGGCTTCCGGCCTCATCCTCACCTGGAAGTGGTAGCCGGAAGTAGCTTTCAGCCTGAATTTTCTATGTGTGTGTGTGTTTCAAAGAGACTCTTGGCGACTTGTGGTAGGAGGAGACTAAGGAGGAACTAGTGGAATCAAGCAGTGTTCACTCTACACAGAAGCTTCACAGATGATTGATCCATGGAGAAAAAAAACAATGTGGGGGTTTGGGCAGTGGTAGAGAATAGCACCAAGTAGTCCAGATAAATGTTTCCTAAGGCAGCCATCCTAATGGATTCCCAGACAGAAGACTGACCCAGTCCTTGGAACGAGTGCAGGTGTATCGCCTCCACAGCAGGCTGGGGCGGCGTATGGAAGACGGACGCGCTGGCTTTGACACACTGGATTTACGAGTAGTTTGGTGTGAATTCGTAGACTGTGTAAATGTTGATGACAACCCGGAAGATATATTAATTGGAAATATACATAAGGGAAAGTTAATTTGTTTTATATTCGATATATAAAATTGTATTCCCTGATTTATAACTGCAAGCTTTGCGTGCATAACTCATCGCTGTTGGTGATGCTGCCGCGTTGGTGTGCTCATTGCTATCACAGCGTTTCGGAGGAGCTGTGCTCTGTCTGATCCCGACAGTGTAAGCTGAGGATGATCTCTGGAGAGGAAGTTATTTTCCTGTCATATTCTGGACCCTATGCTGAATTACAAATCTGTACAGAGCTCCTGACTCTCTGCCCCCATAGGCCTCCCAGGGGGAGCTTTTGCAGGATAAAATTCCTAGGCAGCGCCAAGTGTCAGTCTCATCCTCAGACTTTATATGTTCAGGACCAAATCTTACATTAGAAATTCATTCAAAGTATAAATGATGTGCAAATTGTTTTTCTCCCTCTAGCTGCTCATTGTCTTCACAACTAACAAAGAAGAATTGCTGGAGGAAGGGGTACTAAGAGGAGCCGGATCCCAATTTGTGTCCCTAGTGACGGCTCATGACAAGACGAGTGCTCATTATGCCTTAGGAAATGGAGAGAACGCTGAAAGATTAAAAGAACTTGTGAAGTTAAAGACATGAAAAGGCATACGTGAAACACACACATTTTTTAAAAAATCCCTTTGTTTCCTGGGCCCATCCCTGCTGCTTTTTGTAAAATATCCGGACAAAGTTTCAGCTTATCCATTGATTGGAAGGTAGTACCGTGCAGGGTGAAGGACATGGGTTGGAGTTAGACCTGGGGTCCATTTCCTGTCTGCCCTTCACAGGTACGTAAACCTGCGAAAGGTACTCAGTAGTCATCCGAGGCTCGGTTGGGATCATGTGGGTGAGGCCCATGGGGGCATTCTTAGCTCAGCTTTTATCGGTGAAAACATCCATCGTCATCACACGTCAACACCACTCCCGTTAATACGGTGATCACTGCCACCATTGTCATCCTCATCCTTGTGGTCGCCATGCACATCCTCATCCTCATCTCACTCACCTGGTCTTCCTCCTGCCTCTCTGCCCATTTCTCAATCCTCTTTATGGATTGTCTTCTTCTTCCATACCCTTAAATATTGGGGGTTCTCTTCCTAACCCCTTTCTCTCTTTACACATTCTCCCTGCATAACCTCACCCGCGGTGGGAGCTTTGTGTGCCAGCCAGGGCTGATGCCCCCCACGTCCGTGACTTTAACGCACATCTCTCTTCTGAGCCTCACACCTTGCATCCTGCCGTTCACTGGACATCTCCCCTTCCATGTCCCGGCGGCTCTTCCAGGCGTAACACAGCGCACCTTTCTCTCCCCGACCCTGTTTGCTGTTTCTTGTCTTAAAGGAGGTGCCGCTATCCACTCTGACACCAGCGCTAGAAAACTGCATGTCACCTCTGACTGCAATCTTTCCCTGTCCTCCAGTGTTTGACCAATGAGTTACGCTCATCACACCTTCCAGTCTGTGAGATTCGTGCAGATAGAAACCGTACTAGAAGCGTCATCTCAGTGCCAAGCATGATGCTCATACATAATTACTGAACGAGTTAGCAGAGATCAGTGAAGCCGGAATACGCCCACTGCCTTCCGTTTTCCTTGCCTTTTCTGCACTGGGGCACCAGGAGCTCTCCCCGACTCACTAACTCAGGGTTGAGAAATTCCCCGTGACTGAAACAGCCTCGCTGGTTTTCCTGCTTCTGCAGCCTCAGTTCCCGCTCACAGCACCTGTGTGGTTCGCTGTCCACCTCACCCTCAGGAGGAATTTTTATAAAAGCCAAGAATCTGAGCATGATCATGCCTCCTCCCTGCTTGAAGTCCTTCAGCACCTGAGTAACCATCCTGATTCAATGCCCGGGTTTATAGCTGTCTCAGAACACTCAAAGCTGTCCTGGGCTGGACACCCGTTCTGTGACCCCTTTGCACCCGACTTAACCTGCACTCGCTTCCACGCCTGCCACATCTTTCCCTCCTCACATCTACGTGGAGCTTCGGAGACACTTTCAAATGCACTGTATGTGCTGTTCTCAGTGCTCTTCTGCCTGGACCACCTCCGTGCCCTGCTGGGCTGACTCCTGGCTTCCAGACCTCGTGCTGGGTGCTGTTTTAGGGAGGAGTCATCGCTGGCCCCGAGTCGATGTCGGGCCCTTCCTTGTGCTGCCAGGGATCTTGCATTTCTCCGTCCCAGCTCTTGCATCGCTGCCTTCATTGCCCACGAACTTCCATGCGCTTCCTGCTAGACTGAGCTCTGGCGGGTCAGCAACGACATCTGCTCACCACACAGTTGAATTCCAGTCCAAAACCCAGGGTCTGGTATGTAGGAGACACTCAGCAAATATTTGCTGCATGAATGAAGTGAGGTATCACATGGTAGAAGAATGATGCAACTGTGCATGTAGAAAGATTTCATTCTGTAACTACAGTTGTGGGAAATGTCTCATTTTGTGGCTATAAACAGAATGTTGTCGTCTTGTCCCGGCTCCTCGTGCTTGTGATGATTTTGTGTCCCTTTGGTGAAAAGTTCATTCTAGGACAGGATTTGGTGTTGATACACACTGTCAATTCCCGGAAGTCTTGCAGGTGATAATGTTGCAAAACAAAGAACAGATGTTTACCAGCCACATCAAGCTATGAAGGTTCCTTTCCTTTCGACTATGTAGGAGAGATGGGTTTTAAAGTTAGTTACTTTCAAGTTAAAATTAAATTTCTTTTTATTATTTTAACAAATTATAGTTTAAGTTCTAAATTCTATTCTCAACACTAATAAGCAACAAATATAAAATAGCTCATGCTTCCAATATGATTATTTGTACTGTGTTATTTGTACATTTGAAATTTTATGCTTTGAGCTGTTGATTCTTACACTGTGATTTGATCTACCAAAGAATCCTAACATCACAGTATTTTGTCCCACATACACTGACCGAAAGGATTTCTGTACTAGCTGAGGATTTTATACTTATCTGTGGCATCATCAAATAAAATAGGTTAAGAGCGTTTTGTTTTGTTTTGTTTTGCTTTTTTCAAATAGAAACAGCTTTGGAATTTTTCTGCTTACAGTAGCAATACACATTCTCTACCAAAAAAAAAAAGTCAGAAACTATAAAGAAGAAAATGAAGCCATCTATAATCCCACTTTAGGTTATTGTGTTAAATATTGTAGGGCTTGTATTTTTAGGGTTTTTTTCCCTGTATATGCCATCGTGTTAATGCAGGTTTTTGTTTTATATGAAAATAGTGTCGTTCCACACTATGACTTTTAAATAAATGGGTTTTTCACTTGAAAAGTTTGGGAACTTTCAGGGAGCAAAATGGGTAGATTTGGGGGCAAGTTTTGCTTTTCAGTGTTTTGACTACTGTACTTTCCCATTCATTTCTCCCATTAGGAAAAAAAATCTATAAAAATCTGTATTCCTCCTCAAATCACTTGGCTTTGTGTGCAGAAATAAGCCTCCCCCTGCCCCCACCCCCGGCCATGACTGGGGAAGGAGCTGGGGGCAGAAGCAGCCTGCAGGATGCCTGGCTCCATGGACACATCGCCCTGCTGGCGTGCGGGGACTGTCTCATCACTGCCACTTCCGTTCCCCCTCCAGCCACTTGGGCTTTTGGCATGATCCCTGCTGCCTGGAAACGGATGCCCTGTGTCCTGTCTGGAAGCCAAAGGACAAAAATGCTCCCCATCAGAAGTCATGTAGATTTCTCCTGCCTCGTTTCCATCTTCAAAATTCCACATTAGTGCCAGAGATTGGCAGGACTTAAATCACATCTGGAAGCCTAGCTCAAGGGAATGTAGCAGATGCAGTTTTTAGGTGTCCAGCCCTTGCCATCAGGGGCAGCCCAAGCCCACCCATCAGGATGCTGGAGCGGCAGGTGACCGTCACCATGGTCACCACACAGCGAGGCTTTGGACCATCACTGTCTGGAGGAGAATTTTAGCCCAGATTAAGAGAGACAGAACCTGAAGGGGTAATACAGACTGCTATAGTGTCTTTATCTTCATTGCTAGTCCTTTCCTGTTTTTCATCTCTCTTGTCAGTCACCAGTAGCCTCCTCCACTCTGCGGTGCTCAGGGGTGAATCCCAGGCTTCGATTACTCGAGGTCAGCACGTTTGACAGGACAGCTGGTTCCTGAAGCTCTGAAGCTCTTTCTTCATCTGATTTCCAGGGCTGCACGCGCTCCTGGTCTCCACCCGCTCGCCATGCACCCTGCTGCATCCTGCCATCTCTCCGGCTCTCCTGTCTGTGCCCCGGGACTCGGTACCTTACCCCCTTGTCATCTCATCCAGTGTGTGGCTCTAAATACCCTGATCCCCAAACAGAAGTCCCCTGTAGCTGCCTACCCAAAAGTACCTTTAAGGTGCTTTCCAGACTTCTCCAGCTTAGCATTTCCTGAGCCGGCTCTGCTCTCCCCCTCTGTCTCCCGCTTTGGGTCTTCATCTCCGTTTCTGACATCTATATCATTCCAGTTTCTTAAAACAAAAACTGGGAGTTGTCCTTGGCTTCCCTCCTTGTCTTACGTTCCTGTCCATCCGTCAGCAAATCTTGTTGTTTCTACTTCCCCGCCACCCGCCGTCCGCTGTTTCTCCCTGTTCCCGCTGCTGCCTGCTGCTCCAGGCCTCTGTTCCTTTTCTCTTGACGGTTACTCCAGTTCCCAGACGGCCTCTGTGCGGCCTCCCTGGCGTCTCACAAAGTTAGACCAGGTCCCCCATCTGCTCCAGACATCCCAGGGGATTTCCGTCCTGCTCAGGAAGAGTCAGAATCCAGACCACCACCACCCTCGGGGCTCTTCCCAGTACCGGTCTCCGCTGCCACGGCCCGACCCGCTCCCTGCCGTGCCGCCCCTGCTCCTCTCTCTGTGGCCTCTCGGTGGCCTCAGGCACACCTGTCCCTGTGGTCTGGGCATTGCCAGCCCCTCTGCTTGGACTGCTGGCCCCTCTTGGTATCCATAAGGCTCTTTCATCTCCTTCAGAACCCCGCTGTGTGGGCTCAATGGGGTCTCCCTGGTCACCCTGCTTCAGGTCACAAGCGCATCTGCTGGGGGCCTTCCAACCTGCCCTGGCAGCCTCATTGCTTCTCCAGAGCACTTGGACTTCCCCGCGAACTTCGTGACTTCTTTCTGTCATTGTGCCCCTGTGGGAAAGTCGATTTTAAAATACTTTGCTTATCATGGGCTCCGCCTATGCATCATGCAGTGTCTGGGGTGCGGTGATCACTCCTTAAGCATCTGCGAAGTGGTCAGTGTCTTGACACCCACCTCCTCCTGCATTCCTCTAATGCTTCATTGGGAATTAGTTCTTGGGGTCGAAGTTATGCACAAATGGCCAGGGAAGGTTCCAACAGCTTCTTCTCTTGCCAGTGGTGTGTGAGAACGGCCTTTCTCGGCACCCTCGCCAACACCACACCCTGGTGATGCCGACTTTCCAGGCCTTGATCTCGCTTGTCCATACCCACTGGATGTATTTAGGCGAGCCCTCCCTCTGTACTCTCCCCTCCCCACCTTTATCTCCTTTGTGGGTTTCAGTTTTCTTATTCTCATTCGGCACTTTGTTTGTTTTGAGACAAGGACTCACTATGTCGTTCAGGCTGGTCTTAAACTCACTATGTAGCCCAAGCTAATCTCAAACTCTCAGCGATTCTCCTGCCTCAGCCTCCTGAGTGTGGGATTACAGGTGTGTGCCACCACACCCGGCTTTCAGCACTCACTTTAAATAGCACCTCCTGGAGAGGTCCTCCCTGCTGTGTGCCCTCACGCAATCCCCCAGCACTGCGTATTATGTCACCTTATTTCTTTTCACCATAGCATATCACTGTCAGATAGTTTCCTTGTGTGTTGCCTAGCTGTATTCTTTTTTTCTAGAGTGTAAGCTCCGTGGGCATAGCCTTGCTTCCCTTTTCCACACACCTCCAGACGAGTGTGCGGCATAGTGGAGTAAATGTCGGGTATTACTGGTTTTTCACTATTACCAGTGCACTAGGCAAACATGGATTTAGCATATTTTTCTGGATTGGAAACCTGGGCATCTTTTCAAGGATGAAAGTCTTTTTTGAATAGCAAACGCCAAGATGACCTAGAAGTTTAAATATTTGCAGCGTATTTGCTCCAGAGAAGCTGTACTTTCTCTCATGTATTGCTGAAAGCTGCATCCTTCCTTCAGTTTCTGAAGCCTACATTCTCACATGCTGCCAACATTAGTGTTCAGAGAGTACAACTCCTTTTCCAAAACTGGACTTAACCACTGCTGCTTTCTTTTGCCCTACAGCTCTTGGAGAGAACCAACACTGCGTTTGAAGAGTCCGATTCTGGTGCTACCAAGAGTCCACTGCACTTAGCGGTAAGCGAGAGGCCGTGGGCCGCTTTGCTGTTTCAGAGCGAATCTAAATGTCCGTACTGAGCCAGGCTGCTCACCACCTGCGAGTGTGACAGCGAGCGCTTGGTGCTAGGGAGAGCAGTGCTTGCCCAGAGGCACAGCCTGGGCAGAGGACGCCTTGCCTTCCCAGCCAGCTTCCTGGCTGCCGACCTGAGACACGTTGCCTGCCCTTCCCGCCACCCACCGTGAAATGAGGGCAAAGGAGGAGAAACTGCACAGAAAGTCTCTGCCATGGTGTACCTCATGGACTTGTTATACATTTTAACACCTTTAAAATTCACAGAAAACATTTCACTTCAAGAAGTTTGATTATAGGGCTGGAGATGTAGCTCCGTGGTACAAGCACCTGCCTGGCAACCACAAGGTCCAGAGTTTGATATCACCCCCCCCAAAAAAAAAGTTTGATTATAGGCGCTGTGCAAAGGTCAAACCTATAGGTAATTAACTGTGACATTTTTAAATACACAAGTGTTGGCATTGTTAAGCACAGACTTGCTGGAGGGAGGTGGGTGGGTGAGGCACTGCAGCTGTGCTTGGGCATCCGGGTCCCGGAGGAGGCTGTGGGCTCCCGCACTTGTGCTGGTGACGCCTGGAGGGCACAGGAGGAGGAGCTGCCTGAGCGCCCGAGCAGCTTCCTCTCCACATCCCGGTGACCCAGGGGAAGTGTGGCAGCTCCATGGTAACCTCAGACTCCTCACGGGGACCAGGTGGGACGCGCTCCTCATCTGCCCAGGGGCATCCCGCTGATGGTGATCAGCAGCTGTCCCACCAGAGCCACACCCAGCCACAGACGCCCACCCGGCCCGGGTGCTGCTGAACTGCAGGCACAGAGGTGGTGCTGGGATGCTCCCTTGCTTGGCAGAACCCAGGGCAGGATCCTGGGAAGGACGGAGGGGGGCTGGTCTACACTTACCTGTCGCGATATTTCATGCCATGCACGTGCAAGTGCTTCAGTGTTGTCCTGATGACGGACTAAGAGGCGGAGTCTGGGAGGGCAGAGCTGTACGAACAGGCATTCAGGGGCATCCTCACAGGGTGAGGGGAGACAGGCCTCTCACAGAGGTCAGGGGCGCCCAGGACCCTCCTGTCACCTCGACCCTCCTTCACTGTAAACCTGGCTCCCCACGGGCTCCCCAGCGCACCAGCGACCCCCCAGCACAGCTACTGCACACAGTGCACGCACACACACCTGTCAACGCCGTGAAACCTTCACCTGTGCTCCCTCCCGTGGACCTGGAGGGAGCGGGTGTAGGGGGATGTCTGTACGTGGAAGGCTTCCCACCGCTGCCCCGCAGAATCCCTGCCCAGCCTCCTCTGTGTCTGGGACCTGCCCCAGAGGCGAAAGTCCCCACACGCAGCCCTGGGTCCCGGAAGAGGCCTGGGTGGGGGTTGTTTTGGACAGTTCTCTGCCCTTCCAAAGTAGGGTTGGTTGGAGAAGACTTTCTTGGCTTCCAAAATTTCTGTCATCTTTCATTGCTTTTCTCCCCAAAGGTACCTGTTGAGTGCTTACTGTGTGCCAGACACCTTGCAGGGCTGTGTGGGGCTGTAGTCCTGTAAAGATGGGGTGGTGACAGCGGGGGAGCGATTGGGCTGTGGTGGCTCTGCGGTCAGCAGGGCCAAGGAACAACACAGGGAGGCCCAGCGGCCATTCCTGTCACTAACGCCTCGCCTGGACGTGGTTCCCCCACCTGCAGACAAGAGGTATGAATTAGCGAAGGATGCTAAAGCGCCTATCTGTCCATTGTGTCATCCTGGCCAGGCTGCTAGCCACTTGTGTTGGTTTCCACACCCACAATAGGAAGAGGACAGAAGTCCCCTGTGAGAGGGATGGCCTGTGTCCATGCCCATGAAGCACCTAGCACAGCACTCAGGCCACACAGGCACAGCCAGCCGGCTTCATCCCGCCATTCCTAATGTGGACAGCACCCTTAAGTTCTGCGTCTGCCTACGTGCTCTCCCGGGCACAGGAGAAACCACGGGAAAGGAGAGCTGGCCGCTGTCCTCGTAGTTTCTCATCGGCACAACGTGACAGATGGCAGTGACTGCCACAGCCAAAGACGAGGTGGGACCTGTGAGACAGAGAGCCGAGGGAGCCGAGGTGCTCTTTGGCCAGCGTGGAGCCTCACCTTTGGGGGCCCCCATCCAAGTCTGGCAGAAGAGGATGGAGGGCACAGGCGCAGCGAACCGTGCTCCCGGTGGGCTTGGCACGGCCACAGGACGGCAAGGAGGCCTCTGGGTCAGGCAGGGTGGCAGGAGGGCTGTGACACGCTGCAGAGGGACTTCAGAGGGGGCAGCAGCACTGGCCTTACAGGGCCCTGCAGTCCTGTGGAAGAACTTTGCATTTTACTCTGAGCAAAGCAGAAAGCCACTGGGCAGTTCTGAGGAGATACATGACATGATCAGACTTGTGCGTCAAGGGGTCACCTTAACGTCTGCGCTAAATTCCAAGGGCGCGAACTCAGAAGCAAGGCAGCCCGGAGAGAGCCAGCTGATGACTCGGCCAGGGGAACGACAGTGGCTGTGGTCTAAAATTGTTTGAGTTTTCCCCCCTGAGTGCTCACATGTTTCTCAAATGGTTTCAAGAAGCCTATAAGTGTGCCCTTCCCGGGGCCTCGATGGCAATTACTATGGTGAAACTAGGGCCCAGGCAGAAGCATTTTGGCAGGGAAGTGGAGGCGGGCACCTCAAACCCAAGGCTGCGAGAGGCCCCACCTGCCCGCAGTTACTTATTTCCTGGCTCAGTGATTCTGGTCTCCAGAGTTACCAGCCTAGTAAATTTCATCAGCATCTCCTCCACATGAAAAAATTAAATTAAGAAACAAGGTCATGCAAATGAAAGCCTCCAGCTGTCGAGATTTCCACACGGACCCCTGAGAATGCATGGATTCCGCTGAGATCCTCACTCTGTCCCCTCATTGCCCTTGGTCCTATCTAAAAAGGATTGGCGAAACCATCATGGTGAGACATTTAAGATACGGAATGAGATGTTTTTGGAGAGGTGTTTATTAGAATATTGTGTAAGTGTGCTGGGGATCCCCGGGGAAGTCTCTGTCCATAATGAGCACCCACTGCGAGCCAGAGTAAAGGGAGAAAAGAGTAGAACTCTACAGGCGCCCTGGCTTTCCGGCGTCCTAGGCTTAAGAGCATTTCCAAGGACCTGGTATGGAAGAAAGGAGAGGCTGGCATTCCAAAGCTGTCCTAATTAGCAGGGTTCCATTCGTTTTAATACTACACCTCCTTAACTGAAACACAGCGAATGGACTTCTGTTATGAGGATTGCGGCGGGGAGTGGGGAGCCCAGGGATCTGTTGCTTGGGATAAGTTTGTAAGTCAGCACCTAGCAAGCGTCCTGGGAAGGGACGGTTGTTCCGCCCAGTGCTGACCCCTTCCTTCCGGCTCTTTCCTGCCCTCTTCTCCTTCCCCGGGTGTCTTCTCTTCATTAAACCTAAATATGTGAACCGTCGCACTTTGTCTAGATGCCTGTGTCGTAAGCTGCCAGTTCCATTCTCCCAAGTCCCATTAACAGAGAGTAAGCTGTCTGCTGTCCTGGTCATAGTAGTCTCGCCTCTGCAGATAGCATCTCGAGCTGCTCTGTCCGCAGGAGCTCGTTCCCTACCGCGTGGATTCATGATTTCTCTATAAGCTAAGTCAGTGACTAGCGGAAAAATTGAAAATGGGCAGAAATGTTACGCAAAGTCAGTTTTCAAATGAGAAGAGATTCAAGCTGCGAGTGCAGTACAGGAGACTGATTCACACCTCGATGTAGATGCTTCTGGTGCCGCAGCCCTATCCATCCATGAGGCTAGGTTTCCAGACTGCCTTTAAATCAGCTATGGCTGCACCTGGGGGAAGGGTACATGGGAATTTGTTAAACCATCTTCCCTTCTTTGTAGATGTTTGAGATTTCCCACCATGAGAAGTTAAGGCACCGTGTACTGATGGCTGTATTGTGCCTTTTCATATTTGCTCCTAAAAGCCCACAACTCAGGCTGCTCCCTTCTGAACCCCAGCTCCCCACGCGAGGCCAGGTGACCACAGCAGAGCTGTGTCCTTGTCAGCAGATGACAACGAGTTTTCCCCGCGCGGACTCCCCTGACAATTAAGTGAGGCAACACACGTCCAAGGTGACACATGCCCTTTCACCCAGCAAGTAGTCAGGAAAAGGTGGCTACTGCTTCAGAGTTTAGGATAGAGTAAAGGCTTCCTGCCCCACACGGGAGGGCGCAGCAGGTACATGGGGGTGACTGCAGATACGGTGAGGCCAGGCGTGGAGGCGCACATCTGTAATCCCAGCACTGAGGAAGCTGAAGCAGGAGGATCGCTGCAAGTTTGAGGCCAACTTGAGCTGCAAAGTGAGTTCAATGCCAGCCTGAACTGCATAGCGAAACCCTGACTCAAAAAGACCAAAAAAAGAAAAAACTAAGTTGAGTGCTGAAATTTTAAAAAATTATTATGCAGAAATCCACATTACCGTGAATCCCTCTCAAGTACTCCCCCGCCTTTCCAACACCATCACTCCATCACTCTCGCCACTTTCTGAAGCAGCTCTGACATTCTCTCTCATGAGTGCCTGTAGTTGCGCTGTCATGGCTGCCTTGATGTCCTGAGTCCATTCAAAACATTTCTCTTTCATGGTCATTTTGACTTAAGCAAGAGCCAGAATTCACACTGTGCCAGATCCAGGAAATACAGTAGATGTTTTGGCGAGCCTGCCTTTCTGTTGGACGACACTCAGCGGCAGCACTCACTGTATTTTTTATCACACTTCGTAAAGACACTCTTGAATGAGTACTTCCAGAACTGCTTCTGAGCATGGCAACAAGGATGGGATAAGTGTATTTGAAGCCAAGGGGAGGATTTTGAGAGGGATTCATGGTAATGTGTTCTTTACTGTAATAAATTTTTAAAACTGAAACATTCACCATTTATTCCGATCACCCCCTGTAGCTCTGAAAAGCAGATGTAAGGAACTGATTTTCCTATCACAGGAGAGGCCACGTGTACAGTAAAGGCACAGAAGTCAGAAGTTAATCCCTCCCAGGCACCTTTTTGCTTCAGAGCCCTGTTCACAGCATTTCACCTCTGTGCTGAGCTGTCTGCAGAAGGGGCTTAGGTTTTGACTCAATATTTCATCCTTTGTTCTATTATGTGTAAACACAAAATTATTTAGTTTTAAAATTGTTTAAATGGAATTACAGAGAAAAAGTGAGTGCCTAATTTATAAGTTTTGGGTGATTCATCATGGGCTCAGGATTGCAAGTTCAAGGCCAGCATTGGCAACACAGCAAGACCTTGTCTCAGAAAAATAAAAACTGCTGCCTAGGAAACATATTTCTATCACTAATAGGATAAGTGATCATCAGATAATTGCTGAATGCCTACAATGGGCCAAGCATGGTCTTAGGATATTGCAGCCCATGCAGAGTCCCTTCAATCACAGACAAAAACGAAATCAACACATACGTAACAATAATATCAGGGGCTGAGTGCCGTGAGGACAGGGGAGAGCAGGCTGAGAGGGGAGAGTGGCGTGGACAGTTATAGAGAGCCCTTCCCAGTCCTCGCCTTGCTCCCGGAAGTTTATATCTGTAATCCCAAGGGAAAGTTACTGGAATTCCAGCGAGTTAATCCCGATCTACCACTTCCAGTGCAACCCACCGCATAAAGACACAAATATACATCCAAGATGCTGGGGAGACAAGGGGGTCCTGAGTCCAGCTAGAATGATGGCTAACGGAACAGAGGCCTCGGCCTAGGGCCGAACCCAGGTTTTATGGATTCACCATGAGGGAAGTGGCTCGGGGGTGAGGGACTGTGAGAGTGGCGGGAAGCAGGTGAGTGCTGTGAGCCGCGCTGGGTAGGAGGCCTGAAATCACCTCTGCAATATGCAGAGAGAAGGATGTGCAGAAAGGGTAATCTGCATAGCACAAGTGAGCTAGTATCCAATGTTTTGGTGTCAGTGCCTCAGCTCTGATGTGTAGTATTTTATGCCCTTGGAAGTCATAGTCTCTTACCTTGAGGCTCATCCCAGTGTGGAGCATGGCTCTCCTTCCTGTCTGCTCACACATGCTTCTTGGGAGCTGTTGGGGGTGGGGGGCAACACTGCCCTGTCCCCTTGCTTCAAAGACTACACATCAGCACCTTGGCTGGACCGATCTGCATTGCTTAAAGCCAATTGAAGAGATAAGGAAAAGTTCCAGCCAGCTCTGCGCACATCAGTACGTGGAAACGTGGCCAGGTTTAGTCCAGATGGAGATGACTGCTCTTCTTTCAAGGAGAGCCATCCAGGTGTCCTCCACAGAGAGTGAGGGCCATTTCACAGAGGCTGCCCTGGGGAGCCACCCTGGGAAAGGGTGTTTGAGAAGTCCCAGGCAAGCCATCCTGGCTGGGCAGAGCCTTCCAGGCAGAGGGGGAAGAGCCGCCCGGCTGGGTGTGGCTGCATCCGAGTCAGGGGAGGCCCCACTGCTGAGGGCCCGACTGCTCGGAAGCTCTGCACTGTGTCACCCAGGAGGGAAGACACTATCGGCTTCCCTTAAGCAAGCAGTGCGTGATCCAAGCTGGGTCTTGCAAGGTTTCATGGGGTTGCTGGCCCAGCAATAATTCCCAGGGAGCAAGGCTGGGAGGGGATGCTTTTGTGGTGAGAAGCTGCTGACTCTGGACAGATTGTAAAGGAAGAGTAGAGACCGTGAGTAGAGGTCTTGGAAGTGGCGTGGGGAGTCCACTGCTGGCTGCACGACGCCTCTGTGTGAGCTGGACAGGGACGCAGATCACTGCCCTCCAGGGCGGGACATGAAAACATGGGGGAGAGTTTCCAGCACCACCTGCCCCCCGGTCCTGGAAGCATGTTCAGAGCGATCGACTTGGGCTCAAGAGGAGGTAAGACAAGGATGACGCCACGGTTTGAGGCCTGCGCACCTGGAATAGTCTTCCCTGAGACGGCTGCAGACAGGGCAGGTTTGGGGAAGCAAAGTCAGAAGTCAGGATAGAAAGCCTGCGGGACGCTTAGGTGGAAAACCAAGAGGTCATTGGAGATGCAGATCTAGACGGGAGTCATTAGCACATGGGTCACTGCAGTACATGCTCTGTAGAATGCAGAGGTTTTATATGTAAAATGGCCCTGAGCGTTAACAAAAAAAGTCACAAGAATTTTTAAAAATGTATTAGTACTCTAACTCCTATTGATTCTTTTAAATCTAGCTTTTGTTGTTAGCGTATACTCAGGGGAAAATATTTGAATCACTTTAAAAAGATAAGATGAAAAAAGTCCATATGTCTTTCTCCTTGTTCAAGGCAAAGCATTACTAATATGTTCTTCTGTATCCTTGTAAAATTTTCTGTGAATATAAAAATATATATAAGAATAGATGTGTGTGCGTGTACATGCATATTTGCTGTTGATATCAATGAGGTCAAGCTATGTATGCTGCCTGCACCTGAGCTCCTTTTTAAACATCTTTGATAGATACTGTCAAATCACCCTCCACGAATGTCACACCCGTCTGCACTCCCACCAACACTTATCAGATTGCTTTGTTCACAGTTGTAACTAATATTAGATGGGACCCAACTTTCTAATTATTGCCAATCTGGGAGTTGAAAAATAGTACTTGAAAATTCTACATAGTTCTTCTTTGTGTCTGTTGGCTTTTTTATACCCTTGACACTTTTTCCTAGTTTCAAAATGGCTTCTAAGAGCTCTTTTTATATTAAGGAAATTAATCCTTTGTGCAAAGCCTTTTTTCAAATAAACTGAAACTTGAATCACAGCTACAGTGAAAAATTAAATATGCAGGGGACTTTGCCAGAGGCCTGGGGACAGGCTTTTCCTGTCTGTTTCTTTCTTTACCCTCCTTCCAACCCATTTTCTCCCCTTTTATTTTCAGGGTGCTCTTCCGTGTGTGTGTCTGTGCGCACACGCACCTGTGTGTGTAGGGGGTGTATGGTGGGTGTGTTGGGGCAAGCTTATAGTATTTTTTACCTCACAGATGGAATAAAAATCATCTTTCAGGCTTTCAGTCTTGTTTTTTAGTGACATGGAGAGGGGTCCTAACGTAGCACCTCATGATAGATCTGTGCATACGTGGCGTATATTACAACTCAGCCTCTGGCTTCATTAGAATCAGTGGAAGAAATAAAGGAGGGAAGGAAAAGCATCAGCTACACACGAGATGTGGCACAAAGCCTGTGTAGCACGTCTCTTTTCCTCCCAGCAACCCTGGGAGGCAGCTCTATGGCTCCCATTGTATCCGCAGGGACACGGATGCTCAGTGCCGTCAAGACTCCCGGGGAAGGTCACGCGGTTAGTCAGCCACGTGCTGGGCTGCAAAGGAAGGCTCCCCTGCCTCTGTTGTCCCCCAGAGTCAGTGATGGCTTCAGCAATGGCGTTCCCTAGTTTTGCTAACAGAAAAGCCTCCTGGAAAGTCCCCCATGTTATTGTTTGATATGCAGTTAGGACTGAATGGACACCGGCAGAGGGATGTGTTAATTCATGCAGCTGTTTGTCTGTATTAGATGATTCAATTGATGGATAGAAATATAAAAATATATGAATGAAACGAGTGCACTGGAGCAAATTATCTGACAAAACAGAAAGAACATGAAGAAATTCACTATGCAATTGTGAGGTTTGGGAATGGTGGTTTTCAGTCTAACACTCTTCTTGCCTGTTGTCAGCAGTGAGTCTATGTCCGTTTTTTTTGAGACAGGGTCTTGCTGTGCAGTTCAGGCTGACCTCGAACTCACAGTGATCCTCCTGCCTCAGCCTTCTGAGTGCTGGGATCACAGGCGTGCGCTACGCCCGGCTGTCAGGTGTCTTTCCGGTTGTGCCCTTGGGAGCGTTCTCTTTCGTGGCCTGAGAAGCCCAGCCTCCTGTGCACTGCTGCGTGGGCACACTCGTGTGCCCGGCTCACTGCCTTCTCCCCCGCAGGCCTACAATGGGCACCATCAAGCCTTGGAAGTCCTCCTGCAGACACTGGTGGACCTGGACATCAGGGACGAGAAAGGCCGCACCGCCCTGGACCTGGCCGCCTTCAAGGGGCACACAGAGTGTGTGGAAGCTCTTGTCAACCAGGGCGCCTCCATCTTTGTGAAAGACAGCGTGACCAAGAGAACCCCTCTGCATGCCTCAGGTAGGTCTGGCCCTGGCTGCGTTTCCCTGCCTCCCTGTTCTTTAAGTACCTGTTTTCTTCACACTGCATTCATGACACGCTTCCATCATGCCTCTGACCACCTCCCTCCCTTGGGCGGGGACTGGTGTTGCCTTTGGCCAAATGCCCTCAGCCTTCTTCTCCACTCAGGAGAGAGCTCAGAGCCTCTGGCTAACGACTTCAGCGAAACTTTCCGAACAAAGGGCACGCTTGTCCATGGACCAGACCTCGTGCCATTAAAGTGAAGCGTGAGTGGTGTTTCAGGTCTGTTTCGTGTGAGGGATCCTGTCAGCACATCATCCTGCCAGCCTAACTCACGCTCTTAGCTTTGGCTCTGATTCCTCGTGCATCAGATGCAAAAACAGAGATTTTTTTTTTGGAACCAGGAATCGAACCTAAGACCTTGAGCTTGCCAGACAGGTGCCGTGCCACTGAGCTATATCCCTGGCCCAAAAATAGAGATCTTTAAAAAATATTTGGATATAGAAAAAGTTCAGTAATTTCTCTTTTCTGGGATTTTCCTCCAGTGCATATGAAAAACTACCTAAAGACACTTGTAGATGTAGAAACAGGTATAGAGGTAACCTCGAAGAGTTTCTGGTTCAGCTGAGGTGTAAATACCTTTGGGCCCAGGAAATCCGAGGCTGTCAGCCTTTGAGGAGGGAGTTGGTAGTGTTTGTAAAGACAAATAACTGTCTAACAGCGATCCTGCCTTCGAGCCCGCCGACCGTGGACTGAAATTTCGTCACTGACACACACAGTGAAATACGGTTGCATTGAGAAGCAAAAGAGTGAGAACAGTTTTCAAAAAGACTTTGTGATTCTTGTAACTTTTGAGAAATCTTTCTAGGAATGATAGATCTTGTAGCAGTATTTCCGTCTGCATTCCTTTTCTTAAAAGCCACAGAAGAGATACAATGCAAAGATTAAAAACACACACACACACACAACCTGGCTTTTGCCTGACTGCCTAGAAGTGATTGTTGCTGGAAAGAAACTTTAGCCATGAGGTCAGAGTGGTTGCTGTGACTGAATTATAAATTCTCATTTCCTATCATATGGAATCCTTTCGCTCCATAGGCATTCTTGATATTATTATAAAGTTCAAATTTGTTCTCCCTTTTTAAGATTCGTTGCCCATCCCTAAGGAAGTCACTCTGCTTTGTGGCCGGTGACTCCTGACTGTTGCCCAGGGCCTGTCTGGGTGTGGAGACCGCCCTTGCCAACAGGTGAACAATGAGGAACTGTCACTGTCACGTATTTGCCACTGTGATGTAGGTGTGGTCCCAGGGCGCCTCCTGGTGGCCGAGAGGTCTCACTCTGTGTGGCTGTCCGAGAGCCATTCATGAAAAAGACGGCTGTCCTTGACTTCACAAAATGTCTGCTCTGCGAGGCTGTGGCCTACGATTTGAGGATGTGCTTACCCAGCATCTTCTTCAGGGGATTTGTGAGGCCAATTTCACTGTCTCAAGCCCTTGGAGACTGGGGAACAGCAGCCGGGATGGAGGTTAGGGGGTGGGCACAGAAGGATATGGGGGCAGTCACAGGACAGTCGCAGGGAGTCACAGGGCTGTCACTCGGCCAGGGAAGGCTGAGTTTGAGACAAAGCTGGCCTGGCAGGGCACAGCTAGAGGTGTGACATCTTTCTGCTGGAAGTCAGCTGCGGGGAAAGCCAATGAGAATTTAAATTTGGCTACACTTCTACTCTAAGGGGAATTTAAATCTTCCAGAGTGCTGTTAGCTAAGTTCAGAAAGCTACTGTCGAAAAAGAACGTAATTACAGAAATCATTTTGCTGCCCAATACAGTAGGTGAGTGACATAAACTTAGATGATTTCTTTCTCCTTACGTTTAGCCAAAAATCAAATAGCTTTGGAACTATTGTAATTATGAGCATTTAAAGACTACCACATTGATACAGAAGGAGGAGTTGGTCCAGACACACTTCCTCCTCCTTTATAACCATACCACCAGGACTGGTTAGCCGTCAGTCTTTCCATAGTTATTTCCGTGCAGGCATACATTAAACTCTGCACATTCCAACAGTGGTAGCAGACTCAGTACAATTTTAAAACAAAAAAATACAAAACAAAGGCAGCGATCACATCTCACCTATAACTCCAACCCGCAAAGTTTCCTCCTGAGAGGAGCTGCCTCAGTGGAACATTGCTGAGAACGAGCTGAAAGCACCTGCGAAGTGGGGCCACTGTCCTGTCTTCATCTGAGCGGTGGGAGAACGTGGCTACTCCTAACACCTCCCATCCCCAGCAAACCGCGCGGATGAGGTGGGCGTTCCCGCAGGCCTGGTGAGCGGGGAAAACGACCGTGCCGCGCAGCGTGGGAAGAGCTTTGTTGGCCTGGCTCAGCCACGTCTGTGCCCTGCTCGCGCCACGGCCACGGCCAGGGCATCAGCTGTGGCCCTGCTCAGAGACGAGAGTGGTCACGCCTGGAGTTGTGGGGTGCTTGTTCTCCCTTGCCCCCAGTGGGCAGCGCGGCCCGTGGGGAGGTTTTTGGAGGGTCCACTGGAGGAAGGTGCCTTCCTCGGCCCAGGGGTCAACACTGGGATGTCCGTACCCCCCCACCAAAGAAGCCTTGTCCTGGGTGCACACTGGGGCCTCAGGGACACTGCACTCAGGCCCCATTTCCTGTCCACTTCCGAGGCCGCCGATCAGGAGGGGGCTGGCAGAAGGACACCTGACCCAGCTCGAGGAGGGGAAGAGGAGAGAGGAGAGGAGAAGGAAGTAGAGAAGAGGGAAGGAAAGGAGAAGGGAAGAGGAGGACAGAGGAGGAGGGGAGAGGAGAGGAGGGCAGGAGTGGGAGCTTCGCTTGCAGCAGCCTGGAGGTCCTGCGGGGGGAGGGTAGCACAGTCTGCGGGACACCGGGACACCGCGGGGCACGGTCCCCGCGTCTCCCGAGGGTCAGGGTCGTCGCCAGTGAGCCGTGTGCCTGTGGGTCATGGGCACCTGTGTGGCTCCACGTTCTGCTTTACACCACCGCTGATCAGTGAGAACGTGGCTGCAGGACAGGAAGAAGAGGCAGGCCTGTCCCGCTCCCTTCTCCCCACCCCTTCGTCCCTCTGCCCCGCCCCTCCCAGACTGTCCCCGGTCCCTTCTGTCTCCTCCTTGAAAGGGGCTGGAGGAAGAAGGCACGCGGGAGTCATGGAGGTGCACGACTCCCTTAGAGGAGCAGGAGGGGCTGACAAGCGAGGACACCCATCAGCCCGCTGCAGTGATGAGAAAGGACGTCACCTTCCAGGAAAGCTCCCTCCCAGGGCAGCGGGAGGCGGGTGACGCTCAGCAGGCCCTGGGAGGAAGAAAGAGGGAGAGGCCAGTTCACGGGGCCTGCAAACCCGGGCACCTGCCGGCAGCGGCGGTCACAGCCGCGCGGTCCCTCTGGTTGGGCGGTGTGCGCCGGCCCGCTAAAGAGAATGTCCGTTATTTTCGTTTTCAGTTATCAACGGACACACCCTGTGTTTGCGGCTGTTGCTAGAAATCGCGGACAACCCGGAAGTGGTGGACGTGAAAGATGCCAAAGGACAGTAAGTGATCTCGCGCCGCCCTCGGGCTGACGTTTCGGTAGCCAGGGAGAGGGGCTGGGTGGTGGGGCCCTGCCGAGGCCGACTGCTGAGATCGGGGGTGCGGGTGGGGCCAGGGCCCCGGCAAGGGCCCGAGGACGCAGGGCCAGAGCAGGTGCAGGAAACGCTGCAGGGGTGGCCGTGAGCGTCTGGAGGAAGAGTCACTTTCTTCTGGCTGTGGCCGTGGCTCCCGGCCCTTTTTTATGTTCCCTTTTGTTCCCCTTCTTCACGTCTTTGTCCTCTCCTGAAGCTTTTAAATTCCCCTTTTAAATTAATAACGCAATGGGACAGGCTCTAAGACTCCAGCACTAAAAGTCCTTCCAACTTTTATCCCTTCCTTGGGCTTGACTTTTCAACGCATTTTCCGTCTTTTCGCTGTTCTCTACCCCACAGTCTCACATTCCCGACTTACCGTCAGGAAGTCCAGGGTGGACACTAGCGACCGCCCAGGTGCACAGGCGTGTGCAGCCCGGCCCTGCACCCGACCTGAGATCCCCGCTGCATCCTCTCCCCCGAGCTGTGCGCTGTTCTGCAGGGCGCGGGGTCTCACTCAGATCAAGTCCTGGGCAAGAGTCCGGCGTGCGGTGCTGTGTGCTCGGGCCGCCCTGCATGCACACTGCCTGCCCACGACCCGAGTCAGTGCCACAGAGCGCTGGAAATGACGGATTAGCAGGGGTGCTTGGACAGGGAGCCCCCCCTGGGCCACCCTGTGGCTTGTCCCACAGCACCCTTAGAATGGGTGCCTGGGTCCTGCCGCAAGTCAGGATGCAGAAGATCAAAAGGGAGCGATCTCCCACTGGAGTATTTTTCAGATTTCCCCAGAAGCCTGTGTGTCTCTCTCCCTAGAACGCCTCTGATGCTTGCCGTTGCATACGGACACGTCGACGCAGTCTCACTGCTCCTGGAGAAGGAGGCAAACGTGGATGCTGTGGACATCATGGGGTGCACAGCCCTACACCGAGGGGTACGTGCTGCTCTCCCCTTGCCTCACCCAAGCTTGCTTCTGCTCGCTCCCTATGTGAATTTTTAGGCAAAAAAAAAAAGTGGTTTCACCAGCCAGCCAGCCCGCCTCAGCCAGTCAGAAAGGAAGGCAGTGGCAGCGGTCCCTGCAGAAGGCAGAACTGGACAGCACCCGCAGGCCCTGCTCCTGGGGTCCCGCGCTGCCTGAGAACAGAAGCATGTGGGCGCCTGCTGTGGGTGGGGCCGGCTCTGCTTTCTGATTGCAGGGTGCATGTGTGTTATGTGCATTATGGAGAATTTGCAAAACGACGTTTTAAAAGCACGGAGGAAGAAAATTGCAATCACCAGCAATCATACCCCCTGGAGATAATGGCTTTTGGTGTGTGTGTATCTCCATTCTCTTTGTGCATGGATCTGCTTTAAGCTTCCAAAAAAAGAACACTGAAGATTCTATTTGGAACCTGTTTTTTTTTTCTCTCATTATAAATCAAAGGTCTTTTCTCCATAGCATGAAGTATTTTTTCTGCACTGTCACTTCTAATGCTCCTCTAATGTACAGGTATCAATTCGCCTCGGTGGAGACCTGGTTTTGAGTTTTTGTTCCCTCCTTCCTCCCTCCTTTCCTTCCTCCCTCCTTTCCTTCTTCCTTCCTGTTTTCTTTTCTCCTCCCTCCCCTTCTCTGTTGTTTCTTTCCTTCCTCTCCCTGTCCCTCCTTCCTCCTTTCTTTCCTTCCTTCCCTCCTTCCTTTTTTTCTCCCCCTCTCTTCCTCCCTCCCTTCTTTTTTTTTTTTCAGTACTGGAAATTGAACCCAGGGTTTGCACTGAGCTACCTCCCCAGCTGTTTTTATTTTTTATTTTGAGGCTGCATCTCACTAAATTCCCCCAGCGGGGCTCGAACTTGTGACCCTGCTGCCTCCGCCTCCTGGAGTGCTCATTGCGCTGTCTCTAATTGTTGTGTATTACAAATGACGCCAAAGTACGTATTCTATGGCAAGTCTGCGTATTTATCTGTTGAACTATTTTTAAAACATGTCAAAGAAACTAAAGGCAGAAGTGAAATTGCTCTTTGGGGACAATATGTGAGAGCGAGAGGAGCTTTGCGAGGTCCTTGTCACAACCCTGGTTGCTGCTCCGTAGGCGCATCCTGTGAGCCGAGCCGCAGGCCGGGGCCCAGACGCGTGCGTGCCGCGTAAAGGCCTTTCGTACGCAGCGATGGCCTCACGCGCTACCGCGGAGTGAGATGTTCCCGACCCCTGGCATTTTTGCTGTACCTTTTCTGGTGGGCTCTTCAGGCACACAAGTCCTTGGTGCTGTGTCACGGAGCCTGCCGTCCTCAGGACGGCGACTGGCTGCACCTGCTGGACACAGAGCCGGGGTGTCCCGGGCTGTGCCTTCCGGCCTGTGTCAAGTCGTGTCTACATGACACGACTCCAGCACACGCCCAGCTTTGGGGCCTCATGTGTCCTTCCCAGCTGCTAGGAAGTGAGAGGTGGCGCGTGTTGAGGGGCGGGGGAGGGCAGGACTTTCTCCTGTCTTCCTGAGTCTAAAGCCCGCACGTTCTACAGCGTCGTGGTACCACCGCGGCTGTGTCTGCAGTCAGTGACGTTGCCTTGGCGCCGGCATCCTCAGACTTCCCCGCCGGGAGGCTCCCCAGGGATGTCCTGTCCCCAGCCCCGGCTCTGCCCCGAGTCAGCCCCCTCTGAAGTCTCCCTGTGCTTCTCGCCACGCCCAGATCATGACGGGACACGAGGAGTGTGTGCAGATGCTGCTGGAGCAGGAGGTGTCGGTGCTCTGCAGGGACTTCCGGGGGCGGACGCCCTTGCACTATGCCGCTGCCCGGGGCCACGCCACGTGGCTGAGCGAGCTGCTGCAGCTGGCCCTGGCCGAGGAGGACTGCTGCCTGCGGGACAGCCAGGGCTACACGCCCCTGCACTGGGCCTGCTACAACGGTGAGTCCTGCCCGACACACGGGCCCCAGGCATTCCGCGGTGTCCAGGCTGCCCGAGGGCAGGGCCCTGGGCGCTGTCAGGTTGGCTGGTCTGTCGCTTGGCTTCCTGCCTCCCCGTCACCCATACCTTAACCCTGTGGTTAATCAGTAACATCTAAGTCCTCGTCAGAGCTTACAGCCCTGCGTGGGGCATCGGCCTCTGATCCGGCAGAATGTTTTCTTCAGCCAGAGTCCTGCGTGTTTTTGTTCATTTTAATGTTATACTGCATCACCCTACGAAAAGGGTATCGTCATTCCTCCACCGAACATGCAGAGATGAGAATTCTTTCCCACAGTTTTGCCAGCCTGGAGTGGTATCAGTTTGAAAGCTTGGAAAGGTATCTCATAGTGTCAACGTGCATTTTCCTATCTAGTAGCATAGTTTTTGGCTATTTGTGTTTCCTCTGGAAATTACTTTTCTTCCTTGCTCACCATTTTCCTGCTGAGTTGTTTGTCTTCTCTCCCGGGTGGAGAGGACGACCAGGCCTTGGCACTGTGAGCCTCCTGTGCATTGCAGGCGTTTCTGTTCCCGTGCACGGTGTCTTTTCCACGCAGACATTTGGAGCTCAGACGTAGTGGAATCAGTCAGCTCTGTCTTTCCTGGTGTCCAGCTCCCAGTCCTGCTTCAGAAGGTCTCCTCCCCATCGGATTATATATGTATTTCTCCGTATATGCGTCTCACTCTGAGTTTATTCGTCCATTTTAAATTCTATTAAAAGCTTTAAGTTGGAAACTGTGGATATTAATTCTAGGAAACGTTTTGATTTAAGGCCTTGCCTTGAATTTCATTGATTCTTCTTTTTCATTGATTCTGCCTTGACAAGAGGAGCCAAATTGTCTACTTATTCTTGACCTTGCTTCCTCCCCAGCACTGGGAGAGGGTGATTTTTTACCTAAAATGGGCCAGGGCCCTCTTGCCCCTTTACTGTAAAGCCATGACCTCGCTGGTTATGGAGAACCTGTGGGAGAAGGGTGCTGTGAGACCTGCCGTAGGCCACCTCCTGCCCGGGCATGGATGGGGTCCGTCCGTCCCCAGGGCTCTTAGGACAGCAGGGGCAGAGGGGCAGCCCTGTCCCGAGCAGTTCCTCCTGCCAGGAGCCTCCTCCAGCTCCGAGGTCCCCACTCGCATCTCAGAACCCCCTCATTGGAAACAGTGAGGTTGATCAGTAACGGAGTTCAGTAACCCCAGCCCGCCTGCACGGACTCGGCGTGGATTCCCGGGCCCCCACCCTCCGAGTCGTGCGTGCAGATGCTGCACAGAGCCGGGTCCTTTGGGGGATTCATACTAATGAGGGATGCCGGGTGCAGAGACCCTGTCACCCGCCTGCTAGGGGCTGCTTGTGCGCATTCCTTCCGGGATTCTCCATCCTCCTGAAAGCTGTAGCAACTGGCTCTCCAAAGAAAAGTTTTCTTTGTGTTTTAATATTTTAAGTTGCCCAGTCTTCATAATTCTGAGGTAGGTTGTAAGGGAACTTTCATTAAATTAGCTCTGAGTTCGGCCAAGAAGAGGACCCAGGACACCAGTCTGTATTCCAAAGCCAAATAGCAGCGCCTTCCTGCCTCACACGGGTACAGCGCTTCATCACCACCTCAGGTCCTTCTCGGAGTTAAAGCTCACACCGTCCTGTTATGTGGGCAGGGCGGGACTACGAGTCCAGCTTTCTATACAGACGGGAAACCGAGGCTCTCCCAAGAAAGTTGCCTCAGGCCATGTCATAAGTCCTGGGAGGTGGGACCTTTGAATTACTTAATTCAAATTCAGTTGATTGAGAAGCCAAATGTCCTTCTGTTAAAAATAATTTTTCACATCAATTCATCTATTTATTAAAAGTATTTACTGGGCACCTACTATGTGCCCAGTATTGTTTAAAACAGATAACATTTTAGAGTCAAGCCTTTCTACTTGCATCATCCCCAATACTATTCCTGCTAATCCACTTCCCCATCTCCAGGGGGTTTGTAGTGTAGGTAAAGCTCTTTGTGGGGTGACAGCTGTATTTCCTGGGGCCATCTGTACCAGCATCTCTCTATCCAGAGCTGAGCGCAATGTGGAACCCGCTCTGCTAGCCGACAAGGGGTCTTCTCCCCCACGCCATATGGCCTTCATCCTTCGGTCTGTTCATTATGCCTCCGAACACCTGTGAGCCTAGTTAATAACATTTTGGCATTTTGTTAATCTTGTCCCACAGAGAATGGATATTCAGCCAGTTCAGGAAAATTTGTAAGCTAGAATTCAACGCTGAATGAAAAAAATAAAACCAGACTGTGTGAAATAAAATGTCTTTCCTGCAAAATCTCTAAGTTCCTTTGATGCTTTGCAGGTAATGAAAGCTGTATAGAGGTACTTTTGGAGCAAAAATGTTTCCGCACGTTTGTGGGTAACCCCTTCACGCCTCTCCACTGTGCAATGTAAGTAAACGTGCCACATCAGCTCACCGTGCCATAGATAGAAACATGGCCTTTCAGGGAAGGAGAGAGCTTTCAGATTACAGCTAAGACTAAAGCACTCCATTTTGCTGCCTAAGACAAGTAGTTCTGCTAGCAAAGTGTGGTCTTGCACACTATGGATTTCCCAGGAGCTCCCTGTGACTTGCCACTGTCCCCAGGGAGGGTGGCTGAGGGGGCATTTCCCAGAGTGTACAGCTCCTGTTGTCTGCCAGATTCTGAAAATAAGCCAGGGTCCACAGCAGTCTGCTGTGCTGGTTAGAAAGACGTTTGCTCCCAGGAGGTCTCTGCACGTTTGTCACCCTCCCTCAGTGGCTTCTGACGAGTCTTGCTTTTGTGAATCTAACTGTTCCTCTGGTCTCCTGGGCGAGCCAGTGTCAGAGGGTTATTCGAGTTCTGGAAGACTCCCATGCTGGCCCTGCCCGCGACCCGAGGGCTATTTGTCTGTACGTTCTGTGGGTTTCACAGGACACTGGCCACTTGGTTGGTTGATAGCAGAAGCACAAAATAGATGACTGAGAAGGTGAGGAATCTGCATCTTTCCAGTCCTCTGTACACCTGGGTGGTGTCCTGCTGTTCGTGTGCACTGAGCTACGCGTATGCAGAGGTCCCAGAAGGATGCAGTGGACACACACCACAGATGTGTGCACCTGATTTTCTAAAAGTTCATGAGACTGTTAAATATGTGGTATCTTTTTCACTGGAGAAGGGAAAGGGAGATGAGGTAGGAGGGAACATATAAGCTCAGGGCGGTGAGCTAGGAGGGACCGTATGGCAAAGAGTGAGATTTTCATATGGAAACCATTTCCACTTTAGAATAAATGATCATGAGAGCTGTGCATCACTGCTGCTGGGGGCCATCGATTCCAGTATCGTCAGCTGCAGAGACGACAGAGGCAGGTAAGGGCCCCTGAGACATAGGCCCGGTCCTCGGGCCCTGGTCTGTGCTCTGCATTGTAGAGTAGGCAACGAGCTATCTTCCCCACTGAGAAAGTAACATCCTGTAGGAGCGTGACTTTTTCAAGTTAAATATCACGAAGGGTATATAGTTCTTTAAAATTCCCTTTCTGCTGAGAACCCCCAGCCCCTTGCATAGAGACAGCTGCTGTACTCTGTTCTCTCCAAATGCTATTTCCTCCTAAATACTTGCTGTGTGTGCCTATAAACATCTATAAATATGTACATATGTATTCTTTTTATGCAAATGAGCCACTTACAACTGTATTCTACTTTTAGTAGATCTTGGAAGTATTTCCATGCCAGCACATACATATTTACCACATTCTTTTTAGTATATGTGCTGCCAAAGTGAGCGCTACCCCATTCTTTTTAAAGCGCATATTATTTTATTGAATGGATACACTCTATTTTATTCAGTCAGTCAGCCTTCAATTGAAGAAAAATTAGGTGGCTTCCAATATTTGGCTATTTCAAAGGAGTGGCCCAGTAAACATTCTCCTCTCTGAATCTGCACACGTGATCAAGTGTATCTGGGAGATAAAGCCCTATGAGTGGAATTACTTGATTAAAAAGCCAATAGCTTTTCAGTTTGATAAATAATGCCAAATCATCCTCTCAGAGGAGTCACACGTCCATGTTAGGTTATGTGGCTTTTTAAATCTTTATTTGCTCAACCAATTACCTACAAATTTAAGGCTTAATTTTGAGTCTCCATCTCAAAGTTGAGAGAGAAGTCAAAATCAGTGCTGATTTCAATCAGGGCCGCCACAAGCTCCACCCGCACTCCAAAGCATTCTTTCTGCATGAGGACACTTCAGCGACTGCCTCGAAAGGCTTTGCCAGGGGTCTTGACCATTATTTCTGCAAACAGAGACCTTCCAAACCCTAGACAATCCACACACGTTCCTCGGGCAGTTATTAAAGAGAGAACAGGTTGAAAGGAAACTAAACCCCTACTCGCTTGACACCTCCAGAACCCCCCTGCATGCGGCAGCGTTCAGGGACCATGTGGATTGCTTGCAGCTGCTTTTGCGACACAACGCTCAGGTGAACGCCGTGGACAACGTGGGGAAGACGGCGCTGATGATGGCCGCGGAGAACGGGCAGGCGGGCGCTGTAGGTATGTGCTGACCCAGAGCCAAAGCAAGGCCGGACGGAGCAGCTGGGATTCTTGGGGCCTCCCGGGCTGGAAAAGGGTGACAGGCAGCCTTCCTTCAGCTGCTGTTTCCTCAGTCACTTCCTGTTCCGGGAACCTGGATGGGGCGGTCCTTGCCAAGCTTCCTGCCGTGAAATGTCTCAATGTTTAGAGACGAAGTGCAGTGACAGAAGTATTTTAAGTGGAAGTAGTGAAACTACAAAGACATTTGAATGCCTGTCTTGGATCTGGATGAAACAAATGGGGCAAGAAGTTGCTCCTTTTTTCTTTAAAAGCGTGAAATACAATTATGTGAGCTGTCCTGATTTAAATGTGGTTGTTTTTATGCAACTTCTTCAAAATGCATGTGATGCGCAGTGAGTCTAAGTCTCTGTCTTCTTTTCCTGTAGATATTTTGGTGAACAGCGCCCAGGCTGATCTGACTGTGAAGGATAAGGACTTGAACACACCCTTACACCTAGCTAGTAGTAAAGTATGTAAATAAATTGAAAGCACTGTTACTTAGCGTTGTGACAATACCACTGAGGACCCCTCTATTCTGGAAGTCTGTAGTGTGGTTCTTCCTGAAGGTGCACATCTTCCCAGGCTGTTGTCAACTGTGGGTGGAATCAAAGGCGGGGAGGAAAGGGAGGTCGCCAGGTTGATGAGGCAATACTTCACCAAGACAAGTGAGGAGGACACGCTGCTCGTGGCACTGTCACACTCTTGCTGCAGGCCTTCTGCACTGATGTGGCTGCTCTATCTGTCTCCTAGTGGTAGTGCCACAGCTTGGTACCGGATCACAGGTCAGGACCTTAGTTATGGGGCTTGTAGAATTAAGCAGTTCCATTCATTTTGCTTTAATGCCCTTAAAAGACAGGCATCATGATAACACAGCCCAATGTACTCTACCGTGAAACAAGCCAACATGTCCGTGTACATTTCTACCCTACTCCCTTCTTCCGCATGCACAGTCCATGCAAAGAACGTGGTTGGGTTTGGTGGTGGTGGGGGGTGGTAAAGAGATTGTGTCCCTGCTCCCATTAAAGACACTATACATGTACATGCATCCGTATATGTGCGTGTCCATCTGGTTTTATCAGAGGCATTATAGTATCATGCCAGTGGGCACCAGGGATGCTGAGTTTTATCATCATCGTTAAAATATCAGGTGTCTCCTCAACCCGGTGGCACCCAAGTCTCAGCCGTGCCTTTTTTCATTGGTGGTGTTTTCCCCCTTCATGCTCTGGGAAGCCCGTGGAAACCACGCACACACAAGCTCAGTTTCATGAAGTTCACCTCAAGTTGTAGCATTTTAGGGAACATAAGTGCAGTGTTTTCCATACTTTTTGTGCAGATGAGCCCTGTGGGGACTTTGCTAAAATATAAATCCTGACTGATTAGGCCTGGATGGGTGTGGGAGCCAGCATTTCTAACCACCAGATGATGCTGCGCTGCTTTGCTCTTGATTAGCAAGGGCTCAGGAAGCCAAGACCCCTCAAAGGGCACCAGGCTCCAAGTCGTAAAGGAGCTCTGCAATTAATTTTTTGAATTATAAACCATCGACTATCATAAGATCCAGGGGTGCTTTGTCCTGTTGAACAAGAGCAGAATGAACTTCCCTGAGACAGGGCCTCTTCGCTTGTGAGGCGGTTGGCAATGCTAAGGGAGCCCGACGGTGGGGTGTGGTGGGAATTCCAAGGGTGCACAGGTCACTGACATGGGAATTGAGGGGAGGATTAGGAGGAGGTGGGGACTTGATGGATTTTTAAAAAGTAATGTTGGAGGATTGAAGGGCCCTCCTGACTCTGCTCTTAATTTACCAGCTGACCTAGCTAAACTACCATCTGCTTTAGCTCTCTGGACATTAATTCTGAAAATGATCTTGGAAATATTCATATTAAGTATGAATATTTTAGAAAAGACTTATGTTAACCAAGTCCTAATTGGCTGTATTTAGGCACTTAGAGTATCTGGGGCCCATTTGCTTTTTAGAAAAAAAGATGCACAGAAAATAGCCTTGTAGAATGTTTTTAGACAGAACAAATTTATTTTCAATTTCAAATATAATGAAGTGATTACCCAGGAACTTTTCTGTGTCTCTGTCTCATATTTCTTATTCTTTTTTTTTATTAGGGTCATGAAAAATGTGCCTTGTTAATACTTGACAGGATACAAGATGAGAGCCTTATTAACGCCAAAAATAATGCACTGCAGACGTAAGTGTGACTGCAAAAGTTCCCCTTTGGCCTGGAGCAATTACCCAGCAGAATCTGAGACCCTTCCCCTGGTGCTGGCTTACCTCTGGGACCCAGAGGCGAGATGCCAACCCAGCTCTTCCTGGAGTGCAGCTCCACATGCCTGCCATGCTGAGAGCGAGGTGGTTGCAGTTAGAATACTTTTTTTGCTAAGTCTTTGTAAAATCTTGTGAGCTGTTTGTTTTTCTTTGCTAATATTTCTGTGGTAACATTATAAATTTAGTGAGCTGTTAGAAAGATCTTAGGGGCTCATGGAGAAAGTATTTGCATTATGTATCAGTGTTATGTATTCTGACTGGAAAACACTTTTATAAATCAGGTTCCCAGAACACATTTGAAGAGTTTCTAAAGCTATTTGTCTTAGTTGTATTTTAATGCAATTCATGTAACCCTCCATTTGAAAGATCTACAGCTTGCTTCATTTTCCATTTTAGGAAATTATTTGTGCATTTTTTAAAGAAAGGAATATTATAACTTTTCATTTAAGGTTATGGAGCAGTTTGTAGCCAAGTCTGCTGAGTGACATTATTCTATAAGGCATCACACGTTCTTGAAACACCTGAGTGCATTTAATAATCACGACGAGTTTGAGAGTATATATTAGTGCCAGTCATATTGATGGACTGTGGGAAACAAGCTACACTACAAAGAACCTTCCACAAAACACACTGGAGTTTGAATGCTCCCACTGGCTTCCTAATTCCCATCGTTTAAAACTATATGAGATGTAGAATATTTATAATACTTGCAGCAATATCTGAGTGCAGAACATAAAAACAGTCAGATCATTAACACCTGGGAAAGATCTGGTTAACATGTATTTTCTTCCAAAAGTAAATATGCATGTGTTGGATGCCTAAGTACAGCACCTCTTAGTGACACAAGCTGACCAAAGTGTCACATTATTGCTGTATTAGCTTTGCATTGCTGTATCAAATGCCTGGGAGAGTCAGCTTCAGAAGAGGGTGGGTTTGCTTTGGCTCATGGGTTCAGAAGTGCTGGTCCGTCCCTGCTAGCTGGCACCGTGGCATGGGCTGGGGGCAGGAGCACAGCGTGGCTGGGAGCATGTGCGGGGCAGGCAAAGCTGTGCACTTGAGGCTAGGTCACTGACATGAAGATCAGGAGGGAGGGCTGGGTCCTGCCACCCCATTCAGGGGCACCGCAGGGTCCCACCTCCCAACACTGGGGACACTCGACCTCTGCGGGACAGCTCACACCCAGACTGCAGCACCCGCACCAATCGGTGTCCCGCTGACAGACACTTGGTGTCACTTTTCAGGCCTCTCCACATTGCTGCGCGCAACGGCCTGAAGGTGGTAGTGGAGGAGCTGCTGGCCAAAGGAGCCTGTGTGCTCGCTGTGGACGAAAACGGTAAGTGGAAAACGCCAGCTGTGGCCGCAGGCATCTTCCCTGTGCTGCTTGCTGCACCAGGACAGTGGGAAAGCTAGCAGCTAGTTAACAGAGCGGCAAGAATCCCCCCCTCGGGAGTCCCCGTGTGCAAGAAGCCAAGCGAGGCGAACGTGTCCTGTCTGTCCTATCGTGGATCACACTGTCTCCTGTCGCCCACCACTGCTGTCCGTTCTGCATGTTGTATCAGCAGCGGGTCCCTAACTCTTCAGCATGCTGGCGGAAGCATGTGGGGGACCCTGAAAATCCTCCCCCATCCTATGCTGAAGAGTTAGGGACCGCACACGTGCCTAGTGCATGCTCAAGGGCCCGATGGGCACTTAGATCTTCGATTGTATTTCAGTTCATTCTGAGATCAACCCTTTTTTTTTAAAGTACAGATCAGAATTCATTCCTAGCATGGAAATTTGGGGAACACAAGTAAAACATTTTTAGTGAACGTCTAGCCTTGAAGTCTCCCCTTGGCCTATATAACATTTCTTTTCTAAACCAGCTAATTCTTGTCAAAAGCTTTCTACTCTGCTTCCTAAGATGGCTGAAAACTAACACATCTGAGATGTGTACTAAAATACCACTTTAAGTACAATGCCTCTTAACCTTGGTAAGAAAAGAGGAACTTCTGGATATTTATGAATTAAGTAATTTTTTTAAATGTGGCATTAATTGTGGCATTTGATTAAAGCATTATAATGTATTAATGTAACTCAACTGCTTATTACAGGTATTGGAATTAGCAGCTCATGCCTATTTCTCAGAAGTAAGCGGCCCTACTGACATCATTAGCTAACTCTTAGTTTTGGTTCTGCAGCCCCGTGTATCCTAGCATGTTCCCCGCCCTGCCCCCAGCCTGACTCATCTAGGAAGCGCAGGCAGCCCCGTTACTCCACCTCCTTGGTCTTCCCCCCTCATCTTCCCTCGCCTTCTTGTCCCCACTACCCGCCTTCGAGTTGGCATGCAGAAGCCCACGGCTTTCCTCCAAAATGACCAGAGATCAGAATCAATTGGTTTTGCTTTCCTCCGGTATAAATCTGGGACCTGTGAGGTCTGTCCAGCCCCCAGCAGCGTCAGGAGCAAGAGTCCTGGGTCGGTGGGACATGGCCTCCTGTCTGGGGCTTAGCCACGCCCATGGCCTGGGCCCGTATGGGACAATGGACAGTGTTATGCAGCGCTGAGGTAGCCATTCGCATCATCACTGCCCTTTGTGGAGTGCAGTGGGGGATACCTGCCCATTCTTGTTTATTTTCACACCAGAAAGAGGAATAAGCTTCTAAAGGGCTGGGGTGGGGATCAGGTTTAGTTAAGTTGTATAAAGACAGCTCCTCTGAGTGAGCCAGTGTGTGCATCTGTCATTGTGTAGGGGCACTTTGGGCACCAGAGTAAAAGCAGATAAGGTCCTGATTAAATCAAGGAATGGACTGCTTCCCCCGGGGTTCCGGCTTTATGTGTTGAGGCAGTTTCCTCATCCGGACTGGACCCATTACATCTGGATGATGGACAGTGATAAACTCTAAACAGCAAGCACAGCAGCTCTCCCACATCACATCTCACATTTGGGACTTTGGTTAGTGGAATGGCTTTTTAAAAAGATTCCATTAAATGTCTTTTAAGTGATCATACATCTTTAATCACAAGCAAAGAATGCCCTCCTGTCTGATTTGTTCAAATGATTCCGTTTTTCTAAACCCACATCAGTGGTGTAGACTTCATGTAAAGTCACTTGGACGGCCACCCAGCTTTCAGTATCTTCTCTGACCTGACACACAGCTCCCTACCACGGAAAGCCATTGTTCTCAGAATGAGGTCCGCTCCGCCAGGGCCCAGGCTCATGGTGTGCGTCTGCCCCAGTGGAAATGTTTTCCTGGTTGTGCTGCCCCTGTTGTCCTAGAATCGTGTCCCACCATCTCCTCATGTCTCTGTCCTCTAGATGAAGGCTGAAATTCTGCCTAACTCTAGATAATTTTGTGCTTGCTATAGTCATGTGAGCTGAAAACACAACAAAAAACCAACTCCGTAAATGTCTCCCACTCCCTGCCCCCTTGGCCTCAGCCCTAGCATGAAGTAACTCCTCCCCGCACCCTGCATGAACTCTAACTCCACATGCATCTCCCCGGAAGTCGTAGATGTTCTGGAATGCGCACCTCTCCGGACCGGGACTAACCACTGCCTTGTCTGCATTTACGCCCAGGTCATACCCCGGCCCTGGCTTGCGCTCCTAACAAAGACGTGGCTGACTGCCTGGCCCTCATTCTGGCTACCATGATGCCTTTTTCTCCTTCCAGTGCAATGACGGCTGTCAACTTCGTTTGTTTTAAAAAAGACAATTTGAGCAGGACGACCCTCTCCAACCTGGGTAGCATGGTTAGCCTGTGCAGTAACAACGTAGGCTCCGAGGACGGGTACAATGAGAATGACTCTGATTCTGAAACCTTTTGACTTTGGACTGTAGAAGCTTTTCCCTGATCACACATGTTGGAGGAAGGAGAAGCTTGATTTCTAGGTTTCTGCCGTGTTCAAGGGTTATCCTGGGGCCCGCGCTTTTGGAAGCCAGTAGAGGAGGAGGGAGAGGCCGGTGTGGGAAACTCTTGTACAGTGGGCCCCGGGCTGGTTTTGTTTCATATTTTCCTTAGCTCTAAGGTACTTCTGTGAAAGTCTACCTCTCAGTTAAGTAAGGAATAAACATGTATTTAGTTCTTTTTCTTTGGGGATAAGGCCAGAGAGGGGCGGCTGTTCACGTAAAGAATGTGGGAGTATCTCAGCAGTAAGTTCTCAGAAGCATCTCTGTGTGGCATTCGTGTCCGGGGACGGGGAGGGAGCCATGGACAGGAAATGCCTCAGACCTCTTCTTGCTTTGGTGTTTACTTCCTCACTAGAAGCCAAAGGTAAAGGCGTTCATCTTCAGAAATGACGCCTGCTGATGATCTTTTCAAGGGAGTCCGGCTGTTCCTTTCCTGTCTGCAGTAAGCACTTAAATATCCAGAACTTCTTTCTGAGGATCACTGTTAGTTCCCAGATGAATGGGAATATTGAACCTGCTTTTGTTGTTTAACACAAATATGGCACCCAGTGCTCCCCTAACAAACCTGTGACTAATTTTCACCTGAGTGATGAATAAATCCAAACTGACCTGGTAACGTTTCAGGTGAAATTGACATCGCACCAAAACTTTGAGATGATATGCAAATTTAATACAAACCTGCCCTCTGTTGATTTGTTCTTAAATCAAAATACTAACTTTTTAAAAGCATCTGATTCACCAGCATTGTTCGTCCTAGCGAAGTGCTAAGAGAGCTTTCTGGTCAAGGCGACCAGCGGGTGAAGGGACTGCGGAAAGGACCAGGAAGTGGAAGCAGGAAGTGGAGACGGGGGAGACGGGAGAGCCGAGTGTAGTTGCATGACGATGACGTGAACCTAGTGAGTACCGTGTCTGCTCCCTCTGCCAAAGCTTCTAGGTTGAACGGACCCCGTGCCATGCCTGGGACAGCTGTACAGAAAGAAGAATGAGACTTAAACCTTACGCACATACACACACATATGTGTACATCTGTACGTGTATGTATGTAGCTCATCCACCAGCTGTATACAAGGACCAAAATGCTTCCGTCTGAAATGGAAGATTTATAGCACTCGGGAGGTTGAGGCAGGAGGATCATTGCGAGTTGGAGACGAGCCTGGGCTACACAGCAAGCTCAAGGCCAGCCTGAACTGCAGAGCAAGACCCTGTCTCTAAAAGACAAAATAAATAAATAAATAAAATGGAAGATTTAAAGTGTTTTCCTTCAAAGTGCAAGTAAAAACTGAAGTAGCTTTTCTATGGAGTTCAATCTTTTTTGAGTACCAGTCTTTGTTGTATTTTATATTTCTTATGACAGATTTCCAGCTGACTGCTGAACATTTACAACTGATAATGTGTTGACCGTGGTTTATTTTTTTGCCAAATTAGAGAAGATGTCCATATACTTTTGATGTAAATGTGTTTATATTTATTTGAATGAAAGAAATATGAAAGAAATACGAGGAAACATCCACTGTTTGTTCTCTGTTTTCATTGCTGTGTATTTTATTTAGAATACTTTTTTTAAAAATAGAAACAACCCTTGACCCCGGGCCAGCCAGAAACCCCGGGGACAAACCCAGCATTTCCACTGCAAATGATCTGCGCATCTGCTCTCGGGCTCTCCCCCAGCCCATCTGCAGCCAGCTGAAAGCTTAGAAGACGCCATGATCCGCGCCTCTTCCGAGAGATGGGTGCTGGCATGTGTAGTGGATCCTGTACACGAAGGTGCTTCGAAGAAGGACCTGGGAATCACCCCACAAACACTGAAAATCTCACCCAGTCGCAACAACCTGAAGGGAAATGCTGCCAGTGTGGGCGCTGCACCCAGAGGAGAATAAAATCACCAGCTCAACTGCATTCCCCCTGGCACGAGAGACAGGAGAGGAACTGGTTGCATTAGAGTAGAATTATTAAGCATTTTATGATAGGCTCCATTTTCACCCTGGAAATGTGTGAGATAGTTTTTAAAATAGTGTTCTGTCCCATCTGGATCAAATACAGCCACTGAATTACTTTTTTCATCTAGCTGTAAAAGACCTTAATCTTCCTCTTGTAGTATCCTGGGTTTAATTAAAACTCATGTTGGGTCCTTCACAAATGAGAACTTGTTCAAAAGTCTTAGGGAACTGGTATTAATTTCATCAAGAAATGCAGCACTATCATTGTTTCTTAAATTCTTGGTGTGGTGTTTCCCTCCTTCTCTTTTTGTTTACAGGAGATAAATCTTTTAAAAGTGGGCAAATTGCTAATGAGCAATAATGACTTTTTCTTTACCAAAACACTGAAAATAAAGGAGCTCCAGTGTCAAAGAAGCATGATATACTGCAGTGTCTTTTTCTAGAGTAATTGGAAATCTTGCTCAGTGGCATTTAAAGCAGGAGATGAAATGCTGCTTGTAGGGGGAAGCGGCATTAACATCTTCCCCGTAGAGCAGCGGAGTGCAGGGCTCCTGTGAGAGGAGCTGAGATCCAGCAGCAGACACGGTCTCTTACGGAGCGGTGTTTGGCTTCTGCCCATTGTCTTCCTGCTAGAAGGACGGAAACGAAGGCATGCTCACCAGAACTTGTCCTTGAATCGGTGTCTAGCCTTCCCCACCCACTCACCCACTCTGTTTCATAAGAGATCAATTTTTTTAAAGAAATGACATTAAAAACTATAGTTTCTGTGTGCTCCAATTACATCTCTTAGAAATAATATGTTTGCAGCCTAGCTTTGTAAAGAAAGAAACCAGAAGGCAGGTTTTTGAGTCTTGGTTGCTTAGTGCTTTTCCCTAACTGTGTTATTTTTAGACGCATTTTTAACCACAGCCGCAGGACCATTCACCTCACTTATCTGTTCACCAGTGTCTGCCTATCTTTCGTAAATACATTATCTGTCTCCAAATTGCCTAAACTCTGCTATGATTCTACAGTAAATAGCTCAGGGGATTTCTATTTATCACTACTAAAAGGGCACCATAGTGTGTTTTGGTACTTTAGGCAGTAAACAACTGCTTGACTTACTCTTTTCTTATGAAGTTAGAACAAGACCATCCAATGGATCTGCTGCACTAGTTAATCTTTGTACTGTTGAGCAACTTGGTTTGCTAATCTGTTGCGCTGGTTGAAGAATTCACCCCTCTCCTCCTCTTGTAACATGAAGTTAGAGTGCCTTTTTATATTTGTATATTCTGAAAATGTTCTGTGAAACATTTTGTATTTTTTTCATTTGAGTGTTATCAGAGCAATATAATAACAGTGAGGTTTCATTTCAACCTTTCTTTGAATGTACAGTGTTTTTCCTACTTCCCCCATCTCTGCTTTGAAATGAAAATGCTAAAGTTTTCTATAGGAGTTATGTTTGATATTGCAGCGCTAAAATGCTTTCTTCTCACACAACTGTAAACCCTAGGTCAGTATTATAGGAGAAGAGCATTGAAGGTAGTGACAATCTGAGTGTGTGCATAAAATGTTTCTATGTGTTCCTTACGCAGTGAGCTAAAGGTTCAATGCAAGTATCCTCGTTTGGTCGTTTTGTCTACACCCTTTATGCTTCCGCATGTGCAATATATCTTCGCAAAGCACGGTGATACAAATCTGGTGCCAGTGTTACCTTGACATAACCTATTTGTAACGGCCTAAAATACTGTTTGATGATCTTGGTGGGATTTGTCTGTAATGTTTTCTTATGTAAATCAGAGTTGGATGACTCTGGTAAATGTCATGACTGTAAGAAATGAGGAAATTTTGTGTTTGGTTCGGTGAATGACTCAGAACGAGTCTAACTCTTCTCAAGCACAGTTTCATACTTTGCAACTACTGGATGCTCTCGTAACACAGTGACGTACTTAACTGTAACATACTATGGAAATGCATTCAGAGGGTTATTTTTACAAATAAAAGCGGTACAAATATTGTTGCAGTTTGTGTTTCCTTTCGTTTTGCCAATGTCTGCTTTTTCCAGAGTTATGCTAATTTAAACCTTTGTCTTATCCTCAAGCCAAACTGACTTTAGGTTTCGAGGATAAATAATCGAGCTAGAAGGATGTCTCCAAATTGGAGCTGTTTGCTATCACAGTTACGCAGAAAGTTTCAAACGTGTTCATGCTTATTTTATTTCTTTCATTACGGATTGCAGCTGACTTAGAGCAAGAGGTACGTGATGAACTGAGCCTGAGTTTTCTCTAAGCTCCCTTATAACCAGGGTACGAGGGAATATGACCGATTATGCGTTCACATAGATCAGAAAGGAGGAAGTGAGCAGGGTCCTCAAAACTGAGGCATCAACCGTCTTTGCTGCTGTTACCACTACCCAGTAGCTGCTCCAGAGCAACGTCAGTGTCTGTGCCTCTGCATTGTCACCAAGGGGATCAATAGAACTTGCTTCTCTGCCTGCCTCGGCAGCTAATGTATCTCCCCTTGGTACACACTTCAGGGGCAGTGCCTGAAAAGCCAAGGGATAAATTCTTAATGATGGAGTTTCCGGCTGCTGCAATTTGGAGGTGGTGCTTGCCTGAGTTGCTCCGATCACTGCATCCTAGAATGCTAGCAGTTCTTACACCCCACCCCAGTTCTATCACTAGCTTTTTCACAAAGAAACTGAATCCCACAGACATGAACTTGCTCAAAAATGCAGAGTTAACAATCTGCCTATACCCTGTATGCCACTAGGTGTTCTCTCTTCTGCACCTCTCTGCCGCAGCTTTCTGCGCCCTTCTGGTTTGCTCTGGCGGAGAGGTTTGGGAAGGTTTGGTACTTAGCCCTGCTTCCCTCCTTATTCAAAATACATATCTGAATGTTTTCTGTTCTTAACTACGATAAAGCATGAGTTTGCTCATGGATGATCGCTTTCTGCCAATTTAGAGCGAGCGGGAATATTAATTATCTATTGTTGTGAAACAAATTACCCTGAAACACAGAGGCTTACAACAGCAAATGTTTAATTTACTGTGTCCTGTTTCTGTGAGCCACTCATGGTGGAGCTGGGTGTGTGCCACAGGGCCTTTCAGGGGGTATAATCGGCGTGGATCTGTTTCTAAGCCCAGCCACATGACCGTTGGCAGGTCCTTCCTAGGTGGTTGGAAGGAGGGCCTCCGTTCCATGGCGCCTTTGGCTGCCTGTGTTGAATGGGCCTTTCATCCTACAACACTGTGGCTTGCCTCAAAAAGCAAGCAAGCTGAGAAAGCCAGACAGAGACAGGGAAGGCAGAACTCTCCGGGATTTTTGTTGGGTGGGGGCTGTCTCACAAGCAATAGTCCATCATTTTTCTCATATTCTATTCATTAGAAGCCGGTCACCAGGCCCAGTGTATACTCAAGGGCAGAGGACGAGCAAGAAGAAGTGAATACCAGGCACCAGGAAGCACTGGGAGCCGTTTCTGGAAGCCACTTACCACCCTGGTCTGCCACAGCGGCCCCTGAGGGTGTAGCATCATACTAGAATACATTCCTTCCAAGGATGGCTGAGGAAAGTGTTTACTCGACTTCCTAAATTCACTTCAAGAAAAACAGGGATCCCCTAATCTTCCTTGTGCCCTCACAGTAGGAAGTTGATAACGGCCTCGCTGCAGTAATCTTGCTGAACACTGGTGTAGTATTTTGTCTCCAAAGGATCCGACTTTCTGCTTCCATTCAGGAGGTTCAGACTCCCATTCATCCATCCCTCACTTCACACACTTAATGTCCCAGAATTAGCTCTCGAGGCACAAAGCCATTAAGCTAAAAGGCTATTAACATAACATAAAACCATTGTGGGTAGAAGCCTGTGTGAATTGTCTCAGCAAATTTAATATTGGAGGTACATTCGCCGTACAACAGAAAGCAGCGCATGGTGGTGGCATTCGCTCATCCTCAGGCACTGGGGGGGGGGGGGGGGGGGAAACGTGTGGGGCTTGTGGTTGGCACAGTGACTGGAGATCAGGGGTTGCTGCCAGCCCTTCCCTGTCCTGAGACCCAGGAATGCGAAGTATGCCATCCAGTCCAGCGGGCAACTGAGCGACCCCCGTGCCAGTGCTCCCCACCCTGTGCTCATCTGCATGCTCTCCTTCTGTTTCTGGATCACTTTGTTCATCACCTCACAGGGCCACCTCAGCTCACGGACTCGATTCCCTCCACGATTCTGGTCCCAACCCGAACTGGAAGAGAACCAAATTCCCTCAGGAGGTCAACGTTGAGCCTAGCCACTGAATTTGATCTGGTTCTCATCCAGCTCACCCGGAATCATGGAAGGAGTCAAGGTCGTATGTTACCTATGAAGCCAGTCATACTGCTTTACTTCCCACTAGACTTGCACAGCCTACCCTACCGGGCACCCCATCGTGAGGAGGACTTCCGAGCTCAAGGGGCACCTTGGAAAGCCATGCGAAGGAGAGACCAAGTGCAGGTGAGTGAACACAGAGCAGTGCTGCACGGTCAGTCCAAGTATTTAATTCCTTTCTGTCTGTACTGGTCGGCTGTCATGTCCCTGGAACACAGCACCGCACACCCACAACTTAAAGGAGAAGAGGTTTATTTTGGCTTATCGCTGTCAGAGATTCAGTCAGTGTGGATGGGCTCCAAGGCAGAAGCAGCATGGCGGAAGGGCCTGGCAGAGGAGAGCTGCTCACCTCGTGGCAATCAGGAAGCAGAGGGAGGAGCCGAGGACAGGGATACACCTTCCAGGCCGAACCCCCAGTGACTCGCCTTCCACCCAGCCCCTCCTCACAACAGTTCAGCTACTGCACTATTCGGTGGACGAACCTAGGGATGAGGACAGCGCCTCTGTGACCCAGTCACCTTCCGCCCACATGGGACTTCTGAGGGATATTTTTTGATCTAAACCCTAACAATGATGAAACACAGAAGTGCGTGTAAACACATCTACATCCCTTGTCTTAAGCAAGGGCTGATTGTGTCTACTTTTCAAGGAGGGAAACTCCTGCTCATAGATGGGCCCTGGGCCGCAGAGAAACAGCAAGGCCTGGTGCCAGCACTGCAGCCTCGTGGAGCTGTCCAGGCGCCAGGGGGCGCAGATCTAGAGGTCTACTTCCAAGTGACGACTTAGCTCTCTGTTGGAATTCTGGGTGAGTTTCATGATTTTCAAAAGTAAAGACGTTCAAGTAGAACTTAGGGCACAGAAAGCTTACCTGTGTTTGTACTCCCTTGATAAAGCACTTGACAAATTTGACAACTTTAATTACTCCTATTTCTTACACTTGAGCTTCCTGAAAATTTGCCAAGATTAAAGTACAGATCATAACCACAAGAAGCTGCCAGCTACACGCCAATCAGGGAAGAAAGACCGTGGTGGTGGCTGGTGCATCAGTTGCTTCCGAGAGGTGCAACTGTAAGGCAGAGAGACTGACCCCTGGATGGCAACACAGAGCTTATTAGAGACCCTCCAGGGGCGTGGGCATTGGGGCGGGGCCGCAATCCAACAGTGGGTGAGAGCAGCACAGTGAGGTGTAGCTAGGGGAGGATGTGGGGACCGCAGGACATTTGCTTTTAAGTAGATGTAGCATACTGGTGGTGAGGGAGTGTTCTAGGAGGAAGAGTAATTTCAGACATAAGATTCTTAGAGCAGTAGAGGAGGATTGCTGAGTAAGGTTTACTACACTTGAAATTTATGACCATGAATTTAAAATGAAACCAGTTTTGCGCAGGCATAAAGGAAACAGAAAGTAGAGTTTGGCCGGGGGCAGAGCTGTGGAGCCGTGCTGCCTGTGACAGACGTGAGTGGGGATTCCGGACTGGGTGAACGGGAAGCCAAGGCGAGGGAGAACGTGGGGTGGAAAAGGCGGTGTACGAACAGCGGATTAAGAGCGTGGCGGGGTTGGGGGGAGGATATTGAGCTGCAGCTGCAGAGGCCTTGGTGGGCTGGGGGCGCAGCTTAAAGCCAAGATTGCAGAAGGGAGTGGTTGAGGACCTGGCCCCCGAGTGGGTTGCTGAGGACAGCCGAAGGACAAAGCTCTGGAACCGAGTCCTGATGCCGGAGGCCAAGGTGATGAATGCCTCAGAGCCATTTATCAAAGAACTTGAAAAAATGTACCCATTTCCAAATGCCCATTATTTACGTATTTTATTAAAAGGAGATACCTACTCAAGGCTGAGAACTGTCAGACTGAGGTTTGGTTTCAGGATTCGGAGGCAGGGCTTTGTGTGTTTTCCCACACGGGGGTGGGTCCCTGGGCCTCGGGTGTGCGTATGTCCCCAGCACCACTCCCCTTTCATGAGACAGGGGCTTCCTAAGTTTCCCAGGCTGGGCTCGAACTTGCAGCTCTCCTGCCTCAGCTTTCCAAGTAGCTGGGGTTACAAGTGTGAGCCCCGTGCCTAGCAGGATGAAGCTGTTAAAGAAATGAGCATGGTAAAGTGCGTCTCTGTTAAAAGGGGGAGAAGGCAGAGCTGAGTGCGCCGGGATGACAGGTTTTACGGCCATATGGCTCAACCTAAATGTGCTCGTCAGGCTCCGCAGAAAGCAGGGCAGATGGCTGAGAGCGGCAGAGCGCGCAAAGGCGCCTGCGGATCAGACCCAGGAGAGAACAATGGACAATTGGGTACTTCCTCCGGGCCTTCCTCAGAAAACAAACGACTCAAACACTGGGCTGCCGGACTGCTCTTTAAATGAAAACTCGGTTGGCTTCAAAACATTAACCTTTCCTGAAAAGTCTCAAATTTTAACTAAAAAAGGGAAAGCAGGCTGAGGTTTATAATACCCTTTTGAATTTCTCTTCTTCAGAAATGGTTTCTTCATTCCTAGGGCCACGTTTTTATTTTCTGTTCTTCCTTGGGCCTGAGATTTCCTCCTTGCCATTTTATTATTACTTACAGTCTAATCATCGTGCTGGAGGAACCTTGCCTGCTAATTCACACTTTTCTGCCTAACTTTGTGCACAGGGGCTGCCCATTAGCACTCAGTTTTGATTAGGCTGCCGGGCCGGTCCTCTTGGCATCGGGGCTAACGATGCTGATCAGGAGCCAGCTGGTGCCAGCTGGGGCTGGTTTTGTGACATCACAGCTGACACTAGGAATTAGATTGAGAAAACCAATTATATCCCCACAATGTAGTTCCCATCCTGCAAAAGAAAAGCCTTTGAGGATGCCCACGTCGGCTCCCAAAGATAAGAGTGCCTTGCTAGTCAGCCTCGTGGTCTAAGAGTGAGCAGAGCTGCAAGCAGCTGAGCACATCCCCCTCCAGGGCTGCTTGGGACGGAGCTTCGCATCCCAAATGAAGGGCACCTTCTGAAATCGCGGAGGCTACCTTCCGGGGAGAGTGGGTTGTGTGACCAGCCAGCGCGCTCTGAGGGCTTCTGGTGTGCACCATTCTGAGCGCGTCCTGGCCTATGAGAATCTAGGAAGTAGGTGCTGTCACAGTGCCGTAAATACCCAGCTCAGTAGTGGTAGGGCTGAGATTCGCTGAGTCAAGGTGACCCCAGAGTTCATAATCTTAACTCTGTTAGATACATACATGCACATGATATGTATATGTACTATATCTATCTCTCTATTTATCTATCATCTATCTGTTTACAGCAGTAGTACCACTGTACTTATGTGTGAACTTATTTCCTTCCTCGATTCTGGTAGTGAACCGAATCAGATGTCCCCATTAGTTCAGTGTCACTCAATGCGGAGTCCACAAAGGGAAGCAAACTTTTGTCAAATACTCCTGTTCACAAACCGGACTGTTCATAAACAGAAACGCTCATGAACTGAGGAAACACTGCACATGTGTGTACATCTCCTATGTGGAGGGCAAGAAACTTCTTGGTGTTATTGTTTCCCTTCTGTTACTGTTGTTTTGCTTTTCTGACAGAACCTTTATGAGATGAGCGTGGTGGGAGATCTCCCATCCCTGGAGCCTGGCCTAATGGTGGGACTTCGGCCCTTTCCTCTTTTTCTTTCTTTCTTCTTTTTTTTTCATCTGAACATGAGGTCAGCTCTATTCTGCCACAATGTGTTTCTTGCCTCTAACTGAAAAGCAACAGGGCCAATGAATCTGGCTCTACACTGTAGCCAGAATAAAGCTTTTCTCTTTATAAACTGGTGATCTCAGGTATTTGTTACAGTAATGGAAAGCTAACATGAATGGTCTACCAGAGGGAAGCTGTGAAACTATGGCCCCAAACCAGCAGCTACTTAAAAACTTTCAGTGAGACATAGTTGACACACCATAAAATGCACCCATCTAAAGTATGTAATTCAATTATTTTAATGATTTTTTAAAGTTATGTAATATCACTATAAATTTCAGGCCAATCTTATCACCCATAATGAAAGCTTACATTCACCGAAGTCATTCCCTGTCCCCTTCCCCACCCCTGGTAGACAGCCTCTAATGACTTCCTGTCTCTGACCTTACCTGTTTCAGGCACTTCCTACTAATAAAATAGTGCAGTGAGTGGCTTTGTGACTGACTCCTTTGTGTAATGTCCCAAGGTTCGCCTGTGTTGTCCATCCATACCTCACTCCGTACCCCACTCCTTCCTTGCAAAAGACTAATACTGAATCGCGTGGATACACCACTTCCGGTTTACCCACATCTATTTGCTTGTGAGCTGTAAGGAGGAGTGCCGCTGTGAACATTTGCGTAGACATATACTTTCATTTTCTGTGTGGATTTTGGGGACAATATTCATAAGGGATGTTGGTCTGTCATTTTTTTCTGGGGTCTTGTTCTGTTTTCGGTATGGGGGTAACACTGGCCATGCCTTCCGCCTTCATACTGTGGCTCTCAGCTCACCCCCATTTCCTTCCTGCCCCAGCCCCTGCTTCTCCCAGAAGAGTCTCTGGACTCCTGGTATGTGGACCCCTGGTCTGCATGATCAGGCTCTGTCAATACCTGAAGCACCCCTGGCAGAGACCTTAGGCCAGGGATAGTTGAGGTGTCCTCAAGGGGATGCACCTGGGGAAAGACCAGGGCGGCCCGGCACAGGGCAGGACCATTGAGGGAATTTTAGCAAGTTAGACGTCAACATGGTTCACCACGGGGGCACGGGCTGCAGTCAGGCTCATCCCCTTGGGCCCAGGGCCTTTGCCCGTGGGAAGCAACACAACCAGAGGGACCAGGACAGTTGCCTTCACGTATCACTGCTGGGCTGTGTGTTACACTGACACCTACAACATAAACTTTAGTCCTTCAGGAAAGTAGAGACAAGTGTAGTAAAATATCGCACTTTTTGGTAGTAGAAAAAATTGGAAATAATTTGAATGTCATTCTAGTGTATTTCTACTGTGAAAAAAATGCACAGCTGTCAAAACAATAAATATGAGTTGGGTATTGTGGCAGATGCCCGTAATCCCAACACTCATGATGCAGAAACAGGATCACCATGAATTTGAGGCCCACCTGGGCTGTATAGTGAGTTCAAGGCCAACCTGAACTATGTAATGAGACCCTGTCTCAAAATAATAATAATAATAATAAATAATAACTCAATCAAAAAATGGGTATCTGAGATGAATATATACTTCTCAGATGAAGAAGCAAATAAACATATGAAAAAAAGGTTCAACATCAGTGGTCACTTGAGAGATGCAAGTTAGAACAGTGCTGAGATTCTATCTCACTCCAGAAAGTATGGCTATCGTCAAGAAATCAACCAATAACAAACCCTGGCAGGGTTGTGGAGAAAAATGAACCCTTCTCCACTGCTGCTGGGAAGATAGACTGGTGAAACCACTGTGGAAATCAATGTGGAAATTCCTCAAAAAACTAGGACTAGAGGTCCCATTTTACCCAGCAATTCCCTTCCATGGTATCTTCCCAAAAGAATTAAGAGCATCATACCACAGTGATATATGCACACCCATGTATATAGTGGCACAGTTTGTAATAGCTAAATCTTGGAAACAGCCCAAATGCCCATCAACTGGTGAATGGATAAAGAAGATGTGTTTTTTTATACAATAGAGTACTACTCTGCCATAAAGGATACATTTGAGACATTTCTAGGAAAACGGATTCACCTTGAAACCATACTGTTAAGTGAAATAAATCACATACATATGTGTAAATACCTCATTATTTCTCTGGTGTGACAAACCAAAAATGTAAATAAGGACCAAAATGTATAATAGGTGTTGTGAAACAGGAACAAAATGTTCACATGGAGAGGGGACAAGAGAGCGGAGGGGATAGAAAAGAAGGAAAAAGTAAAAAAAAAAAAAAATGAGAAGGAAAAAATGGAAACAAAGACAGGGAAGAGAGGTTGAAGGGGAGGCAGGGGAATCGGAAAAAAAGAATCAAATTGTATCACAAAAGGCACAAATTCTCCATGATGAGTGTGATCATTATGTGTATCTAAAATGTACCACTAAAATCTGATTTTAAAATGATAACAATAATAATAAAAATCTGGTTAAGAAATAGTTTTAGCCAGGTGTGGTGGCACACACCCCAGGATGCTGAGGCAGGAGAATTGCTGCAAGTTTGAGGCCAGTCTGGGCTACATAGCAAGTTCAAGGCCAGCTTGAACTACATAGCAAGACCTGGTCTCAAAAAGAAAAAAAAAAAAAAACGCTTAATTTTAAAGAGCATGTTTTAATGAAATGCTCATGGTTAAAATCTCAAATATCAACCAAAAATCCACATAAATAGTTTATAGATGTCAGTGTGTTCTGTGTCAGTGGACAAAGACACGGCAGAACTTGCCTTGTAATGCTCAGGAAAAAAGGCAGAAAAGTTAGTTAAATAGTAAAGTTGTCATTAAATGGGAATAATACTCAGTGAAAATATAAAATCTAGAATAACATTATGTTTTAATCACAAGAAATAAGTAAAATTGAATATCTATGGACAAGGACTAAAAGATAACACAGACACTAAAATACTGATTTAACAGAGTGGCAGAACTGTGGCTAAGTTTTGCTCAGAATGTCTATTGATTGTTCTTACAAGAAAGTTATTCATGAGCTTTAAGACTAATCTTTATTTTTTAAAAGTTAATATGTGTGTGACAGGAAACAAACCACAGGGAGCGCAGAACAAGGCCCCTCGTGGTGGTCAGCAGCTTACCTGGCTCTGTCCATCAAGGTCCTGCGTGCACACACCCGACACGATGTGGTGTGACAGGGATGGTACCGTGTGTGACACGCTTTTCCACGCATCACCAATATTCACCAAGTCAAAATCCTAGAGCTGCAAGAGTATTTTTGATAACCAAGACTACACTGCATCAACTCAACCTGTCTAGAAAAAAAACTGTAATTCTGCCTTTCTCCAGGATGGAAATTTCACTGAAGAAGAAAATGGCAGCAGGCCTCTAGACAGATGAGATGGCAGAGATAAAAGACTGCACCCCTTGCTGATGAAGGAGATAAATGTGACTGAGGGGCTCAACCCTCCCATTCCGCAGGGCGTGCACAGCCTAGGTCCACCTCTAGCTGAGAGGGCTCAGCAGCCTGGTCCGCCGCCATGCTGGTGACGCACCCCCCACCAGCCCTGTGTCGTCTGCACCAGACCCATGCTGGCACGCAGGCCACCCTGGAAACTACCCAGGAGGTGAGGGTGGCCCCGGGTACCCTGTGTACAAGCAAGTGCTAAAGGCCAAGGGGTGAAGGTGACACCCTGCAGGGCTTCTGGGTCACCCGGATGGACACAGCAATGGTGGGAGCAGAGGGGAGCAGGCCGCACAAGACGCAGATCCAGGTGCTGAGCGGTGCTCCCCGGTAGCGGTCGTGTTCCCCTTTCTGCCTTAGGCACGTGACTGCTCTAGGAACCGCGCATATGTGGAATCTTACAATGTTTGTCCTACTGGTTAATTTTACTTAGCACGATGTCTTCAAGTTCTGTTCATGCTGTAGCGCATGGGAACCCCTTGTCCTCGCGTGTAAACAATGGTCTCTTGGAAGGGGGGGCTCCACCTCGTTACCTGTCGCCAGTGCATGCACACCTGGTTGCCTCCCCTTCCTGGTTACTGTGACTAATGCTGCCACGAGCAGGGGTTTGCAAATGCCTCCTCGAATCAGGCTTCCACCCGAAGTGGCCTTTGCCTTTTCCTTGTGACTAGCGACGCAGAGAACACTTTCAGGAGCGTGTTGGCTATTTGAGGATATATATATTTTTTAAAGCCTTTAAATCCTTTGCCCATTAAAAAAAAATCTTATTCTCTGAATGCTCAATTTAAAATAAGACAGGAAGCAGCAGAGTTTCTGAGTTCCCAGATCTCTGCTAGTGAGAGATCAGCAGGAAGGGGCGTGCGCGCCCACTGAGTTATCCACTGTTCTCATGGTGTGGCTAGAAGACCTCAGCAGAACGTAAATCTGAGTGCTGTGAGTCTGTCCTTGTAAGCTTCCTTCTGCCCTCTCTCCCGGCCCGGCGAGTCCTGACACACAATTCCCAGAGGCGGTGACACATTCCCATGTCCAAGATGCACCTTTTCCGTGCAATGAAAGAGATGCACCTGTTGGCTAACTCACCGCCTCTACTTTTTATCAGACATCATCGCCTCAGGACATCTACAAAGATGAGGAAGGATTTAAAAAGAAAGAGGCTGGAATACAAAAAAGGACCTGGGAGCCACACCAGGCATCGCACTTCCTGCTGGGTCATCACGCTCAGCAGGAGCAGCTCCGAGCTCCAAACTGAGGAGGAAAGTAACAGCTGCAAGGAATTGAAGAACACATCCTGCTGGGAAGCATCAGGAACTGAAGAGCCTAGGGGTCTCCTCAAATGTGAAATACAGAGACTGAGTCAGGGCTGTCTCTATCCTTCTGGCTCTGGCCATTGCATCCTTAGACTGGATCTGTTGGTCCCCGGAGGCACTGTCAGCCCCCCAGAAGTTGGGGGACAATCACCGCCGAAGGTGACTGATATGATTGGGCCGTTAGGTTTGATGACGGGGAGGATAGGGGAGTTGTATGGGGAGTGTGTAGGGAGGAGGACTTTTTAGTTGAGGAGCCAGTCAATAAGGGGCCTTAACCCTAGTCAGTGTCTGGGTGAAATGGGGAACTGGGGGCGGCTGGGAATACTGGAGGGGTCCTGGGTAGTCACAATAATGGGGCGATGGTGTTGAGCCACCGTGGGTAGTGAGGTATCCCAAACCTTTGGATCGACATTGTCAAATGGAAAGGAGGGGTCTGCCTGGTTATCCGTGGGTGGGGCCGGGAAGACGGGAGGATGGCTAGGAGCAGCGATGGTGAAAGAGGTTTGGGAAGGAGGCTTGGCGAGTGCATCCCGCCCGAGAAGGGAGCGGGGCACCTAGGCATTACGAGAAAGGAGTGGGTAAATGACCTAGAGCCAGTCAAGCCAGGTAGGGGCCCATGGTGAGGGGGGTTGGGGGGAGCCCTCGACCCCAACAACCGTGATCTTTGATGGGAACGTTTGGCCAGAAAAGCTGGGGAGAATGGAGCAGGAGGCCCCCGTATCAGCAAGGAAGGAAACTGGCTTCCCCGCCACCTGGACTTTCACCCTGGGCTCCGATGACAGCAGGATCTCGTCTGCCTCGTAGGGGGGGTTTGGAGTCCCGGCCCCAGCAGTCCTCTCTGGCCAGGCCAAGCAGGTCCGTCAGGGCCCCGAGGCTGCTTGTCCACCTGGAGCCGAGTAGACTGTTTAGGGGCCTGAGGCTTGAGAGCTGCTGCGAGGAGGTGACATTTTTGTTTGGTGCGGGCAAGTTTTTCCTCCTTTTCTGCGTCTTCCAAGCCATTAAAGACCTTGAAGGCCAGGTTTAAAAGTTCATGGCAGGGGGTGTTGGGTCTCTCCTCATGGTGTTTGAGTTTTTTCCTAATGTCAGGTGTTCACTGAGAGATGAAGGAGGTGTTGAGGACCAGGTGGCCCTCTGTTGAGGCTGGGTCGAGGTGTGTAAATTTGGTGAGGGCCTGCGATAGGCATGCCATGAAGGCGGTGGGGTTTTCAGTGGGCTCCTATGTGATTTTATGCAGCTTATCCCAGTTTACCGCCTTAGAGGCTGTCTTTTTGAGGCCTGCCAAAAGGCAGATAATCATTTGATCTCGGGCTAGAGGACCTGGAGTGTTGGGCTGGTAGTCCCATTGGGAATCAACCCTAGGGACTGCCTGTTCCCCTGGGGGGAAGGTCTGATATCCACATGGGCCTGGGCAGCTAGCTAGAGAGTTTTTTTTCTTCTGGGGTGAGGGTGGACGAGAGAAGAGTGTAGAAGTCGTTCCAAGTAAGTTGGTACATTTGGGTCAGGTATTGGAATTCTTTGATATACGAGGAGGGGTCAGAAGTGAAAGAGCCGAGATGCTTTTCAAGTTGTGAAAGACTGGGGAGAGACCAAGATTGATGGACATAGATGAGTCTCTCTGCTCCTGCCACCTGTCTCAGAGAAAAAAGCCCCAATGAGGGCAGTAGGGGAAGAGCAGGAGGAGCAGCTGATGGGGCAGTTTTGGAGCAGGTGTGGGAAGCAGGTAGGGAAGGGAGAGGCAACATTGGGGTCAAGCGGTGGGGCCATATGGTGGGGGGGTCTTTGGGGTTGGCCTGGGGAGGGGCCAATGGTCACCTAAGGGGTGGGTCATCAAGCAGCTCAAGGAAGGAGGACGTTTGGGAAGAGTCGTTGGAGAGGCAGCTTCCTAAGGCAGGGATTTAGCCAGAAGAATCTCCTAGGGGTTACAGGAAAGACAGAGTTGAGGCTTGTTGTGGAGGGTGAAGAAAGCTTGGACATAAGGCACCTCGGACCATTTATCATTGTGGCGACAGTAATTGTCTACGTCCTGTAGGACGTTGAAGTTGAGAGTACCCTGGGGTAGCCAAATAGAACCATGATCTAGTTTGTATTGTGGCCAGGCGGTTTGGCAGAGGAAGGTGAGGTCAGAGAGGCCGAGGGGGCCGTGGAGAACAGACTTGAGGTGATGGAGCACAGAGGCATTGGGAGAGTCGGGAGGGAGGAGGTGTTGCCCATGATGACCAAAGGAGAGACGAGGGAGCAGAGCATGAGGAGACTGAAGACCACTGTCGACCAGGAGAAGTCCCAAACGGGACAGGAGACCCAGCCCCCCCCCCCCCGTGCAGACGTCTCTGTCAGGGAGGGGGTCACGAGAAGGGAAGGAGCGGCTCGATGTGTCGACGTGATTTTGGGAGGGGACCACAGAGGCCGGACGCATACGTGAAGCTGGGAGAACGAGCCATCCGAGAGGTGCAACAGGGAGGTCTTGAAAGAGAGAAAGAAAGAGGAAGGTCTAAGTCAGGAAGAGGAGAGCGAGGAGGAGGAAGGAAAAAGATGGACGTGGTCCGGGTTGAAGAGGGCGGAAGTGCCCGGAAGGAATTCAGAGTCGACCCAGTCGAGAAAGTTGCCCGGGGATTGCCAAGGGCGGACAGGGGGTCCCTTGCATTCATCAGCGATCAGGCAGCAGCAGGAGAGAAAGAGGCAGGCAACAAAGCAGATGCCAGATTCGGAGGGGCCAACGAAATCAGGGTAAAGGGAGGGGAGGAATATACACCTGGCAAGAAGTGTCTGTGGACAAGAAGGTCAGCAATGTGGCAGGTCCGGGGCTCGAGGTCTGCTTCAGAGGAGGTCAGTCGTGGACCTGGGGAGGGTCCCCTGTCGGGAGGGATGGGCTGGAGCCTTGGCGTCCCTCCCGGGTTTTCGGCACCAAATGCTATGATCGGCCATTAGGTTTGATGACAGGGAGGATGGGGAGCTGTGTGGGGAGTGTGTAGGGATGAGGAGTTTTTATTAAGGAGTTAATGAAAGAGCTTAAACCTCTCACAGGGGAGGAGGGTCGCCTTGTGACTTCTCAGTGACCACACCACCCCTAGGCCGTCTGCCCAGGAGGGATTTCTTCCATGCAGATTCCTGCTCTGAGCAGGAAAAGAAACAGGTTCTAAACCACAGCCTGACAAAACCAGGATGGGACAATTATCTGGGAAACGGGTGGCAAACACAGAGGTGGTTAATACAGAGTGCCAAGGCCCTCTCGAGGGGACTTAGAGTCCAGGCCGCCGCTGACCTTTGCGGGTGGGCAGAGATGTCACAGAGCCGTGAGCTCCAGATCTCGGAGGCCTGAAAGCCCCACGGCCTCAGCTGCCTTCTTGTCTGTCTTCCCACAGTAACATGTCCCCTCCAGGCTGAGCATCTGAGTCCCTGTTACAGCCGCACCCAAATCTGTCCTTTGTCCCCAGGCAGAAAACCAGGACGGCCTAGACTCCTCCCACCTTTGCTCCCTACCCAGCTGGCACGAAGCCCTGCCCTTCTGTGCCCCAAAAGTCTTTGAACTAACTACCTGCTTCCCTCACCCGCTGTCCCTCCTTCCGGCCACAGCACCGGGGGTCCAGACCGCTGGAGAGCATCCGAACCCACTCCTGGCCTGCAGCCTGCTGAGCCGATCCCATTCCAAAATCATGACTGCGAAGTATACATGACTTTAAAGGTCAAGCTTGTTTTTTCTTTGTTTTGTTTTGTTTTTGAGAACAGTATGGAGCTGGCCTCAAACTCACAATCCTGCCTCAGACTCCTGGGTAGCTGGATTATGTGTGTAAGCCACAGGGCTCAGTTTAGGGCTGCAGCAACTTTTTTTTGGTTTTTGTTTCTTGTTTTTATTTTTGTCTTGTTTTTTGTTTGTGTGTGTGTGTGTGTGTGTGTTTGCAGTACTGGGAATTGAACCTAGGGCCTTTGCACTGAGCTACATCTCCAGCACTGTTTCTTTCTTTCTTTCTTTCTTTCTTTCTTTCTTTCTTTCTTTCTTTCTTTCTTTCTTTCTATTACCTGAGATAGGATCTCACTAAATTGTCCAAGCAGGGCTTGAACTAGTTAATGATCCTCCTGCCTCAGCCTCCCAGAGTGCTGGTATTACAAGTGTGCACCACCTCTCCCAGCAGAGTTCAAACTTTTTCACCTGGAAAGGCATCTCTGGCCTCTTCATCTTCTTTTCCCACCTCTGGCTCCCCACCCACCCGAATGACATCACATCTCTGTGAAACTGTGGAAGGACCCAAGACCTGCTTCCGGTCCTTTGCTTTCCCATGTGTAAGTCCTTTTTCATGCAGGACCACCCTCTCCCCTTTCACACCTGTTACACTCGATTTTCTGGCCCTAGCTCAAGTGTCAACTCTCAGATGTCTCCTCTTCTCCAATATTCCCAAAATTTACCTAAAAGCAAAAGGCAGAAATCCTTGCTTCTTTACTCCTTCCAGGCACCTCTCGTGCACCACTGGCTCAGCCGCAGCTGCTCTGTGCTGTAGTTACACGACTGCGTGTGCACGGGGCGGAGATGTCCTTGTCCTGACGCTGCTCACTCCTGCGTCCTCTGCCACAGGGACGGTGCTGTTGGCCTCATTCTGAGTTGTATGGGATAGAAGAGCAAGGACGGTAGAAAACAAGACCCAAACTGCTGCCGGCTGTGGGGTCCTTAAGGAGCCCAGCGTTCTCGTCAGTCAGCCCTGCTTCACTTTCCGTTTTCTGATCTTCCACACAAACGTTCCCTCCGGGAGTAAATCTTTCACACTGCGGGCTGCCTTCATATGGAGAACAATACAGCCCGATGAAAGTCATCTTTCAGATTCCTAATTTTAGCACTTCTGTCTTTTGAAATAGTTTTCTTTCCAATACAGATCATTCGAGTGTGGGATCAGTGTTCATTGCCAGTGTACGAAAGTGAGTGCTATATTGTCCACTGCACATTGTTATTTGTGCAGTTCATTTTTTAAACATCTGGTATGAATCAGTTCAAATCAAGCACTGGCATTGTTTCCACAAATGCCTTCCTTCCTTGAATACCCCCAACCCACATTTGGAGAACAGTAACACAATTGCATGTTTTTCTTTTCCTTTCTCCTTCCTTCTCTTCCTTCCTTCCTTCCTTCCTTCCTTCCTTCCTTCCTTCCTTCCTTCCTTCCTTCCTTCCTTCCTTCATCTCTCAACAACCCAGACTGTTAAGCCTTCAGGAACCAGAGCACACACAGCTAGCTCTGCCCGAGCTTGGGCTGCCGGGCGAAGGGCAGGAGGGACACGCCCTGCCTTCCCATCTGCAGGTGCAGCGTGCGGGAGCTCTGGCCTTGCAGTAGCCTATGGGAGCCGGGAGCGAGGTACTAGAAACTAGAAACCCTCCCACTTCGAAAATAGATGACTAATAGCGTTTGCTGAGGGAACTAGAGATCTGGCTAGTGTTTGCAGAGACCTCTGGAATTCTTTCAGGCTAAGTGTTAGAAAAACACAAATGATCTCTTTCACTGTTAAACTGTGTTCCCATCATGGATGACTTCCCGAGTGACACCTCTTTTATTACAGGGCTGATGCTGTAAGCCACTCAGTAATGGAGACCTTCGCTGGCGGTGAGGAGGAGCAAGGGTGTGCCAGTCAGCCTCTGGCTCGCCACCCCGTCCTCGGCTTGCCTCCCGGCTCAGGACAGGGTTCATTTTCCCTTCCCATCTCGATGGGCCCCGTTCCCATCTGAGCGACCTCTGGCCTTGGCTTGCCAGTGCACACTGCGTGCACGTCCAGGCACAGGTGAGAGGGAGTAAGCTGAGGGAAGGCGGGGAGATCACCCCACACGTGGCTCCCGCGTCCACGCAGAAAGGGAAGGGACACTCGGGCGTGACTGGGAGACAGAAGGAGCCCGTCGAGATGGGGAAGGAAAGAGGCCTGGAAGCGGAAACACAAGGGTCAGTGTGAAAAGGCACTAGGTCTTAGATTAGAAATGCATTTGGGGCTCTTCACAGTCAAGGTGCTGTAGACCACTACTGCAGAAAGTGACTCTTTCTTTCTCTAGCTTCCTTCTGCAGTTTATTTCATCTGTAAGGAAATAGCCCTAGGAACCCACATTGGCTAATTTGCCCTCTCCATTAGCAGCTATTGACAGACCTCAGAGGGCGTGATGACTGCTGCCTTTACTTTGTGCTGCAGCTACTTCCTGCCAGAGATGGATTCTGTTCACTTCTCCAAGTCCCTGGGACCGGTGATGCCACAGCACTGAACTTCACTGGTGCTCCTCTGTCTCAGGTAGGGGTCCGGGCCGTGGGCTTCCCCTCCCGTTTCCTCCCTCCCCAACACTTTCTGTCAGCTCGCTCTCACGTGGCCTGCAGGCCCCTGATGTCCACTTGAGACCCCTACTAAGGGTTCCCAAGGCCGGAAACTGTTTTTGTAACCATTCTAGGAATATCCGCCTTCTTTACTCTTGGTGCCAAAGGAAGTTTCATGATGACTAAAACTGCGGGTGCCTTAGCATGAGGGGCACTGGGCCTAACCGGGACTGCACAGGCCGTCTCTGTGATCTACCGTGTCCCACACTTGCAGGAAAACGAAGGATGCAACCGAAGGACCAGAGCTTCACTTTTACGAAGCCTTGGTCCTTGAAGCAATGGAAGCACACCCAAGGCACTGTGCCGCTCACTGAAATACTGTGGCCTGAGGGCTGTGGCTGAGTGAGCGGCTCTTCACAGAACGCCACTGTTCCTTGGACCTGAGGAGATGAGTGCTGGTTTTCAGGTGGAGAATGTGGCAGGAATTTTCTTAAAAACAGATGGAAAACTTGGCATTTGAAGGAAAACAATGGGTTCCTGGGTCCTGTGTAGCTCTCAAAGTTCCCAGGGTGAGGACAGTGAGAGAATGGAGAAAAAAAGACAAGAGTCAGAATACAGAAAACTGAGGCCAGCTGGAGCCCTCTCTCCTGATAGAAGGAAGGAGGAAGAAGGAGAAGGAGGAGCAGTTCCAATGCTGCCGCTCATTTATTTATACACTGGGGGGTGTTCAGTGTCCCGTGACACCCCTCCACCTAATAGCTTATCCACGTGGCTTGCCTCGGGCACCCAGTGTTCTTGAGACTACAGCAGCTTCTTCCTGTGCCCGGCCTCAGGCGTTCTGCGTTCCTGAGGCTGGCCTTGCTCTGGCCGCAGGTGTGATCCATCTGCAGCTTCAGCTGCTCCCCACATCTCCCCTTTTTCTGTTTTGTAGTTACAAGCAATAGGTGGTCAGCTGGAGATGGAGGAGCTGTGTATGGAGGATCCGTAGAAGACCCTTTTATTTTCAAGCCCTTTCATTCTAGATGAACTTGCTCAATTTAGGCTAAAGATTCGCAGTACAAAGAGTGTAAGTCTCTGCATACGTAGCAAGTTAATCCTGTACAGTGCATTATCCCAGAGCAGTGGTCAGTTACTAGTGTAGTTGTTAACTGTTTTTTTGGTTTCTCTTGTTTTTGTTTTTGTCTTTTTGAGACAGGGTCTCGCTATGCAGTTCAGGCTGGTCTTGAACTCACTTTGTAGCCTAGGCTGGCCTTGAACTCACAATGATCCTCCTGCTCCAGCCTCCTGAGTGCTGGGGTAACTGTTTTATACCTCTTGGGGTTATAGTTTTCTGCTGGAAGTTCAAGAGCAAATTAAGGGGCTGGGGATTTAGCTCAGCGGCAAAAGCGCCTGCCTGGCAAGCGCAAGGTCGTGAGTTCGGTTCCTGGTACCAGAGAAAAGCCAAAAAACAAACAAACAAACAAACAAACAAACAAAAAAGAGCAAATTAAGGTGAGACCTGTATTAATCAATTTTTGCTATCTATCAAGGTCAATTAAGTATTCTGAGGATTTATCTTGGAACCATATATAGCACCTCTAGCTCTTCAGTCAGTGTCATCCATCTAAATGAGTCACAGTCATTGTTTGACCAAGTTGCTTTCTGTTAAAGCTTAGGAGACTCTTTTCTCCTAGTGACCCTCCTTAGGCACATTATACACCATAGATCTTATCCTCTGTCATCCTATAATCCCCTCGATCAGGAGTTTGTATAACTCACGAGAGTTGCAGGATGTCACCGAAAAGGTTCCCTCATGACCTGGGTCCTCACTGACCTCTGAGGCCTGGGGCCAACCTGTTGGCTGTCCTCTTAGCCTGTCTTTCTGGTTTTTGGTCTCCATATCTCAGTTGTCAAACATCCAGAAGAGAAGGTTAAAGACATAATATTTTGTAATTGGGGCAGTGAGTTTAACATTACCAGTTTATCTGAATATCAAGCACCTTAGAACATAAAATAGAACCATTATTTTCTAGCAACCATGGGTGTACTAATAGTTGAACCTCTGTAAAATGCTAATAGGCAAGTTATATAATTTTGCACAAAAAATTTAAAATCAAAACCATACATAATATTGTAGCATGACAATCACAATGACACTTTTGTGACATAATTAATTTTCCATTTTTACATAATACAGCTCTTCTAATCAGTCATCTCTATCTAATACATAAGAAGCTTTTACCTAATTCATTGTCATTTAGTGGAATGTCACTGAAGAAATTTGTAACATTATCTGGACCACTTAATGTCCACACATCTCTAAGTATAGTGGTACATATATAGCATATACATAATATAAGTTTTTGTTATTATTACTGGCTGGTGGCCTCATGATAGCTTGACGTAAACCTCCTATCACAATTAATTGAAGCACAAAAGAGATAAATGTCTGAATCTGAAAGAAAAGTTCTATAACCACAAGCAATCCCAGTTTTACCTTTTAGAAGACACTATACCTGGAACGCATGAATACATTTAATACAGCATGAGATTAACAATGAATTGTTATACTCATGTGAAAAACCTGTTTCTTAGTTTAGTTATGTACCAAGAGCATCTTTTGTGAGAAAACCTTAATTATATTATTTCTAGAAGACTTAACCTTTTGCTGATGACCAATTTACTGGGGGTGTCTTTCATAAGGCTATGGGGGTTTTGGGGGCTCCCCATTAATGAACAAGGACTGTATAATTATCCAGGTAGCTGCTTCCTTATTCATCAATTGGAGTCTTATGCAATTGTCTCTTCACACCCCAAGGAATTTTTGTTTAATTATCTTAATAATTTTTTGATGACTTATGAAAACCAGATCAAAACATTTAACACATTACATTTGAACAATGATAGACTCTCAACTAATAATACATAAACAACAATATACATTACATTTACACAACCAATTTTAGCATCATTTTGTCCAGCTGGCAACTCAGGTGGAAGCATATCAGACAAATGCTTCAAAAATTCAAAAATGCAAAAAGAAAGGAAAGAAAAGAAGAAAAAAGAAAAAAATTGTTGAACTGAAACAAAAATGGCTGATAAATAGACAAATAAACAGATACATGGACAATCAACTTATACACTCAGAGTGTGCTCAAATATATTTTTTGGCCAAACTAAATTATAATAATTCTTTTATAATTTTACAAGTTTGTAATTATAAATAGATTAGTCAGAATTTTTTTTGTATGTCAATTAGTGGAGACCATTTACAAGAAAATGTGGAAGGAACAAAATCTTTTATTTATTATTAATATATAATTTTGTATTTTATTTTGTCTTAAGAATACTGGCAATTTTCATGTCCCTTTCTTTCATGTAGCCTCCAACTCAGTTGTCTCCATACACTCTGTCACCTACTCAAATCTTCTTTTCCCAATTTTCAGTTACTATCTCCTGGGCATCCTGGATCAATTTCTTTAATTGATCCTAGGTCAGGTCTAGTCCAATCTTTATTGGCTGTAGTACAGTCTCCAAGGTATCATTGTCAAAGGACTGAGCATCAGTTTCTTTAGAGGTGGAACCTATTCCTTCTCTGGGTCCATGATACAGCCAGATAGCATGCTCTGGCACTCAGATAGGCCATCTAGCATTCTCTGGAAAGACGCAAGCATAACCTTGACCCCAAATGAGTACTGGGTTGGGTCCCTTCCATTACTCAGTAAGAAGATCTTTCCAAAGGACCCTTTCTAGCTTCTTTTTTTAAACCTTATTGAATTGTCTTTCTACTGCTGTAGTCCCATCCCTAGTAGGATTAAAAAGTTAATAGTGTATAATGCCAAGTGAAGTCTTTTATGAGGGGTGAATTTTGTAGGGGAGGGTTCCCCTTTCAGTTTTTGTATTTGAATTTTGAGTGTACAGTGAGCATGTTCAATAATTCCTTTACCTTGAGGGTTATAAGGAATTCCTGTGTTAAGGGAAATGTGAAGTTTTACAGAACATTTGGAAGGCAGCATTCATATAAACTAAGCCATTGTCTGTCTTAAATGCCTGAGGGCAGCTAAGGGTGCTGAAGGCATCCAAACAATGAGCAATGACATGTTTAGCCACTTCACTAGTGTGGGCAGAAGCAAAAATAAATCCTGAGGAACTGTCCACTGAAACGTGGACCTAGCATAGAGAGATAAACTCAGGAATATGAGTGACTTCCACGTGCCAGAGATGATCGGTATGAAATCCTTGGAGACTAACCCCCACAGGCAGTGAGGGAAGATGTAAAATAGGGCACATGGCATGACCAAATGGCAAATTGGAGAGTGTAAAATAAATGAAAGAAAAGGATTTTCCTGGTGGTGTGAATGGCGGCAATTTCAGTGTGGTGCATCACACTGCAAACACAAGCTCAGTCTGCAAAGGTTAATAGTAGCGAATGAACGATCTTGGAAGGCTCATTTAACAGCCCACAACTCAGTCTTTTGCTCAGAAGAAAAAGCCATATCCTACATTTGGGCGCCTGGGGTTCCCGCTCACCACTCTGCCTCTGTGGCAGTGGTGGCTCGTTGGCCTGAGGGGAGACTGCTGCCCCTCAGCTTCGCCAGCCAACACGGATGCTTCGCCTTGCCGCAGGGGATGGGCTCCGTCTCTGGGTCGGCTTCATTGGTGCCTCCCTGGGGGATGCACAGTCACCGCCTCTGCAGCCAGAGCCACCAGTTTTTGTCCTCCACAGCTCCGTCCTTCTCTGATTGAGCAAGGCCAGAGAGTTTAAGCTCTATGGGTGGGGTGGGGGTGGGGCTATTGCTCCACCATCTTTTTTTCTGCTTAGGGCTTAATTTTAAAATAGTGCTCCAAACCAAATCCTCCGTGGTCATCTCAACAAGTGTATGACCATAAAGAGACTCTCAAATCCAAGTCCATATACACAAAAAAATAAGTAGAAGAATCCATAATAGAACGAGAATTTATATATATATATATATATATATATATATATGTTGTTCTTGAGAATCTACTTGCCTCATGTTTAACACCTGATGACGTCAGTACACCTCTCTCCCTTTTGTTTCTCATGAGCCCATTTTTCTTTGGCTTCTTTGGAGCCTATTTACTCTTTGGCTTCTCTGGAGCCTATTTTCTCTCTTTTTGTGCATGCACAGCTAGAGGTCTCCTCCTACCTGCTATCTATGCATTTGCTTGGTCCCTGGGTCCCTGTTTGGGCACCAATGCCAAGTCTTGTGCAGCTCTCAAAGTTCCCAGGGTGAGGATGGTGAGAGGATGGAGAAAAAAGGACAAGAGTCAGAATATGGAAAACTGAGGCCAGCTGGAGCCCTCTCTCCTGATGGAAAGGAAGGAAGGAAGAAGAAAGAGGAGGAAGAGCTCCAGTGGTTGCAGTATATTTACTTATACACATGGGATGTTGACTGTCAGATAAAACCCCTCCATCTAATAGCTTATCCACGTGGCTTGCCTCGGACACCCAGTGTTCTTGAGACTAGAGCAGCTTCTTCATGTGCCCGGCCTCAGGCGCTATGTGTTCCTGAGGCTGGAGCAACTTCTTCGTGTAACTTGCCTCAAGAGCTCTGTGTTCTTGAGGGTGGCCTTGTGATCAATCTCCAGCTTCAGCCGTTCCCCACAATGAAAAATGTTTTTAGATGAATTAATGAAAAAGTACTTTTAAATCCTCCAAGTGAATTTCTAATGTCATAGACATCAATAGGCATAACCAATACAAACAAACCTTTTTGACGGTCCTCAGTGATATTTTTCATGAGATTCAATGCATCCTAAGATCAAAATGTTTGAGAAAAAGCTTCCCAATGTGTGTTCCTGGGAAGTCTGGCTCTTGGAATGCTCTACTTCATCCCTGTCCAAAATGGCAGCTGGTAGCCATATGTGGTTACAGAAATTAACAAAAATTTCAGTTGTGTATTGGACGAGCCACATTCAGTGCTCATAACCAAATGTGGCCGACAGATTACAGCACATTTCCTCCATCGCAGGAAGGACACTGCTCACACCCTCCTCCCCTTTCAATCTGTGTTCATTAGCAGCCAAGGGCGCTGTACAGTTTAGGAAGGAGGGAGTACTGTTTTCTCCTATCCAAGCATTTCTCAAGCTTATTTGAATAGAGAACTTCATGCTCCGCATTAGCACCTCTTTCTACTCTTTGAAAAATTCCATTTTGCTTTTTCCCAATATATTTAACTCTTTAATATGAGGTTTTTGTTATAGACAAATGTTTGTGCCTCTTTGGATGTCAATGGGTATAAAGAATGTATTAAATTATAGAATCCTATCCTCTAAAGCTGAATTCCCTTCCTTTGCGAGTTCACAGCTGTAATTTCCCCCTAGGGCTGTGGAGTCCAATTCAGATCACTTTCCTGATTATTTCTGAGACTTTTGTCTACATAATGTTTGACAGTGGGTTATGTATTTGAGTTCCCTATACAATATCAGATACTGTGTCCTTGATGGAGAAGCTGTGTGGCTTCTGAGTACCACAACAGTTAGTAAGGTTTTACAAGCTTCAGGGTTCTTTTTAAATAGACTTTTAACTTTAGAAGACTTTTAGATACAGAAAAACTATGACTCATGGGGAGTCACGTGTCCCTCACTCTCAGTGTTCCTGTTGATAACGTTACTATGACTCATCTGCAAGCTATACTTTAAAATTTTTAATATAAAAATCCCAGTAGGTTTGTTTACCATTTGTTTATCATTTTCTGGATTAGGATAATAATATTGGATGTGCCTTGTCAAACCACACATGCCCCAGTCAGGAGAGTTAGGACACCAGGCTTTCTGCACCATGTGCTCGCAGTCACAGCACTTAAACCAGTGCACAAGTATGCTCACCTTCCCAGTGGGTGGTCAGCTTAGCTTGAGATACTGGTGCTTGCACATGAGCAGGCAGTGCTGGCCAGAAGCTAGTGAGACCCAAGAAAATACGCATGTTGAAGCCTTTACCCTTAGTCAAGGTCCGGGAGCCAGAGGGGTAAAACATGAGGAGTGAAAAATCAGCAGTGGAGGATAGAGGAAACAGGCAGAAAGCTGAAACACTCCAGAAGAAAAAGAAATGCAAAAAAGTAGACAGCATGGACAGCCTGAAGACAAATGGGTGATCAGGGGGGAGGTGTCAGGGACACTGAACTGGTATGGATGAATTATACATTTTCTGTAAGAAAATAGTTTATTAAAATAGCATGCATATTAATTTGCATGCTGCTTTTTAATTTTCCTCTCATAAGGGAAATTCATGTATATTCATATTTACATTTATGAGTGCATATGTTAAAATAATTGGAAAGCTACTCACCAAACTGCCTTAGTTGCTGTCCTTGTTGCTAAGAAAAATACCTAACACCCACCACTTAACGGAGGAGAGGTTCAGGTTACAGTCCATGGTCGACCGGTTCCAAAGCAGAAGCAGCATGGTGGAAAGGCCTGTCTGGGAGAAAAGCTGACGAGGTCATGGCAGCCAGGAAGTAGAGAGAAAAAGGAGGAGCCAGGCAAGGAGACAGACCCTCCTAGGTCATCCCCTGGTGATCTATCCCTTTGGGCCAGACCCCGCCTCCCAATGGCACACTATGAGTGATGGATACAGTGCCCCTGTGGCCCAACCACCTTCTAAACACATGAGACTGGGGGACATTCCAGATTTAAACCATAACATTCAGCTCCTGGTCCCCAAAAGACATATGTGTATCTCTCTGCAAAATGCATTTAGTCCATCTCTAAGAGCCGGCAAAGTTTTAACAGAATTGCTGGAAAGTCCAAGACCAAAGTCTCCTTTGAGACTCAAGGAAAACTCTTCACTGTGAACCCCTGGAAAAAGAAAAAAGAAAGTTAAACACTGCTGACGTACAATAGCACAGGGTAAGAACATTCTCATTTCAAAAGGGAGAAATAGGGAGTTAGAAAGGAGTGGGACTGCTGGGCATGCTGGTGCATGCCTGTAATCCCAGCACACAGGAGGATTGTTGCAAATTCAAGATCATCCTGGGCTACAACATGAGCTTAAGGGCAGCCTGAACTGCATAGCAAGACCCTGTCTCAAAAAAAGCAAAAAAAAAAAAAAAAAAAAAAGAATGAAAGAAAAAAGAGAGGAATGGGACCAAAGCAAAAAACAAGAACAAAATCAAAAAAGAAAACAAAAATAAACACAGAAAACATTAAATCCTGTAGCTGTATGTCCAGCACCCTGCGCAAGTTGTGGTGAGGTGTGAGCTCCAAAGGGCGTGGGTGGCCTGTCCCTGTGGCACTTGCAGTTGTAGCCCTCATGGCCTCTCTCTTGGACTGGCTCTGCTTACTGCCTGAAGCTTTCCTCAGAAGATGTTCCAGGTCCCTGCTTTTCCAACTTCCTTGGGTCTCCGTTGCACTTTCAGCTTCACTCTAACAGCTTCTTGTACCAATCTCTCAGGGGCACACATGATCTCTAGCCTCACAGACCTTCTTCTGAAATATGGCTGATCCCACAACTCTTGCATTCTGCATGCCTGTAAAACCAATACCAATGATGCCAAGGACTGCCACTTGCTTGAGCAGTAGGAGGTCCTCTTAGTTCATGGCTGCAGAGGTTTCCAAGCACTGGATGGCTGAGCACTGTGAACTGAACCTCAGAAAACCAATTCCTTAGGTCCAGTTAGCCCTTCTTGAGCACACCACCCTGGGCTTTATTCTCAAAGCAAATCTTTCACTTTTACACCTTATCCTGCAAACGGAGGGATCTTGCTGATTTCCAAGATAACCATAAGCCATCTTTCATATTGTCCTGATGCAAAATACTTGGCTTCTTTTTAATGCTAATTTCTTAGCAACCATGCTCTCCTCTGTTCCAACTTCACAAGTGCTTTCTTTCTGGAAGAACTAAAAACTTTTTAAACAGATTTTTTTGTCCTTGGTTTTTAGTATAAAGCCGGCTAAAAGCTGGCAACAGTATCCATGCCACAGCCTGAACATTGGGGCACCTTGGAATTTCAACCATCAGATTACTTAGTCCACCCTTAAACTCAGGCTTCTGCAAAGTTTCAAAGCAGGAGCAAAATGAAGACAAATTTTCTGCTAGAGTATAACACATGGCCCAGAGTCCAACAACCAGTTGAGTCCTTGCTCCCAGCTGGAACCTCCTGAGCCTGGTCTTTACTATCTACATTTCTATGGGCATTTTGGTCTTCTGAGTTCTGACCTGAGTCTCCCATCAAATTCAGCATGCAGCATTCTAGGGCTTTGCTAGCTGGCATCGTGTAATCTTTTCAGTTCCTCCCGCAAACAAGTCCCAAAGGCTTCTAAACCACATGATCATGTACAGTTGCAGCAATGACCACACTCCGGGTACCAAAACCTGTCTTAGTCACTTTCCTCATTGCTGGGACAAAATATCTGACACCTACAACTTAAAGGCAGAGAGGTTTACTTGGGCTCACGTTGTTGGAGGTTTCAGTCCATGGTAGGCTGGCCGCAAGGCAGAAATGGCATGGCAGAAGGGCTTCCCATAGAGAGAGGTGCCTCACATCACAGAAGGCAGGAAGCAAAGACAGAAAGGAGGAGCAGGAGGGATAGATACTCTTCTAGGCACATTCCCAGTGACCGGCCTCCCCCAACCTACCATAATACAGAGTGCAGCCAGTGGTTACTCTGGCGGGTAGAAACAGGGTTTGAGATTTGAATGGGATAATGTGAAAGAGATGTTTCACTTGACGCTATGCTTCTATAGTGTTTCAGTTAGTTATAGAATGTATTGGCATATTACTTCAGTAAAGACAAAAGTAAAATATTTCCACAAAATTGGGAAATACTGAAAAGTATGGAAAAATTGTCTGTATCCACATCAACCTGTGAATATCACTTCTTTTCATGAATTTCTCCCCCATCCTCATCCCCTCCTTTAACATGGGATATATAGATGTGGTAGGCAGTAACATTGTTCAGAAGGGTTCAGAGTCCACCCAGGAGTCCACATGCTCTTCTTTCTCTACTTCTGCAATCATAGAAGTTTCTCTCAAGATGGGGCCTCGTCAACTCTGGGTGCCAAACTGCCTATAAAGAAGGCCGCACCCTTGCTGACCTGCGGTGGGCTTGCAGTATTTGTGGTCATAAGCAGAATAAGTCCTCACGGTGTAACATAAGTCACGATTGTCCATCTCCATAGAGCTCATCTGTGGCAACGAGGGGACCAGTTCAGCTGCCAGCCCGTGGGCACAGGGGCATTGAGCCTCCTGCCAGTTCTAAGGGACGGGATGCAAAGCTCATTTCTTATTTGCCCTCTGTTCAGCAAAGGCAGAATAGAGGTTTTCTCCTTCAGAATTTTTCTTAAAAAGCTAAAAATAAAACAATATTTACAAATTTTACTTCCTGCAGCTAATGTAATTCCTAGCCAGAGATTACCCTTCAGGGTGCCCAGTCTTGAGCCCTTTTAGTCATTTCCTCGCTGGTTAGATATGATGGTCTCCTGGTACATCAGAAGCAGATTCCCAGTCTAGTCTGCAGCCCTAATCCTCCGGTGGCCACGCTTACACCACCCCAGATCCCCAGGACCCCGGAGGCAAAAACTCCACTTTCCCACTCTGTTGTCTTTGCTGGTTACCCCTCTGTCCTTTCCACTTGGCTACACAGACCAGGGTCCTGGTGAAGACAGTGGCGGTCCGTCTCCACGTGGCCATGGTGATCAGCACGGAACCCACAATGTAGCTGACTTAAAGGTAAATATGGGGTGAAAGTGTCATTGCAAACTTGAACGAGTGCACGGCTTCCTACACACATGAACAAATGGGTCGGCATATACAAGGAGACATCAGAAGCGTATTTTCCATCTCTAGGATTTGAAAGGGAGCCTCTGCCTGCCTGCAGGTAGTTATAATTAACATCTAAATGAGCTGCATAGGTAAGCTATGGGTGCTAAAACGGGTGTTCTTAGCCAGGAATGTGCTGCTGGGGTTTGAGCACAGTCTGAGTGTATCCCCCCAGGATTATGTGTTGAAATTTAATCCCCCATTGTGGATATTAGGGTGCAAACTTAATCTGACTACAGTGTTTAGAGGTGGAGAAGGGACAAGAATTAGATACGGCCATCAGGGTGGGGCCCGTGATGAACACTAGTGGTTTTCTAAGAGGAGAGAGGTCGGAGGGGGCACACACACTCACACGCTCCTGTGTCTTGCCACGTGATGCCCATCCCTGCTTGGCCTCTCTGCCAGTCGGTTGCCATTGGCAGAGGCAGCCCCTTGACCTTGAGCCTCCAGATCATGAGTCAGTATAAACCTCTTTTTCTATAGAAGAGCCTACCTCAAGTCTTTCATGATACTAACACAAAACAGACTAGTACAAGTGCCTGTACCTCTGAGAAATATCTGAAGAAATCAAACATTTGTGTTTTCCTCCTTAGAAGTACATGACAGCTATGAAAAATAAATTGAAGATAAAGGAAGTTGAGAACATGAGGTGGGCCGGAGATATAGCTCAGAGGCACAAGTGCCTGCCTGGCAAGTGCAAGGTCATGAGTTTGATTCCCAGTACCAAAAAAAAAAAAGGCCAGCCTGAACTGCATAGGGAGACCCTGTCTCAGAAAAAAAAAAAAAAAAAAAAAAAAAAAAAGAGGTGAGGTCTTTGTCACATCTTTGCAAAGCAAAGGATGCAGTCCCTGATTTAGCTGGTCAGTGCCTTGATGCCAAGGGTGGAGCTTGTGGCCAGACAGGCATTCTTCATTGTGGTGGGAATGGAAATTGCTGCAAACAGGCTGGAAGTAACTTGGGAAGCATTTATTAAAGTTCTAAATGCACCTAACGCCTGGCCAGGCAACTCGATTTCCAGAGGCAGCTCGCAGAGTGACTGCACAAAGCACAGGTTTGAATGCATGAAGATGTTAATTGCAAAACTGTCTCTAATAATAAAAAATTGGAAATAACCCAAGTGTCCATCAATAGGAAAATAGATAAATAAATAATGTGACATAATATAGTGGGATGTGATACCAGACTTTTTAAAAAAGGATATAGCTCTTTATTTGCTGACATGTAAAGACATTCAATTTAAATTATTTAGTGATGAAAGCCAAATTAAAGAACAGTTTATATAATATAAATCCATATTCTAGAAGGAGGAAGTATATGCACTGGGAAGGACAAGGATATTTTGCAAATTTGCCAGTGGCTACTTCTGTGGAGTAGAGATTAGAGGAGAAATTAAAGAAACCTTTTTATCTTAAGCACTTCTGTATCTTTCTAAATAGTGTTTACAACAAATACATATTCCTTTAAAAATAATACTGGTTACTATTATTTCAAATCATAGGCTGAGAATTTACCTACTTAAACCTAAAGGTTTAAAACCTTTAATGACTGTAAATATATCATTTGAGGCCATTTAATAGAAAGCACAAAACTGAGCAAAATATCAGAAATTTCAAAACCCAAGCTACTTGATCTACACCCCAGTCATAAATACCTGGTGTATGCTACGGCAGGTATCACAGCCCTATGTTCTTTTTCACAGCAGAGCAGAAACACTATCTGCAGTACTATAGTGCTTCCTCGCCCTGTGAAGCTCAGACTTGCTGTTGGATGGATTATTTTAATTTTTCCTTTGGCTTCCCGGAGCAAACTCCTCAGGAATAGCTTCTAATTGGTTTGCACTCTGGTTTGGTTTGGTGGGTTGGGTTACGTAGGTTTGGTTTGGTTTGGTTTGGTTGGTTTGGTTGGTTTGGTTGGTTTGGTTGGTTTGGTTTGGGTTGGTTGGTTTGGTTGGGTTGGTTGACTTGGTTTGGTTTGGTTGGGTTGGGTTAGTTTGGTTGGTTTAGTAGGTTTGGTTTGTTTGGTTGGGTTGGTTGGTTTGGTTGGGTTGGTTTGGTTGGGTTAGTTTGGTTGGTTTAGTTGGTTTGGTTGTTTTGTTGGGTTGGTTGGGTTGGTTGGATTGGTTGTGTTGGGTGGGTTGGGTTGGTTTGGTTTGGTTGGTTGGTTTGGTTTGGTCGGGTTGGTCGGGTTGGTCGGGTTGGTCGGGTTGGTCTGGTTGGTTTGGTTGGTTTGGTTGGGTTGGTTGGGTTGGTTGGGTTGGTTGGGTTGGGTTGGTTGGGTTGGTTGGGTTGGTTGGTTGGGTTGGTTGGGTTGGTCTGGTTGGGTGGGTTGGTTGGGTTGGTTGGATTGGTTGGTTTGGTTGGTTTGGTTGGTTTGGTTGGGTTGGTTGGGTTGGTTGGGTTGGTTGG
>NW_004955403.1:3492836-3513583 GCF_000276665.1 Chinchilla lanigera
TTGGTTGGTTTGGTTGGTTTGGTTGGTTTGGTTGGTTTGGTTGGGTTGGGTGGGTTGGTTTGGTTGGGTTTGCCCTGGGACGTTGCTGTGTGTTCTTCCCTGATATTATGGCTTAGATCTAAAACGAGCCCTGGCTGCCTCAGGCGTTTGGAAGATGACTGGATTCTGGGGCTGCTATAGCTGACTTGCTGGCCACTGGGGATGTGACCCAGAGGGGTTCCTCTGCCTCCCCAGCTCCTCCCTCCCTACTCTACTTCCTGCCCACTGTGACAGGGGCAGCTTTCCTCCGACAGACCCTTCCAGCACGCCTTCCTGCTTTGGAACTGCTAAAAACTGTGAGCTAGAACACACCTCTCCTCTTGTGACTTGTGGGTGTCAGTTTTTTCTCAGAACAAAGAAAGTGACTAAGACAAACATGACTTCTCCATCTTACAGAGTTGAATCTTTTTCCTGACATGTTGTGTATTTTTGCCTAGTAAATTTCCTAAGTTTAGAGGTAACCACACTAAACTTTTTTCAGTGTCTGTAAGAATTGTTTGCCACTTTGGTCTCAGTGCTACACTCAGTACTACACTTCATGCTCCTTGCTATTCATAACTGTCTCCAAATAATTAAAGAAACTTGCACCAACATCTGCCACACCAGCCTGTGCTTGAGAAGGCTGAAGAGTGGCCAAAGTTCACTGAACTGCTTCTATTTCAACTAATTGTGCTTTAGAGAATATTTCTGACCCAACTGTCACCCGTCTTTGCCTGTAGAAGCAAACAAATGTGGTCACACATTATAGCTATGCATAAATTATCACAGCTATTCCCTAGCCCTGAGCAGAATCTGCAGGTGGTTTCATTTCACAAAGTGTGATCAAAAACCAGGGTGTTTAAATGTTTTTAGAAGTGTATTACAGTAAAAGACACATTGCCATCATCCCTCTTATTTCAGACACACTTATGCCATTGTTCTTGGCGCTTTCTGAAGCATTTCAGGAAGTCCTCTTTCCTAAGTGTGTTTAGCTGCACTGTTGTGGCTATGTCTTGAATCAGTTCAGCACATTTCCCTTTCATGGTCCTTTTGTCTTTGAGGAAGACCAGAAGTCACACAATGCCAGGTCTGGTGAATAAGATGGATGAGGCCACAGCACCGTGTTTCTATGAGCCTGCCTTTCCATTGGAGAGCACTTGAAGACAGCATTCACTGTATTTTTGATCACATTTTTAAAAGACATTGGTGAAAGAGGACTTCCAGAACTTTTTCAGAAAGTGGCAAGAAGGATAGGATCGTGTGTTCAAAGCAAGGGGCTGTATTTCAATGGGGCTAATGACAACATATCTTTTACCACAATAAAACGCATTGCTTCAGGGCCTAGATGTCCACGAGCAGCACAGAGCTGAGAAGGGCCTTGTCCCCATCTCCAGATGGAACGAAGCTTTGTTCTGGTGCCTGAAGTCAGAAGCCACAGGCCATGGATACAGCTCTGCAGCACAAACATGCCTGGCCAGCACAAGGTCCTGAGTTCGATTCCTGGTACCATAAAAAAAAAAAAAGAAGAAGCCATAGGGACCTTAGGAGACGGTACTCTCAGCACATTCTCGGTTGAGTGTTTCACAGTGGACTCCTCTAGCAGAGGTGGGAAAAGACTTTTCAGTTACTTGTCAGCTGTCAGAGTTGACACGGGAGAACTAGCGCAGGTGAGGAAAAGCGCTGTGGCAGAGTCCTGTAGGACCCAGCCGTGGCCCTGCGCAGCAGGCGGCGGGTGCTCAGTACACCAAGCGGACAAGAGATCCATGGAGTGATGGAAGCTGCACGACGGCTTTGTGGGTGCACTGAAAGCACCTGCTCGGGACCGCCAGAAGCAGCTAGGGTCACTTTGGAGGAAAGGGCTGCTATTGACAGACAATGGGATTTGGATCCACGGTAATTTGTGCATAGCTATGTGTGTGAGCACAATTGCTTGTACAGGTAAAGACAGGTCACAGTTGCATTAGAAATATTTTCTAAACCACAATCAGTGAAATAATTTATCAGCTAGGTGATCACTAGGGTTTTTAATTTATTCATTTATTTTTGGCAACAAGAACACATTACAGCTGGGTGTGGTGGCGCACGCACGTAATCCCAGCACTTGGGAGGCTGAGGCAAGAGGATTGCTGTGAGTTCAAGGCCACCCTGAACTGCACAACAAAACCTTCTTTAAAAAAAAAAAAAAAAACACCCAAAAACATTAAAAATTTTTTTAAATACCACATTCCAAAGTGGGCTGTAGCTACCGTGGTCTGTTTGGATTTTTGCATGGGCAATACAATCTGGAACTCAAGACTGAAATGATCTTGTTTTTAAAAATGTAGCGAATATGCTTCAGAGACAAAGTTCTGTGGGTGCAATGATTTACCGCGTGCTTCCGTCCTCTCTGCGCCAGTTGAAACTGAGGCCAAATGCGGAAGCGATGGGCTACGAATGCTCAGAAGTAGAGATGGAAGTCATCTGGGTCTGTTCATTGATCACGGACAGCTCGCTCACCGTTTCCTCAGACCCGAGCTGCCACACAACTTTATGCTTGCATTTAAAATTTTATATCTAATTGAGGTCTTGGGTGAAGAAGAGAGGAGGAGGAGAGGGAAGTAGCCTTTGTTTGCTTTTAAGGTCAGGCAGTCAATTTGACAGCTGAGCTTATGTAACCTTTAGCTTCTCCTAATTAGAAATCTTCAAAGTACCTGGCTCTCCGTAGGATGCCAATTTGCTAGAGAAGCCGCGGGCAGCCTCCGTGGGAGAAGTCAATGTGAAGCCTTAACCAACAAAATTACCAGAGCTTCAGGTGAGGGAGGGAGGGGCCTCCGCTGTCGCGTCAGTGTGAGCCTGGGGTTTCACGACCTCTTTCACGGTCCTGAGTGCATATGCCCCCCGCCCGGCCCTCATTGCCCCTGGAATGGGCCGGGCTTTCAGAACCCGGCAGAAGCAGCCAGTCACGGAGGGCGCAGCTAACCTCCCCACCGGTATCAAAATAACTTCCTCCCACCCACGTCCAGGTAAAGGTTTTAAAGATAGTTCAACCTTGGGATTCTTTTAGAATCTGATAATGACAACTTAAAGCGAGCATTCCATTGAATAATAGTTGTGATAAATTAATGAAACACCTTTTAAACAAGAAAATGGCAAGCAGAGGAAAATTTTATCTCACTTTTTAAAAATTTAGGCGCCCAGTCTATTTTAATATAAAATTCCAGGATACTGTGGCTCGTGGATGCAACCATGATTCTGTAATTCGGTGTCTCACCTTCATCGCGGGGAAGTCTGTTCTCTTCCGCCCTTCAGTGACTGTCCCGCCTGTCTAACCCGAGGTCAGCAGCTTCCCTTCCAAATCTGTCTCGGTCTTTATTCCCGTTAGTGGTAACTGTCATCACGATTTATTTGGTTCCCTAGAAGAGGTATCTATGATGCTATGGTGATCTTTCTTAAAAATCACCTTGAGATACAAGTCATATGCCCTAGGGCCAAGGATATAGCTCAGAGGTGCAAATGCCTGCCTGGCAAGCACAAGGTCCTGAGTTCGATTCGCAGTACAAAAAAGGAAAAAAAGAATGTATCACAAGTCACATGCCCTGCAATTCCCCTTCGTTTTAAAGTGTGTAAGTCCATAGTTTTCAGCATAGACATAGAGCTGTACAATTGTGAGCATGATCTAACTTTAAAACATAGGAAACAGAGGTAGATCTTCTGCAGATGGGAAGCAGACCAAGAGATGGAGGGAGCGCGGAGAAGAGGCGAAGTAAAAGAGAATTAAAATGTGCCACATACACGTACCAACTCCCCACAAGGAATGTAATCATGTACTACAAGCATGTACTAATAAACTTTTAAAAAAACTCCATCACCTCCAAAAGAAACCCTGTCTCCATTAGCAAAGACCTCCCCGGTCCACCCCTACCTCAGTCCTGGGCCTCCACTGATCTATTCTGTGCCTAGTCTGAACATTTCGTGTGTGTATCATTGTACAGTGCGTCATCTTTTATGACCGGATGTTAACGGGAGGGAGATCTGGATTTCCTGTTTTATTCCTTCAGCTCTCTCCGTTTTCATCTCTGCCTGCTACTTCTTGGCTCCAGATAGACCGGTTTCCTATTCCCTTGTTCCCTCGCTACCCCTTCACTCATCCACTCAGCAAGCACTCGGTGAGCCCCGTGTGCCAGCCGAGATGATGAGATGAGATGACAGACGCAGAGTCTGCTGGGCGAGCAGGGGGCCCCGGCTAACTCGGGTAAGGACAGCGGAGGAGAAGAGCACAGGGACTGAGGAGGCCTTGGAGTGCCACATCTCACCTGGTCGGGGCGGTCAGAGAGGACTCCCGAAAGGTGCGGAACCTGAGCCGCATCTTAAGACACGAGTGGAAAAAATACACTGCGCTAAATAATCATGCATTTTCCCTTTGCCACTGGCTTCTGCGTGGACGTGCATCTGCCAGAGCCTCTCACCCCACACAGCCGAGTGCCACGTACGTGCTTTTCGGAGGTGGCCCCGGCTCCGTCCTGTGCCTCGGTGCGTGTTGGGGGGCAGGGCCTGTGGAACGGCAGTGTACCATCTTAGGGCCCAGGCTGCGTGACTGTGGTCCCCTGGTCCAAGGCAGATGATACTGAACATTCTTGTCATAAAATAGAGACTATAACAAAAGTCACGGTGCTACCTTTGTCTTATCTCTGATCTTACAGGAAGTGCTTTCAACACTTTACCATTAAATGGAGGATCTGCTAAAGATCGCTAGAAGCTTTTTATCAGATTGAGCAAGTTCTCTAGAGCCATAGATTCCTAATAGTTTTTGGAATACAATGTTGAATTTCATTAATTTTTTTCTCCACCTATCAAGATAATAGTTTTCCCTTCTAATTTGTTAAGGTAGTAAACTGATGTATTTTTAATGCTAAACCAATCTTATATTTCTGAGAAGAAACATAACTAGTCACAACATGTCTTTTTTATACACTGGAAAATGTTTTATTGGTTATTATTTTACTTTATTTCCATGGGTGAAATTGATGTTTACTTTTTTGTACTGCATTTGGTATTAAAGTCTTTTAACCTCATACAATGGGTTGTGGAGTCTGAGCCGTCTTTTTATTCTCTGGAAATATTTGTGTCAGGATTCAAATTTTGTCTGCTTTACCAGTTATTGAGATAATTATGCTAACTCTTCTAGTTAGGGTTGGGTTTTTTTCTCTATTTGTTTTTTATTTTTGTTATTTTGTTTTGCACCAGGGTCTCACTATGTAGTTCAGATCAGCCTTGAATTAACTGTGTAACCCGGGCTGGTCTCAGCCGCCCAAGTGCTGGGATTACAGGCGTGCACCACCACACCTGGCTCTTAAGTGTTGAGTTTAGCGTATTTTACATTTTTAGTGGGTATTGAACATATGGATTTACTCCTAGCTTATTTTTTAATCGATTCCATTTAAATATTTGCTAAAATAGCATGAACATTTTTCTAGGGACAGTACTCTTTTGGGAATAGTTTTAAAATTCTGCCCTAATTTTTCATAGATACAGGACAGTTCGCCTTTCCTCTTTCTTCAGTCCATTCTGTGTATGAAATTGTTCAAATAAGGAAGCATTTTAAAGTTTTCCTTTTTAACGTTTTTGATTTAGTTTTTGCTACTTGTTAATTTTTAACAGATTGAGATATACCTGACAGGTAAACTGAGTACCCTGCAAGCGTCCGGCTCCCCAGGTCTGAGCCCCACACCCACCACCTGCGCCCGCTTCTCCTGCCCCTCCCTAGTCCGGGGCTCCCGCTGGTGAATGGTGAGTTTCCCGAGGTGGCTGAGGCAGCTTTGTTCCTGGTCCCTTCAAACAAAAGGGTACATGATTTGGGCATGATTTGAGTTCGTCTCCCAGAGTTTCGTGTGCTGGGGGCTTGGTGGGTAGTGCGGCAAAGTGGGAGCTCATAGAACCCCTAAGAGGAGGGGTTGGTGGGACAGGAGTAGGTTAGGAGGGCGCCCCCTCTCCTTGCAGGAATCAGTAGTTCTCGGGGCGCGGGTCAGCGCCCCAGAGTTACCATAAAAGCCCAAGCCGGGCTCCTCCCTTGTCTCTCCAGCTCTCCAGCTCCAGGTCTCACCCTGCACCCTCCCTCTTTGCACACGCTTCTGCCGTGACGTCGCCCAGCACAGCAGAGCCCACGCTGGCCCCGCGCCCTCGAACCTCCAGAACTGCGAGCTGAATGAACCTCTTTTCTTTTCAAAGTCCTCAGAATCAGGAGTTTTACTGCACTTAGCAGAAAGTGCACTAATACAAAGGGCCAAATGTTTAAAACTTAAATACCCTCTTCCAAAGGGAGCGAAAAGCAGGGGATGGAACCAACACGAGAGGAAGGGTAAGTGAGTTTTAGGAGAGATAAAGTGGTCCAAAGAGCAGATGACAGCCTGGGACAATGGTCTCCTGTTTCCCTTCCCAACGCCACACGTCCCTTTCCCCCTGGGGGAGCGCGCGTCCTGCGTCCCCTGTGCAGCAGGGACTGGGCTTTTCCTGGACCCGGCACTCCCGCTTGGGCGGAGCAGCGCCTGCTGGGCACCCGCCCAACCTGACTCTCCCCGAGCCCAGAAGCGCGAGATTCCACACTGCGGCGCCCACGAGGTTCTGCTCGTGTTTTCCACCGCCTAGGAATCACCGCCCTTCTTCCCTGGTGGCCGCTGTCTTTAAATCATTGCTTTGGATATTTTTTATGGGCTTTGGCTGTTTTAAGTTTAGTCATTTCAAGATGGGTGTGGTGGTGCACACTTGTAATCTCAGCACTCAGGAGGCTGTGGCAGGAGGATCGATGCCAGTTCAAGGCCAGCCTGGGTTACAAAGTGAGTTCCAAGCCAGCCTGGACCATGTATTGAGACCCTGTCTCAATAAGACAAAAAAAAAAAAGGATACTCCTTTGTTGACCTTTTCTGTTACATGTATATTTTCTATTTCATTAATTTCTGTTCTTCTGTTTTCCCCATTTCTTCTTTATTCCCTCTCCCAGCTTGGATTGCTAATGTCAACCCTGTTTTCCTGTGGGAGTACTAAAGACGGCAGCTTTACTCAGTAATACTTGGCTGTGTGGGTAAGGTTGCTACCGCTGTTTAGGTCTAACGAATTTCTAAATTGTACCCTGAGTTTTTCTTTGACTCATGAGTTTCTAGAAGTAATTTTAAATTTCCAAGTGGATTTTCCTAGTGTTCTTTTTATTGTTAATTTAAATAATTATTTATCGCATTGTGCCCAGAGAAAGTCATATTTGAGTTATTCTTAACAGACAGTAAATGATACACATTGAAGTGTACAGCTTGACCAATTGTGGCGTATGTTGCTGTTGAGGACACCACCATGAAAATCAAGGTACTAAAGTCGTTTGTTGCCCTCAAGAAATTTCTCACATTTCTTGGGAATCTCTTGCAAAAATTTAATCCATCCAAAGGGTTGGTTTCATGTAGATGGCTTTTGAGGAGATGCTACCGTAAGTACCCAAAACCAAACTTGAAATAGGTCAGATCATAGGAAATGTTGTTTTCTCATTTACCAAAGAACCTGAAGGAAGAGTGCCTCTCTTTTAGGACCACTGAACTCAACCCTCAGTGACATTATCCAGGCCCGGGTTGTTAGACCCTGTCTTTCCACGCTGAAGGTTAGGTACACTTCCAGCTGTAAGGTGACTGCCCCAACCCCAGTTCACGGGCACGCATCAACGTAAGGGATTCTGAACTGTGACTGTCAACTTCGTTGGATTGAGAGATGCCTATGGGATTCTGGGTGTGTCCGTGGGTGTAAGCCAGTGAAGGGAGGGTGGGCGACTGGCCAGCTTGTGGGTGGCACCACCATATTGGCTTAGGTTAGGTAGACTGAAAGGGAAGAAGTGGGCCTGTGTTTCCAGTTGAGCTGGTGTCTCTTGTGCTATGGCCGTTGCCTGTGAGCGCCAGGCTGCAGCTTCTTCCGCCTCTCCGTGAGGACTCACACGAGTGATTCTCCAGGGAGCTTCCAGGCCTGCAGTCTCAGGCTGGTTCTGCATCCTCGATTCCTCTTGGTCTGCAGCTTGCAGCTCTTTGAACTAAGCAACTGCGGGGTCCTCTGATCGCCCAGTGTGTAGATGGTCACTCCGTGGTGGACTGTCCCACCTCTGCTCCTGTAGCCTATCTAATAAGTTCCCAAGATTCTTTCCCTCTGAAGAGCACTAATGCAACACACCCAGCAGAGGAAGATGCCATGTCCTCCCTATGTGTTAATTAAGAGTGCGGACAGCTTTCCCAGATGTCCCCATTGACTCCCCACATTTAACCAGCCAGAATGGCATCACAAGCCCTCATCACAGGTCGTCAGTGCACGGAAACAGCACCCCCAGCCATCCGCTCACAGAGCTAGAAAGTGGGGCGGGCCTTGTGAAGCACATCATCGTGTAGAAGAGAAAACTCCGTTCACAAGGAGAGAAAGAAAGGACGAGGCCCGGTCCAAAGGTGGCTGCTATTTGAAGCCATTCAAAGGGGAATCATTTTAAAAACGGAAATGAAAAGCCCCAAGCCTGGGAGCACACAGCTCACATATGTCACTGGATCCCAAGGGAGAGCCCACGTGCAGTGGAACTGTCCACATCACAGCTTGGCTTCAGATTTTAAACAATGGGTTCGGGGGTCACAGAATGCAGAGTTGTGTCCCCCAAAGAGGCTGTAGCATGGAGACGAGGAGTCTTCCTACAGGTGTGGCCGTGTGGTGTATTAAGGGAAACCATTAATCCAGTCATTTTTCAACTGTAAGTACATCTTCCAAGGGAAGAGAACTGAAAGTGGTCATTTATTTCCGTTTTATTGAAATACCAGTCTCCTCCCAGATTAATTCTCTATTGAGGTTTTAGATAATAAAAAATTACACTCCATCTTATCTAGCTTCAGCTTTTCATCCAATTAAAGGACAGAAACCCTTTGCTTCCCTTGCAGCGCTTCTCACAAAGGGCTAGGAATAGGAGACAGTGCATAATACTGCAGTTGCAAGCTAATTAATTCACCCAGAAAGCCGCTAGGTTATCTTTCTCCCTCTTCAGTATCCACCGGAGGGAATATTCATGGGCGAGACATTTCCGTATGGGAAATACATGTCCTTGCACTTTTGTCTATCAATCTCCTGCCTCCAGAGGAAGTGGTTTCCATGGTAAGTTGGAAGGATCAGAATGATGGGTTATTATCTTGGCTTGGTTCCCAAGATTCAGATTTCCAAAAGCTATATATAGTAGTGGACAGGTAATTATAGCTGACACGGGAGTCACAGAGATGGATACTGGGACACCCAAATGAAATGTCCGCCCTGCTTACCATGTGTTGTGGTCCAGGGCTAAGTCCCATACATGCACCAATCTTAGGACAGGGGATCAAATGCAAGCCTCTATACATGCTAGACAAACACTATTCCACTGAGGAACCTCCCCAGCTGACATCAATCACAATCTTCTGAACAATCCCATTGGGTTAGTTCTCTATTAGCCTCATTTTATGGATGAAGAAAATAGGGTAGGGAGAGGCTAAGGAACTTCACCAAGGGATACTGCTAGAAAGCCATGTTGCCCAGTACTAAGTTCCCACCCTTAACGATGGCTGTAAGAAACCAAATGTGGATAAATCTACTCAACTTATATAATTTCAGCATGGTCTCCCACTATAGTTCTTGATTTGGGCCTTCCTTTTCGAGCCCTTGAAAAAACTTTAAAGGTATACAACCAATCACTCATCCTATACCGCTTTCGTTCTAGAGCCACGGTTCTCAGTGCGGCTGTCAAGCCAGGAGCCTCGGCATCACCTGGAAACTTACCAGAAATGCAGATGTCCAGTCTCACCCAAAACCACTGCAGAACAACCCCCGGGTGTCGGCACATCTCTATGTTAAAAACCCTGCAGGTGAGTGCCGCGCGGGAAGTTTGTTCTATACAGAGACCTGGGTGGAGAGGCCCTTCCTCCTCTGCAGAGCTCTGGGCCCTCTCAGGTCCGAGGGTAAGAACTCTGCAGGGCCCTCTCAGGTCCGAGGGTAGGTCTGTGCCTCGGGTCTTTCTCTAGGCTTGTTTTGCTCAGCACTGGGGGACTAAAAGATCCATCTCGCTTTGTTTTACTCTCAGTGTCCTCTCTGTCGAGCTCTTCTGCTGACAGGTTAGGAAGTTTCGACGTCCTCGTTATTCTCGCTGTTGTGGTCCACAGCCTTCCTCAGCAGAAAGCCTTTTCTCCATGTTCTCCCTCTGCCTCCGGCCACACTTTCCACTTTCCGTTCCTTGTTCTGTCCAACAGCCCCCTCCCTTCCCCTTCTCTTTCTAGATTTTTCCTGCACATGCTGAGCCTGAATCACACGCTGAGCCTGCGTCGCACACTGAGCCCTGCATCACACACCGCCCTCACACCTTGCCCTCTCCTGCCCACCTCGTAGTTGGGCGGGCTCTTCATCACTGTTCAGGAAAGCATCATTGTGGCAGAAAAGTGCTGACTTTTCACCAGTGGAAGACACTTTCATTTAAAAAATTCCTAAAAAAATTTTTTTTGGTCTTTTTGAGACAAGGTCTCACTCTGCAGTTCAGGCTGGTCTTGAATTCACTTTGTAACCCAGGCTGGCCTCAAACTCGCAACGATCCTCCTGCCTCAGCCTCCTGCATGCTGGGATTACAAGCATTCACCAACCACAATGCCCAGCTTCTAAAAATTCTAAAAAATATGTTTTTATACTTTTTTTCTCTGAAAAAAAGAATCACTGGATTTCCCACTAAAAATGCTCTGAGTACAGGATTCATGTATAATCAGTCGCCTGCTGCTGTGAAAAATGATAGTCTTCAAAAGCCACCTCTCATTTTAAAAAATTGGGGTAAAATATATAAAAATTTCCCATCTTTGCCATCCTCGCTGTACAGTTTAGTGGCACACACAGAGTTGTATAACCGTCACTGCCGTCCACCTGGATAAATCACATGCTGCAAAACTGCAAGTCTACACTCATTACAAATAACCATCTATGCCTCTCCCCGCCAGCCCCTGCCAACCACTATTCTACTTTCTATCTCTACGAATAGGACCACTGCAGGCAGCACCTAAGTGGAATTATACGGTAGTTATCCTTGTGTGACTGGCTTATACACTTTTTCTAATATCTTCAAAGTTCAAACACATAATAGCAGTGTCAGAATGCTTCCACTGCAACACCAATATTGCTCTGTGTGTGTGTGCATGCGTGCACGCGAGCGCGGGTGTGCCCGTGTGCATGTGCCATCTTCCCTTGGACACATTCCACAGCCCCTAAAAAATGCACATATAGTTTGTTTATCCCCTTGCTGTTGATGGACAGTTGAGCTGCTTCTACCCTGTGGCTATTGAGATGAATGCTGTTATGCATCTGGCTGAGCAAGGGCCTGCCCAGGAGCAGTGCCTACTTAGGACGCAGTGCCTTCTCTCTGGGGAGAAGGGTGAGGAGCAGACCCACGGGGGCTCCCGGAGAAGCTGGCGCTTGGTCCTTTTGCTCCTTCCTTGCTCCCTGGTTGTCTCTTCTGTTCCGACGCGGTACCTTTGATGGTTGACTGTGATCTGCTGCCCAGTTCGTTCCTGCTGACTAAACTTTGGAACCTGTAGATCTATGATCTCTGACCCCTGTCCCGCCCTTGCCTTTGGATTCTCTGCAATGCTGCTTTGCAGGCACCCATCTCTGCGCCCTTCTGTGAGAGAAGGCAGCTCCCCCGCCCTCCATCCGGGGGGCAGCAGCATGAGCGGGAGTGCCGGGGCAGGAAGGGCGGACACAGGAAGGCGAATCACAGACTGAAAATCGGGCCAACCCTTCCAGACAGACTCCCTGCTGACCCTGTGACTGGGCGAAGAGCCACATGGTCACTGTCCATGCACCCCGGAGAGGAGCTCCTGGCGCGCCCCGGGGCTTGGGGCGTGGCAGGGCCAGGACCTCGCTGCGCCCGCCTCCGCCCCGTGCGCCGGGGCCTCGGCTGCCTCAGCTCGCAGGGGCCTTGAAGCAGAGCTCTGGCGGCAGCAGGCACCGGGAGAAACAGATGACAGGAGCCGGCGGAGGTTTGCGGCCGGCCGGGCAGCCCCGGAGAAAGCTGCACAGCTGTCGGGAGAGCCCCGAAGGGAAACTCCGCAATCCCCCGGACCCTGCTTGGCGCCGCTGGCGTACGTAGCAGGGGTCACGATCAGCTGTCCTCAGAAACTGTGGCCTTCGCAGGAAACACTTCAAAGAATCAACAACTGGGATCTCCTCTTCTTGAAAAGTATTTGCACATCAAAAAATCACCAACAGAGTGAAAAGAAAACCCATGAATTGGGGAAATATTTTAGCCACCTGCCCCTCAGACAAAGGACTTCTCTCTAGAACATATAAAGAATTTAAAAAAAACAGACCCCCCCCCAAAAAAATTCAAAGATCCAATCCAAAAATGGGCATCTGAGATGAATGCACACTTCTCAGATGAAGAAATACAAATGGGAAATAAACACATGAAAAAAATTCAGCACCTTCGGTCATTCAGGAAATGCAAATTGAGACAACACTGAGATTCCATCTCATCCCGGAAAGAATGGCTAGCATCAAGAAGTCAACCAATAACAAATGCTGGAGAGGCTGTGGGGGAAAAGGAACCCTTCTCACTGCTGGTGGGAGTGTAGACTGGTGCAGCCACTGTGGAAATCAGTGTGGAGATTCCTCAAAAACTAGGATTAGAAGTCCCACATAATCCAAATGTTCTCCTTCTGGGTATTTTCCCAGAAGAATTAAAAACCTCATACCACAGCGACATATGTGCACCCATGTTTATAGCAGCGCAATTTGTCATAGCTAAATCTTGGAAACAACCCAAATGTCCCTCAACTGAGGAATGAATAAAAAAGATGTGGTATTTCTATACAATGGAGTATTACTCAGCTATAAAAAAGATAATCTCAAGGCTTTTATAGGTAAATGGATGCAACTAGAGACCATACTCATAAGTGAAAAAAAATCAGACCCACATGTGTAAACACAATGCATTGTCTCCCTAGTGTAAGAACGCAAAAGAGTAAACAAAACCCAAAATGTACAATAGGTATTATGAAAGGGAAAGAAACTGCTCAAAGGAAAGAACTGGGATGAGGGAAAGGAGAAAAAGAAAGAAGGAAGAAAGGAAAAAAAATACATATGTATATAGAAGGATAGCTGGGACAACTGTACTGCTGATGTCTAATGGTTTATTGAAAGGAACAGTTAATGCTTAATTTTTTGACCAATTTTGCGTGCTCATATCTGGTAATGTGAACAAATAATTTGAAGACAACGATATGCAATATAACAACCGTTTGTGAATTCCTACCATCTTGTCTAGTAAAATTCTGTATTGTTTCTAATGGGGTTTTTTTTTGTTTTTATTTTTTATTCTCTTTAATGGTTTGATCAATCTTGCATTCTTACATCTGGTAATCTCAGCAACCTTGTTGAAGATAACAATACATAATATAACAACCAGTGTTAATTCCTATCACTTTGCTCTGAAACCCTTTATCATTTTTATTGTTTTTGCTTTGTTTTTGTCTATGTTGTTGGTATTTTGCTATTGTTCTTTTATTATTACTATTCTCTTTAAAATTAAAAAAAAAAAAAAAAAGAAACTGTGGCCTTCACTGAAATGCACTTGGCCCTGAGGGATCCCTAGCCCTGGGAAAGAAACCTTTCACTACCTTCCTGCTGCTTGTAAATAAGCACACTTATCTCTCCGCTAGACTTTCTCCTTCTGCCAGTTTGTGAGTGTCACCTCCATGCAGCTCACCATGCTCTCTCTGAGAGATGGAAAGATGGTGGTCCTTGTTTTTAAAGAGCTGGCCCTCTTTCCTTTTTCTTTCCCTTTTAGTGTCAGGAGAGTGTTTTTACTGTTCCAAATGCTATGGAGACCACCGTGATAAAAGTCTCCTGTATTGAGTACCTACTACATACCCCGCACTTTACACGGATAACTGTGCACTTCCAACAGCCCCCAGGACAGAATTATTCTTCCCATTTTGTAGATGAGGAAATTGAGGCTCAAAGGAACTAAATAATTCCCCAAATCATAAAAATAGTGAGTCACAGGCCAAAACTGGAGCAGGCCTCCTTAAGTTATGCCATTAGCTGGGAAACGTTTATTTGGATTCCATTTCCTGGGAAATGACCCCTGCTTCTTACCAGGTCATAAGTAATTCAGCATTCAAAGCTGTCAGAGAAAACAAGATACCCTCCGCGCCCCTTCGCCGCAGTGCCAGTGGCTCCCACCATTAACCCCTTTTACCGAGACTGTGTCTTAAGCAGGTGTTTGTCCTTCGAGCAGAAAATGAAACCTTTTTGTTTTTAGCACACAAAAAAATTTTTTTAAAGCCTTTCCCTCCTTCAGTGGCCTTGCAACAGGATCAGGGAAAAGTATACACTGGGAATTTTACAGGTGAGACCCTCACATGGTAAGAAGGGAAATGTAGTTTTGTGCAGGTTTAACTTCCTGGTGCTGGATAAATATCCTGACATTTGCATGACTCACTTTGGTCCTCTGCCCTCTACAAGATAGCAAGATAAATGAATAAATTTAAGGCATTTATATTTCCTCAAAGCTCCATTGAGGGGTTTTCTATATGTGTTTGAATATGCTTATTAAATTATATTTATAGTTATTAAGAATGTATCTCCCAGCATTCAGGAGGCTGAAGCAAGAGGATCGCCATGAGTTCAAGGACAACCTGAACTACATAGTGAAACCCTGTCTCAAAAAATAAAAACATACACACACAAAAATGGATCTATTATCTGGGCATGGCGGTGTATGCCTATAATCCCAGCACTTGGGAAGCTGAGGTAGAAAAACTGTCATGAGTTCAGTTTCAGTCTGAGCTACATAGTGAGTTTAAAGCCAGCCTGAACTACATAGTGAGGCTCTCTCTCAAAAACCAAAACCAAAACCAAAACAAAAAACCCTGAAATGAAAAAAAAAAACCCTCCCTGAAGTGGATCTATTAACACTTTGGCCATTCTTTTAAGATAATGACATATGACTATTGTAATTCTCTAGTTATTTCCTTATGAAATTTTATTTTTCCATAGAAAAGTGCTTTTTATATTTTTATTAATATCTACTTGTATTTCATTAAAATTAAAAAATCACATATTTTCATATCACATTGCTGTTTTTGTTGAAATCTCAAAATGTTACTTATATGCATCACTATCTGAAATTACATTGTTAAACCTTGGCTGGGTCTCGTTGCTCACTGGATTAATAATGAAGCAAGTACATTCCTATAAAAATGGACCTACTGCCAGGCATGGTGGCGCACGCTTATAATCCCAGCACTCAGGAGGCTGAGGCAGGAGGATTGTTGTAAGTTCGAGGCCAGCAAAATGAGCTCAAGGCCAACCTGAATGGCATAGCCAGACCTTGTCTCAAAAAGACAAAAAAAAAAAAAAAAAAATTGGACCTACTATAAAATTAGTCATAATACTAGATCAAGCAGTGTCATAATATTTCATATATATATAATGATACTACATAAAACTGTAGGAAGTGGACATATTTAGCTAAAAGTTGAACCATAAGACTAAATACGCCTGTGAATGTTACCATCAGTCACATTTCTTGACAGATGTCCAGTGAGTTTGGAAAATCTATGTTGGCTCATGTTAGCACTTACAGATAAAGGATACTGAATGTGGAATACTGAACGAGGTATCTTCTCGTTTAGGGATTGCAAACCATGGCCAACAGGCCAAATCTGGTCCCCTGTACGTTTCTTTTTTAATTTTAATGTACTACAAGTAGATATGAATAAAGTAAGTATCAGAACACCTCTTCTATGAAAAAAACAAAATAAATTTTCATGACAAAATAATTAGAGAATAGCAGTGGTTTATGTACCTTGTATCATGATCTTAAAAGGATGGCCAAAGTGTTACTCAGAGTCTATATAAGTCATAGACAAAAAGAGATTCTCTCTTAGGAAGAAGAAACAAACAAAAGGACAAAACTCTTTTCAGTGAACAAAAGAAACTAATAGTATAAATGAAACAAATTAGTATTTATCTTATAATGTTTTTAAGAACTGGTAACTGGGGGCGTTATTCGATCTTCTCTCTACTTCCTGTCTGCCAAGTCAAATTCTATTACTGCCGAGCCATGTTATGAACTCACCCACTCCTGCAGCTCCTTTCATCCATGAAGGCGGAGCTGATGAACTGTTATGGAAGCCTTGTGGCCCTCAAGGCCTGCAATATTTATTATCCGGCCCTTTATAGGAAGGTGCGGACTGCCATCTAGCCAAACCTCCTCAATATATAGGAAAGTACACATGTCCAGATCCTTCACTATCCTTCCCAGAGGTCTCAAGGCCCACGCTTTGCTTAAACACATCGTGTGCTTTATTCAAAACCAGCCATCGTATGCACCTTTCCATTCCCAACACAAGTGCACACTGTCCTGTGTGTCGTTGGTATCGCATCCCGACACAACCATGTATTACTGGCACTCTCTTCCAACACAGTCTTCCAAATTCGTAGCTTATACTCCAAGTCTTTTTACATATGGAGAGTTGTTTTACAGTAAATAATCCACGTTGGCTATTACTTTTTGCAATGAAATTGTTTGCCATAATTTTGCATTTCATAATAAGAAGCCCAAATGTCGCGAAAGCTTTGAACTGAAATATAGGGTGTTAATTAAATTAATTTTACAGCACCTGTGTGGCAAGTGCAAGGTCACGAGGTTGATTTCTGGTACCAAAAAAATAAATAAATAAATAAACTAATTTTAAAATTTATTCAGAAATACTTATAGAGTACCTCCAGTTCCAAGGCCCTTCGCTGGGCTTAGGTATAAAAAGATAGTCATACAGCCTATGCCTTTGAGAACTTTGAATTCTTTGCGGGAAATGGATACATAAGCAAAAAACAGACATAAGTAAGACCCCAGATAATGACTACTTTCACCATTTTTTCCCAATAGACCTATTATCTGAATTTCAGTATTCATTATCTGAAATTATCAAGATGTCATCTAACGCCTCTTAAACTGTTCTTTCCCAACAGCGAATTTCTGTTGTGCAGTTCACCCTGAAAAGAATTCTCTGATTCTAAAATTTTTACATAATGGAATACTGCTTTTTACAAAATACATAGCACCACTGAATAACATCATAATGCTGAACTGTGCTTTTGTTATCTATCTAACCAAATGTCATTAGCTGTGGTCTCTCAGGATCGTAACTGTCCAGAGGAGGCACCAATTGGTGGGACAGAGGACACGCCGTCATGGTGTTTTACGGGTCGGATGGAAGGCCAGTTATTTCCCCTCGGCCCCTCCCCGCTTTGCACCCTCTCTCTCCTCTCATTCTTATTTCTTTAAATGAATCATTTCATGCAGGAAGTCGCTACTCTTTTCTCATACATTCCCATGACTTTCTTATATTATTCCCAAGAAATATAAAATCTGATTTCCATAATGGGAACATTTGACATTGTACAGGTTAAAATATATCAGGCTATTCGGCACAGGCACGGAATGCTTTCTATTCACCAGGCAGTCTTAATCCTTGTGAAGGACTTTAGCTCTGTGTACAGGCAAACCGCCATATAACCCAAGAGATTACATTCTTCGCCTGGTTTTAATCGTGGGAGACAGCACAAACAGAATTAAATTCGGGACTGCAAGGCTGAGGTTATGTTGTGTTTCATTTTGCAGCAGTGAGACTGAACTGGTGAAAAGGGTAATCAGGTTGAAAATCCTTATTTTGTTTTTGATGATCTACTCCGTTTCCTTGGAAACAGAGTTGGCAGCCAGATTTGTTGGCATTATGTTTTCTTGTTTTCTTTCTAAGCTTTGAAGCATCAAAGTAAAGGTAAGGTTTCTGATTATAACTGGGGTGTCTGAGTTATTTTCAAATAAATTAAAAGCAAATATTTATAATAGGACTGTTACAGATAAGACCATAGGAGGTATAACAAGTTTGACAAGGCTTGAAACCAGTTGATTGAGATGTTAGTTTTTAAGAGCCAGTTTAGTGTATGTGGGGCATTTTTAAGAAAAGGAAGAAATAAAGCTTTTCTTTAAAAAAAAAAAACCTACAGTAAAGCATTCAGATCAATATAATTTAGTAAAATTAATTTTAGCAAACAACTAGATTTCCATACCACACAGCATGATTTTTCTTCTTGTATATAAAATCCAGTAATAATGAGGATGGCTACCCTGTATTGAGAAGGTAATCTTTGCTTCTAGGAAATAAAAACTAAAGGGCACTTACACAAACCTAAAATATTTTCTGAGAAACTGACATATTAGCAAATATATTAGACATTTCAGTTGAGAGGTGATTATTAAGTGATCACAGTGTGGTCTTTTCCTCTCTGGCAGGTTATATGAATTAAAATTTTAGAACTCTCATTCACACGAGTCACACATTTTCAGAGATCATTTGTCAAATGCCTTCCTTTTAATGAGGAAACAGAGGCCTGCTGAAGTGCAGACACTTGCCTCCAATCACACGTGGGTGGCAGAACCGGTAGGTCTGCAGCTCCGGGCTCCTGACCCACTGCTCACCAGAGCTCCACTGAGGTTCTGGTTCCTGAATGCTTCTATTTCATGGGACTCTTGAGGACTCATCTGTTTAAAACCAAGCTGTACAGAAATAGCACTGTGTGAACACATACCCAGGTAAAACTGATCAATGTGGCCTCAGCCATATGTAAGTGTGGAGTGAACTATGACTCTACCTGCTTTTCAGAAAGCATCAGACACAAACATTGTCTGAAGCATTACCAAAAGGCCTCCTGGTACCTTGAACGGTGGGACGCTTATGTTCTCAAGTCTTCCAGCTAGCCCCCCATCAGGTAACTCCTTCGCGCCAGAATTCATACGAATGAATACTGTACTCACAACGGACCCTTCTCCGGGACTCCTCCCCCTAAACAGTTAACATCTGTCTTCCCAGCCCCCACAGTCCTTATCCACATCTCCACCTAATGCGCACCAGCTAGAGCTGTCACGGTCTGTACTGCCACTGGGCTCCCGGCCTTATTCTTACCTCTTGGAGATTAAGATCGGCCAGTGAGAGCTCCCTCACCTTAATTTCCTCTGCCTCCATATTTCTTCCTTCTCTTGTTTCTGAAAAAGATGTTTCTGTTTCCTGTCCTCTTCATCTAAGAGCATTCCTCACCACTTCCTGTCCTTCCATTCAATAAATGTCCCTTTTCTTGTAGAAAAAAATGGTGAGCATAATACTTTCTTACAGATAGACAAGTAAATGATAGATGACAGGTAATAAAGAGAGGGGGAGGAAGGCAGCCTACATTTATAGCTTTTATGTTCTATGTATTTATTTCTTAAAACGCTTTAGTCTGCCTTCTCTCCCGTCTTCACTATTCACTTGAAATAATGCTCTTGAAGTGGTGTTTCTCGTCTCGCAATTAAAATTACCTGAAGTACAACAGAATATTGGCAAAGAGCTTAAAAGAAATGAGTTCATTCACCCTTCGTCCTCATGCCAAACACACTGAGACGGCTGATTAATTGTTTTACTACATTGCTGAACTCCCTAAAGAGAGGAGGATCTCTCAGTGCCACAGAGAGAAACCTACAAGTGCTGAAACTGCAGCACACAGCGACTGCCAAACAGGCTCAAGCACAAAGAAGCAGCAGCCCACACTACACGCTGCGAAGGGATGACTGTGTTTCTTCAGGCTTTGTGTTGTACGAACGCGCAGCCAAGCAACGAGTGTGAGTGGGCCCGGCTACAGGAATGCCCTCATGACAGGCCAGCACAGGACCTTGGCAGAACATACTCACGCCAACATGAGCTCACAAGCCAAAATTACAAAGCATTTGCGGACGTGTGACACCATGAGAGACGGCACACACAGAATATGGGAGAAATAATAATGAGGAACTCTAGATAATACAGAAATAGATTTTAGAACAAGTATGCTTAAAATATACAAAGAGATTTTTAAAAGCAGGAATAGAGTTCATGAGGGAAGAATAAACTATTATTTTAAAAAATAACAAATGGAGTCAGGTCTAGTGGTACATGCCCAAAATACCGGCACTCAGACAGGCAAAGGCAGGGGGACTGCAGGTTTGAGCCCAGTCTGAGCAACTTAGTGACGTAGTGAGATTCTGTCTCAAAATAAATAAATGAATAAATAAAAAGGGCTAGGAATGTAGCTCAGTGCAAAAGCCCCAGGTTCATTCCCTAGTACATCACAGACAGACAGACATACACACACAATGAATTTGAATTAAAAACCAACAGATTCTAGACTAACCATCAAAAAAAGGAAATAATATTCATTGAAATAACAGACTTCTCAAGTGGTACAAATAACAGGCACCATTTTAGAGCACAAATTGGAAGACTCAGGGAAATCATTCAGAACACAGCACAGAAAAATAAAGAAGTATGGGAGGGTTGCTGACCGGAGGTAGAGTGAGATTCTCCAAAATACATGAAACAGCATTATTTTTAAGGCAGTATGTAAAGTAATAATGATTGAGACATTTCCACAATTGTAAAAACATGAATCCACTAGTTTAAAAAGCATTCTAAATCTCAAGGAAAATAAAACCAAAACCACACCTTTATTCATCATTCTGAAAACTACAGAATGTGAAGGAAGGAAAATATCTTTTACATAACAGGACAGGGAAGGGAGCTTTTCCACAAAGAAATGGCAACCTGACTGAGAACCACCTTCTCACTAACAGATGCCAGCAAATGATGGAAAAAAGTCTTCAAAGTATTGAGAGA
>NW_004955403.1:3513683-3520234 GCF_000276665.1 Chinchilla lanigera
AAAAAGAAAAAGTATTGAGAGAAATGAACCATCTGTGCAGAATTCCACATCCAACCAAATTTCACCCAAGGGCAAAACACAAACATTTCCAGACACAGATGTAGCAGAGCTTATCCATGGACCTATCTTGAAAAAAATGACCAAAAGCTCTAATTCCATAAGAATGGAAATGAACTCAGCAAGAATGGAGAAATAGCATTCAAGAAACAATAGGTATTGCCATACAAATATTGTATTAAATGCATGTAAAGGCTTTATATCTTATCACTATTAAAGTGAGAGGAAGATGCCCTAACTGACATGTAACCAGCCACTTTCCTAGGAAAATCTCTCCACAAATGTCAAACACGAAAACCCAAGATTAAATTTCATGATGTATCTATATACCTAGAGTTTTTAATGCATTATAAAGATATATCACTAAATACATCTGACTCATCTCAGTTTGATGAAACAGTGACAGTATTAGTAAGTTTTGATTTAAAAGTTAAATTCATCATAATAATTCTAGAAAGTAGAGAAAAATGAAAAGACTGAAATAACTATTCATATTCACATTACCAAGAGGTAATGTTAACATTTTTTCAAATTCTTTGAAAATATTTTTATGCATTTTGTATGGCTGATATTATCTGCATACATTATTTCCTACATTGTCTTCATTAGCATTATCCTCTATCATAAAATTCTTCAAAATGTCACTTTGATGCACCATATTCATTGTATAAACATAATTTATTTACTAATTATTTACTCATGTAGGGTATTCCAGACATTTTTATATCATAAACAATACTGAGGTTAATATAGTTTTGCATGAATCTTTTCAGTTATTTCCTTTTTTTTTTTTTAAACTGGAAATTGAACTCAGGACCTTGCACTTGCCAGGCAGGCACTTGTGCCACTGAGCTATATCCCCAGCTTTTTAGTGATTTCCTAAGGACGGATTTCCTAAGTGACATTTGGTCACCAACTCCATCTGGTCCCAGGGCCTGTTCTTTCTCTCTGATATGTGAACTGTGAGACTGACAGTTACTATCTCCTCCCCGTTTCCTGAAATAGGACCGTCCCTCCTCTCCCTCTCTGACAACTTTTCACCAGTATCCTTGTGCTTTTTTTGCTTTTCTTTCCTTAATTTCATACTCCTGAGGTTGAAACCTTCGTCCATGTCTAGATTCGCAATTGATATGAATGGAATCCTAAGCTTCAACACTCACTTGAGAATTTCTACTGAAGCTTTTTCTTGGATTCTGCTAATGCTGAAGGCTTTCTCATAGTAAACCTTTACATGCCTCATTGCCTCCTGAAAATACCCAACTAAAATGATGTGGAAAGTAGAAAGTAACTTTCCTGCCAAAATAGCCTCTTCTGTGATTTTACTCTTATTTCTTTACATAGCCCTCAATTCTTCAGGCCAGCAGGACTTGAGCTATAGAGACCTTTCTTATTTTTTTTTTCTGGTGGAACAATAGTTTATTCAGTCAGTAGCCTCCGGATTTCTTTGGCTTTGTTTGTCTCACTTTTCTTCTATTTCCAGCACTACTATTTCTGAATATCTATTATTGTCTTTCCTTTAGAAAGTAAATACATCAACACATTTAAAACTTGTAAGTTGTACCAATTTTGGATTAAAGTGTGAAGGAAATTGTATAAAAAGCGGATACAGCTTTTAATAAGAAATTTCTTTCCTTCTTACTCTCTTTTTGATTTAGTAGTGTGTATTCCTTAGTTTAATACCTATAAGACACTTGGCCTATATCATCTTTTTAAAACATTTCTTCAAATTCTATCTTTATTATCTCGCAGTGAAAAAGTCTTAAAAATTCTTAACAGTTTATCATAATTATGGGTATGTTTGCTTTAGTTTATCATAAATATGAATATGTTGGCTTTATTCTAACTATGAAGAGTTCTCAAATAACAAAACATATATTGCTATTAACAAGGAAGCTACTAGAGACGTAGCAAGACCCTGTGTCAAAAAAACAAACAAGGAAGCTACTGCAGATTGAAATTTCCTTGCAGTTCTTTATGTTTTTAAAATGCATCTCACTAAGGGTGTATAAAGAGCTATATATTAAGGCTATTTGAAATAAATTCTTTATGGGAAACAGTTTTATTACTAATTTTATATAGTTACATTGATCCATTGATGTTTTAAATTATAGGATTGGTTTTAAACTACTGTATTTTGATTGTTTTTTTTAATTTGGTTTTTGAGACAGGACCTCACTTTGTAACCAAGGCTGGCTTCGAACTTGCAGTGATCCTCTAGCTTCATATTTATTGCATTTTTATGGCTCAAAGTAAAACAAAGGAACCCATAAGAACTATTGTTTCTTCTCCTGCCTCCTTCTCCACATTCTGTCTGTACCTGGGAAACATTTCATTTCGCTTATCCTTCGTGCATGTGTTACACAAATGACAGGACAACATATGCACTTTTTTTGCACCTTGTCTTCTCCCTTAATAATGTATCTTGGACATCTCTCCGTATTATTTGACCGAACTGTTCATCATCAGTTCTCTGAGCAGACTATGCAGAATTTCTTATAACGGCAGTCACAGTCCTTTCCTTACATCTCTCACCTAGGCTAAGTCCACATCCTCCTTCTGGTCCGGATCGGGGACCAACGCGCTGTCTAGTCCAGCCAGATATTGATCAGGATTGGGAAGTACTCACTTCCCAAACAATCAAGTGACTACCGCACACTTTATAAATGTTTAATAGCTTCCACTAGTCTATTGTATAAAACTCAAGTTCATTTGTCTGCTTTTCCATTCTCATATACTGGAAGTTCTTTCTCATCAATAGTCTTGGGTATGTGAGGCCTAGTTCAAAGGCCTAGATCATATCTAGTTCAAAGATCATAACCTAGCTCAAAGATCTACATCATATTTAGATCTAGGCCACTGACTCCCACCCTGAGCAGGATTCCAAATAGCCTGGACAGAAAATGTAGTCAGTGTTGACCAGCTATACAATCAGTTACATTTGCAGACAGAACGGCTTTAAAGCAGCTATGCATTATCCTGTCCTCACATGTAAACAGCATGTGTTCTGTTCAGTTTATTTTGGAATCCTGAGATCTCTTTTATCTACAGACAAGGTATGATTGAAATATAAGGCCCATATTTAAATTTTAAAAACATTACAGTTAAAGATACATTGCTGCTAATCCCCCTCAAAATCCTCCCCTTGCTCCAAACATATTTATCTTATGCTTCTTGCCAGTTTCTGAAACAGTTCTGAAAGTTGCCTTTTCTGAGTATCTTTAGAAGGTGTGACTGAAAATACAGTGAATGCTACTGCCAAGCGCCATCCAATAGAAAAGCTGGCGCATAAAAACATGACCATGCGTCCTCAGCTGCCCTGCTCACCAGATCCAGGATTGTGTGATTTTTGGCTCTTCCCCAAAGTGAAAATGACCGTGAAAAGTCAGTGTTTCAAATCGATCTAGGACAGTGCAACCATGACAGTTCAACCACAGAAGAGGACTTCTAGAACTTCATAAAGTAGCGAAGATGATGGGATAAGCACGCTCAAAACAAGAGGTACTATTCTGTGATTAGTGTGTCTTGTACCATAATAAATTTTTTAAAAATTTCAAACATTCACATATTTATCAGATCTCATATCTATCCATCTGTCTAATCTATTTCCTTTATTGTTTTTGAGACAGTCTCACTGTGTTGCTCAGGCTGGACTTTAAACCTCCTGCCTCAACCTCCTGAGGGCTGGGATCACAAGTATGTACCACACCTGGCTAATCTATCTCCTCCTAACCTTGAACTGCTCTGTTTTTTGTTTGTTTGTGTTTTTTTGTTTGTTTGTTTGTTTGTTTGTTTTTGAGACAGAGTCTGGCTATGTTGCCCAGGCTGGCCTTGAACCCTCGGCAATTCTCCTGCCTCAGCCTCCTGAGCGCTGGGACTGCAGGCATGTACCACCACACCTGGCTATTTTGTATTTCTTACAAGCAAGAAAACCCTGACTGTAGTGCAGGCATCCAGTAACTACTGAAGGGTTTATGTTGGAAAGCAGCATGATGCCTGAGAATAAAACCACGATGTTAACAACAGGGGATAGGAGGAAAATTAAGTCTCCTGAGAGGCAGATGAGTAGGGGAAAAGTGAGTGGACTGTGATATTAAGGAAGACCAGAGACCTGTGCTTTAAAAAAGAAACAGGAAGACCGTGTAGACTGAACAGTGCCGACTACATCTGGTAATCAGGTCAGTGGTACCTTTGTGAGAAGTTTCGTTGGAATGGGGGACAAAGATTATTGTGATTTGAGGCATGCGTGGGAGGTAAGGGATTGGAGATTCGCTTCTCTCCATCTTCAGGACCCTCAGACGCCCAGGTGAGGGCTGTGGGTCACAGCTACAGGGAGACTTTTTCTTCTTTAGATGAAGAAGGCCCAGCATATAAATATGCGTTAGGGGAGGGAACACAGAATGGGGAAGACTGATGGAAACCTTAACCTGACAGACTTTCCAGAAAAGAAAGGGTGGCAAGTAGGAACTAGAACACAGCCAAAGGGTTTGCTTTTGATGCCTCTGAGGACAGCAAAGTACACTAATAATGCCTAGGGCACGCTGGGTATTCTTCCAAGCACTTTTGATGTATTCAGTGAATTAGGACTGGGTGGAGATGATGAAGTTGGGAATGAGAAGTTGAAGCAGTGTGCACCCAAAAGTCAAAACTGTCTCCCCAAATATAAAGATGTGGTTACATATAAGTAATCTGAAAGAAAGGAGGGAGAGATACAGGGAGCTTAAAAAGTAGTAGCTTGAAGAATAAGAGAGAAAGTTAACCAGAACATACAATGCAGAATATCCTAGGATAGGAATTCAGCGCTCGTGTTTCTTTCTCCTCCAGGACTCAGATACACTAGTTCAGAGCTCAGAGCCACACTCTACTGACCCAAGGCTGAAGTCCCAAGTGGTGTGGGACAGAAAAACAAGGGTTCAAGGAAGCTGAAAAGCCTGGCAGAGGCTGGTTAATGTTCTGCAGTGTTAGGATAGATATAGCAGAGAGAGACTCCAGTAAACAATGATGGACAGGCAAAAAGAAAGTGAGAGAGCGGGACAGAAACAAACACACAGAATCAACTGTTTCTCATCCCACTGCCTTCTGAGTGGATAATCAGGGCAGCAGGTTGCCACAGTGTAAGCGTCACCTTCACGTTCAGGGTTCTCCCCGTGTAACAGTCTCTTGGCCGCTAGACCCTGCTATCCAGGGTGCCATCCGCTGACCAGACCTTTGGCAACATCTAAGAGTTGGTTAGACACATCTTGGGACCCGCCCCAGAATTCCCAAATCACAGAATCCAGAATCCCTGAATCCAGAATTTCCAAATATTTCACACGCATATCAAGTTGAAGCACCAGTATAGATGGATAAGCGAGTGTGGAAATGCCCTGGACTTGTCATAATATTCCTGCTAAAATGCTAGAGGTAAGAGGCAGCTGTTGTCTGCGATGTTCTTGAGCACGCAAATTCAACGTATTCTCCTATTATCCATAATTTAAATCCTTCTCTCACGATTTACAATTCTCCAAACTGTTAATTCCACACTGCACCCTAGGTGTTGTCTCTTTTTTAGGTACAGTATGTCAAAATTCTGTGTATCTCTTTATCACAGTATCTCTGAACACTGTGCTTATCAAAAACAGGTTCTTCCTGATAATGCAGTTAGCATAACTGCACAAATTTAACCAACTCCGCCCCTATCAGCACACTGTAAAAGTCAGTGTTCCCAAGCGAACTCATCAGCACATCGTGAACCTCATACAAGACACATCCCAAATACATATTATTTAGGAAATTACCGATGGCCGCCCAACCTCCTGTCCTGGACCTTACAAGTTTATTTCCAAATATAAAGGGAGCCTGCTTCTGCATTTCTCTATTTCTTTCTGCATCTATACTCCACACCCAGCAGCCATCTCTATTTGTTTAGATTTACATATGAAATGAGTATCCTGACTTTCAAGAACATTTCATCTCTCCTCCACGGTCTCTTAATGTGAACCTCAGGGTGTTGCACAAGACAAACCATAAGCCTCTGTTTAGTTTGAAGACGCTTTGATTTCGAGTATAAGAGCCAAACTTTCTCTGCAAAGAAAATACACCAAAAGATCGGTCCAAGTGAAATGAAACGCTTTGACTGCCAAAACCGTTCAAGGTTTCTGCATCTAGCGACGCGCGCGCGCGCGCCCACACACACACACACACACACACACACACACACACACACACATCCATCTGCTGCCGGGTCAGCGCTAAACGAGGCCGTGCCTTTCTCCCGCATCCGCGTTTTGAGGTTGCGCGCGATTATGCTTCTGATCTGCTTTTCCCCCTCTTGGGTGCAAAAGTGACTCGGGTGCCTGGCAGCGGGCGGGGCGCGGCCGGCCGAGGGGCCCGTCGGGGAGGGGGACCCGGGGCCGGGGTCGCTGAGGACACGTCCCGTGACGCGGCTTCCACCCTCCGCCGAGAGCAGAGCCCCGGGGGACCGCCGAGCGGTGGGCTTCAGGAGCCGTCGCGCTCGG
>NW_004955403.1:3521189-3571046 GCF_000276665.1 Chinchilla lanigera
TGGGGCGCGAGGGCCACCCGCCCGGGGATGTGGGTCCGCCTGTGCCCGGGACGCGTGCACCTGAGCCCGGGAGCCGGGGCGGCCGGGGCCGTGGACTCCGTCCGCGCGCGTTGCACACCTGTGTGTTGCACACCTCTGTTGTGTGCTGCTCCCTGCGGCCGGGGCCCCCAGCCCCTTACCGGTTGCACACAACACCTGCCCTGGGACTGCCTTTCCCGCCGCGGTGCAGTTCAGGAGTGCCCTGGCCCCTTCCTTCCCCGTCCCATCCCTGCCGCTTGTTTTCACTCGGCCGCTTCATTAGTTGGGCGTAGTAGAATCTAGAATTTCCACTGATGGCCAGCTGTGAAGAGACAGCGACAAATGATACCACCGTCCGAAGAAATTTCTCCCAAGTGATGCTTGTACTTCCAAATGCATCTCTTTTGCTCTCATGTGTGCTGCGAAGGGAGCGTTCCGAGTGCATCTCTTAATGGTGGAACACCCAGTACAGTAACTTGTATAAAATGCATGTGTGCTACAGTGCATATTGATAAAGTGCATTTTTAGACGACAGTACTTTTAAACCATGGCAGTTTTTTTTTGTGATGAAGGATCCAAGTCAGTGCTTCGGTGTACCTGTCATTATGAAAGGAGCATATTATCTAATGACACCGTTATTAATTAGATCTTAAAATTACCTAAGATTTCAGTTGCTGAAAAGCATCTCTTTCCCATGGTCAAAATTCTGGTAAATTTAGATTTTCCTCATTTGGAAAGATTCTGTCCTTGGTTCTGCAACAGTGGTTAAGAGGGAGTGGGAACGTTGCGTTTCGGGTGCCATTGTAGGGAACATTTTGACATGTTACTGCTGTCTTAATTTCTAAGCAAATGAACTGGAATGTGCAGGCTTATGCTTATCAGAGTCTAATGGTTAAATACATGGGCTTTTCGTGTTTTCTTTTAAACTGGAAATAAAGCTTGTAATCCCCTTTCATTGCCTGTGGTTTAATAATTATGAAGCTCCCAGTAGATTGCAGTGGGTCACTAGTTTTGCACTGCATTGAAGACTTGGGTTAACGGCATTTTGGAACAATACAGTGCTAATTCCCATTTATTTTTAGACTGCCCACAATTACTGAGGCTGTTGTAATATTTGCAGTTGTAGAAATTGTTTTCCTCAGTGTTGGCAGCAAAGCATATGGGCCTCACAGATGAATTTCCTGCCTCATAAAATGATTAGAAAGACAAAAGTAATGTAGCTAATTCAAAAGAGCCATTTAGCTTGTTTGTTGTTGTTGAATAGTGTATATTAGTTATTTTGGTTCAGATTGCTTTCTTGGGATTTTATACTTATGAGAAATTTGTTAGTACAGTTGTAATTACTGTGCCAGAAGTTTCTGATACACATTTCGAGCAGATTTTATTTTTATGGTGTAAAATGCTATGTTAGTTCACTGTAGTGTTTGTGTTCCACTCTTAGACTTTGTATTTTACACAACAGGTTTTTACAAATACAATTAAGACCTGCCTGTAGAAGTGGGTCATTTTGAATGTAGTTTCCGAGAATTTTAGATAAATGAGGTCGCTTTTATATAAATAAAAATGTTCTGAAGATATTTTATACATTGCCCATTTTTAATGTAGTTGCCTTTCGTCCAGCTCTCCACGTATCCTTAGGCCGCTGTGCAGTGGGTGCCTGCCTTGGTCCTTGGGCTTTCTCCTCCCTCTGGGTGCCTTTGCTCCGTGCTGCTGATTTGCATCACTGAGCCAGCGGGCCAGGAAGTGGAAAAGCGTTGAAACACACCGCAGTTCACTCTCCATCCCTTCTCCAAAGGTTGCATGGGACCTCTATGCTTAAAGAACATGAAGTTTAGAATTTAAAATTGGTTCTGCGCTACCTGTGGCTTTCCTCGACTCACCTCTTCAGAGTGAAGCGAACATTTCATGACTGTATCTTAACTCTGCCGAGCAAGAGACACATTACCCTTTCAAGCTTCTTGCCGTGCTACACAGCAAGGCAGAATTTTTACTTAGCAGCCTCGTGTTTCAAGCAAGCTGTAGAATTTAAGGAGAAAAACCTCAGTTGTTTTCACTCACAGTAACTTGGGTCTCTTCATATGAGTGGCCTAATGCTCTCTGAAAGGAAATGTTGATATTGAAAATATACATCATGTTTTGTTGGTAAGGGTGATGTTTATTTAGCAAGTCTTTTTTTTTTTTTTTGGTCTTTTTGAGACAGGGTTTCACTCTGCGGTTCAGGCTGGCCTTGAACTCACTTTGTAGCCCAGGTTAGTCTCAAACTCACAGTGATCCTCCTGCCTCAGCCTCCTCAGTGATGGGATTACAGGTGTGTGCCACCATGCCCAGCCTAGCAAGTCATTTATCGAATGACTGCTTTGTGCCACGTTTACCTGATATTTAGTATGAGAGAGAATTAGTGTTAAATCAGTCTTTGTGTCTTGAATTTGTAATACAACCAGGGAGACAGGAATGTTGTATATAGTCACAGTATAATGTGGTACATGTTATAATTTTACTATGAGCGAGAGTGTGTGAAGCTCTTTACAGAAGAGAGAATATTCAAGTTTGCCTCATGTATTCAAAGGCTATGCAAAAGAGGTAGTGAACCTGGCCATGCAAAATGTATATGTAGTTGATAAAGTGTAGAAACAAAATTGCAGCTATACATAGTACACAGGAAGGTAGGCAGACACTGGGACACACTGTGGACAACATTTGTAATATATTACCATTAATGTAAAAAGGGAAACAAGCTCTGTAAACATACCTGTTTTTGTGAATGTAAAATATTTCTGAAAGCACTCAATCTGGCCATGTTGGTTGCCTTCTCAGGCAAAGGAAGCCAGTGGCTGAAGGACCAGGGGGTGTGGGAGAGCTCCTTTCTTTTGAACCTTGAATTTTAAAATACAGAAGAATAGGGCCAGGGATATAGCTCAGCGGCACAAGCGCCTGCCTGGCAAGCACAAGGTCCTGAGTTAGATTCCTGACACAAACAAAACAAAACAAAACAAAAAAAACTTTAAAACGTAGCATGTGTAAGTTATAAAAGAGATACAATAGATGTTAAAGGGTCTCTCTCTCTCAAGCCTTTAATATGTCCACATACAATGAGAAAACACAGAAGGTGAATGTTTTAGGAAGGTTTCTCTTGAGAGCAACTGGGCTTGGGAGTGTAGCAGGGAGAGTCTGTCCAGGGGAGACTGAAGTCCCTAGGACTATTCTAGGGGAAGTGTAAACAGAGCTCTTCATAAGAACAGTGAAACTCTTTGCATTTGTATAGATCAAAAAAATTTTTTTCCTTTGGTTCATTGTGGAAATTGAACTTTTTACAGTTTGAATTCGCAATTACAGGTATAAAAATTTTAGTTTCGTAAATCATTTTTCTAGTTCTTGAAATTTGCTAGAGTTTTGTGTGTTTTGAAAGGGTTAGAGATGAGTCAAAGAAAGACAGGCAGCAAGAACAAGATCATAAAGAGAGCATCTAAGCGTAAAGGTAACTGAGCCTTGAGATCACTTTGGGGCGGGGGGCTTGCTCTTTAAGTAACCTGTGTAAGATAACCGGTTTAAGTTGGAGTCTTGCTACTGTAGAGTGCCAGGAAACAGGAAGAAAAGGAAGAGCTGGGGACATGAATATACCCTTCCTTCCAGGTCATGTCTTGCTACTGTAGAGTGCCAGGAAACAGGAAGAAAAGGAAGAGCTGGGGACATGAATATACCCTTCCTTCCAGGTCATGTCCTCAGCGGCCACCTCCGCTGACCACGCTTCCAGCAGCACACTCAGGCAAAGCAAAGCTTGTTTCTGTGGTCGGCTTGTGTTTGTGTTTATGCTGTAGTTCACACAGATTTTTATTTGTTTTCTTTTAGGTTTTATAAGGATATACGCAGCTGATGTAGAACTATGCCCAGCTACCTTTTGGGTTTTGTAAGGAAATACGCAGCTGATGTGAAAATGTTTTTTTTTGTAGAACGCTATTGGTGTTTTCATTGTAGTTCCTATGGGAACTTATTTCTGATATTCTTCTTTAGACTTTGCACATGAAAAATCAGTCTGTGTTAAAGATTTTGATGCTTTTTTATAAACATTGAATAAATACTAAAAACTCAATACTTTATTTTTGTGATTTTTTTCCCATGAAGTACTCACTGTTTAATAAAACTCATAAAATTCAAATTAGTAATTCATCAATGGAAGTATCGAGCCTTGATGACAAAATTAGTCTTGTGCTCCAGAGGGCTACAGTATGAATGTCAGGTATTGTATACAGCAGTGGGAAAGCTGACTGATGTGGTATTTGACCTTGTTTTTGTGAAAGTGCTCAGTTTCTGGTTTGAGAAAGTGCTTAGAGTTCTTAGTGAGTTTGCAAAGTGCTCAACAAAAATTTTTGGTCTAATTTAACTCTTTGTACGCTTCATTTCTGAAAATAGTTGTTCACAAATGTATATACTGCCAAACAGCAGTGACGCGAGTGGGGGTAGTTGTGTGGTGAGGCATATTTTCCTCTGGAAGATCAGTCTTATAGAAGTCTAGTAAAGAGATGTGATCAAATTTTTCTGGAATGTCTGATGGCAACTCTGTACATGGCATTTGAAAATTTAGAAGTGGCTATTTATGTTGGCTGAAGATGGAGCTGCAGTTGTACGTACATGCGTTCAGGGAGGTTGAAATGCTATTGTTGGTAGTTGCTGTGTTTTACCAGCGAAGTCACATAAGTACATGTCATGTCTGACAGCTTTGGATTTCCATTCCACTGGCCGTGGCAGGTGCCAGAGCCACGGCTAGCCCTGTACCGCTGAATTCATGGAAAATGCCACTAACAGTGAAATAATTGGGGCTGCAGTGAGAGCTGTCTAGGACCGCAGGTGGCCCTGAGCTGCGGGCTGAACACACCAGTCTTCAGCAGTCAACACAGCCTCGATAGATGTTGCCATGGCGCCACTGGCGCAGATTGTGGTGGCTTTCTCAGGGCAACGTTCAGTAATGTACATGGGTGATCATAATTGCTCTTCTGAACAGTGTGGCCTTTCTGTACTCATTAACAACGTCTACAGTTTCTTTGTTTTTTTGAGACAGGATCTCACTATGCAGTTCAGGCTGGCCTTGAACTCACTTTGTAGCCCAGGCTGGCCTCACACTCCGAGTGACCCTCCTGCCTCAGCCTTCTGAGTATTGGGATTCCAGGCATGTGCCACCCCGCCTGGCTCATTTACAGTTTTTGAAAGCATACAGTAGTTAAAACTTTTCATTAAGCACATACTACATGTATAAACAGTGCTAGATCATTAAAATCTATTGATACCTACTTAATTCTGTTGTCCAGTGTAATTGTTTTATTTTCAGTTGTTTCTATCCTTTTAAAAAAGAAGCAAAGAGTTTATGCTTTACCACCTCTTATAAATGTCCACCCTTTTACATGTGTGCACCACTACACTTGGCGTTTGGAGATGATGTTAAGACCTAATATATAGTAAATGGAAAGACTTCATATGAATAACTAGCTTTTTCTGTGTACAGTAATAGGCACTGTGGAGTAGTTTAAGGGTGCTATAACCAGGCCCCTGGTGCATGAGAACTGAAACATGCTAATGCACTGGAACATTCACAGTGGGAAGAGTACATGTATCTTCACCAAGACATGTCTGTGAAGCCCAGATTAATTTATTCAGCACATTGTAGATCAAAGAATACTAAGTTGGGAGGTCAGAAAGCTGCTTTGTCAGGCAAACTTACTTTCCTTTAAAGATGTACCAGCTGGAATATATAGCTGGGCCTGAGTAAAAGAAGAGATATTGCAAAACAGCCTAATATGGCAGAAGATAATTGATTTGCAAATGGAAAACTTTTTCTCATTTTTAGTATAGTTGATACTGATTCTAAACTAAATGCATTTCCAATTATGTTAGCGTGTGTTTTGCTGACATACACCTAGTGCTTTTCTGCCATTGTCAGGGACTGTTTTAACTAATTTTTGTTGCTTAGAATTTTAGGTGGTCCTATTTTATGCTTTTCTGAAGACTACCTGGTTCAAAATTTACAAAGTTCAAGAGTAAGTCTCTATGTGAATAAACTGCATTAAGTGGTTTTATCATTAGCAGTATTTTTATATTACACTGTTTCAGAGTTATAAAATTTAGAATTACATACAATGTGGCTGGATTGTATTATCAAAAGTGATGAAAGTGAACCTTGCTTTATTTATTTTTGCTATAGAAAATAGAACTTCCAAATAAACTGGCAAAACGCTATCCAGCCTATGAGTTATACCTTTATGGAGAAGGATCCTATGCTGAAGAACACAAAGCTCTCCCTTTGACAGGAATTCCAGTTCTCTTCCTTCCTGGTAATGCTGGAAGTTACAAGCAAGGTCAGTACCAGAAGTCAGTTTGAAATCTGTGAGATTCTGTTAAGAAGTACTGACAGTACTGTTTCAGGCGTACTGGAGATCAAGAGACAGGATGCTTTCCCTGAGAGAAAGTACATTTGAGAAATACAAAGAGAAGAAGAGCTGCAGAATGAGAAGGAGAAAAAGAGAAAGATGGAGTGGGGCAGGATAAACAGATCACACCTGTGTTCGGGAATCGACCGAAGAAAGAGGTTTGGGTTAGAAGAGTGTGCAGAGGATAGAACCTGGAGCACTGATTCGAGAGAGAAATTAGTGGCTTATATTATGCTGAACAAAAGAGGACAGTTTTTTTCCTTTGCAGCTGTTTAAGGATCTGGAAGCTCAGAAGGGATCACAAATATGAAGGTAGGAAAGTTGCATGTGCAGATTCCAGATTCATTGTTGGCTTAGAGAAGACCAGCAGTTGTTCTGGGCATAACAGCAAAGTATATGACTCTGCAAGTAATTTTCCTTTCAACTGAAATGTTTTTTTTTTTAAATAAAATTTGTTTCTTCTAAATGATTAGAATGGTTACATGATGAGACTAGAACTTTCAACAGGTACTATATTTGCGGATGTGTTTATTCATCTAGCAGATACTTATGGCTGCCAGGTGTGAGCCAGGTACTATTGAAGGTACCAGAGCAGTGGTGGCGAACTTTTAGAGATGGAGTGCCACAACTGCAAGCCAGAACCCACTTATTTGTCACGAAGTGCCAAGGCTGTGATTAAACCCGCATGCTGGGCAGCTGAGGCGATGCTGCGGCGGCTTGGCTCACGCCAGCAGAAGGCTCTGTGTGTCCTTGGGTCACACCTGCCATGGGGTTGCCACCACTGTACCAGAGCTTACAGTCACCTGAGAAGTGTGTCAGTAATGGTATACCTAGAAAGAAAAATTAGAGGAGATAGAGGAGAAACAAGGCCAGAAGAGGCCTGGTTTAGATGAGGTGGTCAGTGAAGACCATCGTGAGAATTTGAGCAGAGGCTTGTAAGTAGCAAGAAATTGCATGCCCCTGTTTTCATGGAGGTCCTGAGGCAAGAAGATGCTGCATGCCTTCAGGACCTCTATAGCTAGGAAAGAGCGAAGAGAAGAAAGTGGCAAAGCAGCCCTAGGCTGTGTCGTACAATCTTGGGAAAACACTGTGAGCGTTCGTGTAAGTGAGATGGGAAAGCTGGAGGGCTTTGGGTGAGAAATGGTACAGTCTCTAAACCAGGTGGAAAGACCTTTCTTAAAATGCTCAGTAAGTATGATGAAATTCCTATTTCTTATTCAAAGTATCCTTCCCCTCCTAGCTACTGCAGCTCCCACTGAAGGAAAGCAAGTAGAGAATGAGCAGCACATCATTTTTTATTTACTTATTTTAAAACATGTAGGGCACATTTAACTATGTTCAAGGCATATAGCTGCGAGGTTAGTGTGTTCTTCTAAGTTAGTACTATTAATGAGTGTTGCCCTCAAGTAAGTTTACTTCCATATTGAAGTTTACTTACGAAGAGATTTTGGAGCAAGAATGGATGCAGTCTCAGAATATTTCATTTGCTCTGCACTTCTTCCCCTGCAGTTCGTTCTATCGGCTCCATCGCCCTCAGGAAAGCGGAAGACATTGACTTCAAGTACCACTTCGACTTCTTCAGTGTGAACTTCAACGAAGAGCTGGTGGCACTGTACGGTGGGAGCCTTCAGAAGCAGACCAAGTTTGTGCACGAGTGCATCAAGGCCATCCTTAAACTTTACAAGGTAAGAGGTCAGTGTAGCACAACCTAGTAGCTTCTTTTTATTAGGAAACGCACTATAGTTTTAAAAACGTATTTGTTTATATGAATATTAAGGAACTCACTATGTTTTAAATAATGCATTTATATGAAAAGTAGAAGAAAGAAGGGACAGTTTGGCTTTTTTGAGTCTATTGCCTTGACCTCAGTGGAACTTTTCAAGCTTAAATTGGATTTATAAGAAACCTTTCTTGGGCTGGGGATTTAGCTCAGTGGCACAGCGCCTGCCTGGCAAGTGCAAGGTTGTGAGTTTGATTCCTGGTACCGGAAAAAAAAAAAAAAAAAAAAAAAAAAAAGAAACCTTTCTTATAAATTCAAGAAAAAATTGTTTTACTTTTCTTCATAAATTAGAAGTGGGATGCATTTCCTAATGCATGCTCTAGCTGTGTGTAAAGGTGCCTGTCTCTAGCTGTGTGTGACGGAGTCGTGGCACCCAAGTGGGCTGCTGTAAAGGAAGCAGTGCACATCTGAAGCACCTGTTCCCAGGTGTTGGACAGCACACAGCAAAGGACTCTCATCCCTGAAAGCAGTGGGCTCCTCATCGTCCTGGCTGTATGTCTGGAAACATTTTCCAGACTATGGGGTGAGTAGGTGATGACCATGAATGAGTATTAAAGTATCAGCCAGTATAATTCATCATGGTATCCTCTCTAGAGATATGGAAAAACCACCTGACTATATTCAATACTCATTCATGATTTAGTACAATAAAAAACAACTAAGCAAAGTAGTGCTGGGAGCAAACTCCCCCAGCCTGAGTAATTACGAGTATCATGAGAGGAAACTAGCCTTTTATATATCTGAAAAGGCGCTTATTGATTAAGATAGATAAGATGTGATCACATAGTGAGATTTATTTTCCATAAGCATCATTCACAATAAACTGAATCTTTAATGTTATACACTAGGTATATAGTAGGTAGTTGTTTCTTTATTTTTTGTGTTATATTTTTTCTAGTGACTATATATTAAAACTAGTAAACTATTTTGAAATTGAGAGTTTTTTAAAAAGGAAGACTCCTCCTGCAAGCAAGTATGGTAAGAGAGAGAGGACCGCTGGGTTCCCCAGCTTGGGTAGGGTTTGGTGTGGGTAGGAGAGGATATTCCCGGAGGAGGGGCCTTGTCCATGACATGAGTCTAAGTCAGTACAGCGGTGAGCGAAACTGAAGCCCAGGCCTTGTACAACTTGTGCTGTAGTGGGGATAAGAATCATAATCAACAAGAAAACCACACATAACCTTATTTGGTTAAAGTGCCAGCGAGAAAAACAAGGCAAGCCGGGCATGGTGGCGCACGCCTATAATCCCAGCACTTGGGAGGCTAAGGCAGGAGGATCACTGTGAGTTCGAGACCAGCCTGGGCTACAAAGTGAGCTCCAGGCCAGCCTGAACTGCATAGCGAGACCTTGTCTCAAAAAGACAAAAAAAAAAAGAGAGAGAGAAACAATACAGGGAACGGAGATAGTAGTCAACGGCAGGAGATTACGGTTATAAATAAGGGCACCCAGGGAAGACCCCTTTAGAGGAGCAGATGATTTAATACCATGGGCATGTGGGAATGGACCATTTATAGGAAAAAACCTGCACCTAGGAAACCAATACATGGAAACTAGAGGAACTGGAGGAAACTAGAGTCACTGGGCCAGGTTGTGTGAGTTGGTAGGCACGGAGGGGAGATGGACAGATTGTGGAGACGCAGGCAATTTTAAGGATTTTTGCCTTTCACTTGGATGATACGGAAAGCCACTAGAGACTTTAGTGTAGAGGAGTGTCACACTCTTATTTAACAGTATCACTTTCGCTGCTTTGGAGGATGGACTGAAAGACATAAAGCGGAAGCGGAGAGAACAGGAGTAATTCAGGCAAGAAACGGTGGTTTAAACCAAGTCAGTAGGAGCTGAAGTGTGTGGAATGGTCAAACTGGTTTAATGTTAAAGATTGAAGCAACAAAATTTGCTCACAGATCAGAGTGGAGCAAGAGAAGGCTTAAGGACCCTGAGGTTTTAAACTGAACAGCTGAAGAGATTGAATTTGCTCTTAAGTGAAGGGAGAAAGGCTGTAGCAGTTGGAAGAGCTAAGACTTAAACAGGTTCGGTCTGAGAGGCAGTCAGTCCTTTTGAGGATGCAGTTCGGGAGAAGAGGCCCAGTGTGGAGATAATTACTTGGAGGTTGGCAGTGTGCAGATGAATTCACAGCCACGAGACTGAAAGAGGTGACTGTCGGAGTCTACTGCGATAGAGACAAGAAGAGATCAAAGAGCCGAGGCCTGTCTCTCCACTGTAAGAGGCGAGGAGAGATGAACAGAACCCAGCAACAGAGATGGAGAGGAGCTCCCAGGGCGGTCAGAGGAGGAGCAGGGTCTGCTGTCAGGTAAACCGAGTGAGGCAGCTCAGAGCGGAAGAAGCAAGCTGCTCTGCCGCGCACCGCGGCTAGGCCGAGCAGGTGAAGGTTACAGACTGACCGAGGTTCCTTGGGGCCTCGGCAGGAGCTGTTCTGTGGCACCCTGGGGCGAGCCCTCATGAGCGTGGACTAAAGGGTGTGCGGAAGTGGAGCCGCCGGGGACAGCAAGGACTGTACAGATCGTGGTTTCTGAAGAATTTTGCTGTGAAGAAATGTAGAGAAAAATGTGGTCACCAAGGGGAAAGTGAGAGTTAAAAGAGAGTTGCTTTTATTTTTAAGAAGAACACAGTGTATTTATAGGTGAGTGAGAGTGATCCTGGAGAGAGAAAAACACAGATAGGAGAAGAAAATGGGAAAAGTTGCTGTGGTTTGTACCCTGGAAGGCTGAAGAGGGCAGGTTTCAGAGCACACGTGCACACGTTGGCTTTTCTCAGACCCACTGTGTGTGACTCCCAAGCCCCTCCCCAGGTTTGATGGTTGACCAAGAAGAAACACTGGACTCCGCATGTAATTGTATTCATGGTTATGATTTATTGTGGGGAAATAATACAAAGTAAAGCCAGCAAAGGGAAATGGTGCACGGGCAAAACCTGGAGGAAACCAGGAGTAAACTCGGAAAAGTGCTCTCAAAGAGCAGTCACTGCGTTTAATGCCTGTGCCAGCCAGTCGTGACATCTGGGAAATGCCGCCTACCAGCGCGGCTCATAGGGATTCGGTCCCCCAGGTTTTCACGGGTGCTAATCTCGGAGCTGCCCTCTCGTGCAGCCCACAGCTCCAGCCTGGAGCCCTGGAGAGTCTCCCTGAGACGTGCTGTTGAGAGCACCCTGACCGCTTAGAGGATGGGAGATGCCTCTGGCCCCGGCCCTGGGCTCGGACTCGGGCGTGCGGTCTGTTCTGAGGACAGCAGGCCGGCCCCACTGCAGTAACTGTTTTCTGCACAACGAACAGAAGGGAAGGCAAAGGGAGGGTCCGTGCGGGTGATAAGCTGAGCCCTGGTGGTGGGGCTGAGGATAATGGTGGAAACAAAGGATTTTTTGAAAAGCAATACTGATTGAAAAATTTATATAGCCAGTAAGTGTTTGGAGTGCTACTTTATTTTTAAACCCAAACTCAGAGTAGAGAAATAATGCGGTGATACAAGAGATACCAACACAATAAGATAGAACATTGCTATGACAACTGTAAGTTTTTAAGCTTTTGGCATTGTTCATGCTATTTTCAGCTTTAAACGAACAATCTGATGCTACTATCTTGTAAAAGCTAATATTCTGGTGTAGACGTATACCTCAGGTGTCATGCAGGGCAGTAAATGGTGCTAAACAAGTATTTGGATTTTGTTAGAAAAGCCAGTCCATTAAAAATGGTAAAACACTGAAGAGTATATTAAGCCAAGTTTTAGTTTGTCAGTTAAAACTGTATGAAAACATGTTTCTGCATCTTACGATGGGAGGTTATAGGAATAGTTTAACTTTCCTATTAAATTGCTCATTTACAAAGTAAAATATTAAGTATTTTATTACAATACTAATTAATTATGCCATGGTGATTTTTTAAATAGGGTCAAGAATTTGCTCCCACAAGTGTGACAATAATTGGTCATTCTATGGGTGGCCTTGTTGCAAGAGCGCTGCTTACACTGAAAAACTTTAAACAAGAGCTGCTAAATCTTCTCGTCACGCAAGCCACGCCTCACGTTGCTCCTGTGATGCCGCTGGACCGTTTCATTACAGGTGAGGCCTCTCACTGGGTGCTGCCTGACCGCCGTGCTGCTTGGCAGGAAGGAAGCCAGTCCCGCAGCTCTTCCTGCAGAGAGCGCCCCGGGTTTACCTGCATCTGATGCTGCTCAGTTGCGCGTCAACTCGCTGATGACGACGGTGTCTCATGTCTTCCAGCCTAGGCTTGTAATCAGAATACTGTCAGTTTCGTCTTTCCGAGTGGTCTGAACATGGTGGTCGTAGGTATCAGGGCTTGTTTGGTTATTCTACAGAATGAGTCCTTCTCTCTTGAGATGGGTATGCACTTGCTGTACTTTGTTAACTATTCAGTAACCTATTAAAGACATGCTTATAGTCCATTAAAATAGTAGCAGTGCTTTGTTTTAAGGAAATAGATACACTGCTAGAGTTGCTAATGCTTACTGAATGCTCACTATATTTTGGGTATTGTGTTAAGGACTTTACCTGATGTATTAGCAGACTTTGTCTATACTGCAGTCCTCTGAGGTGGGTATCATTATTATCCCCAGGTTTGTGGGTAAGAAGGTCTTCACTGCTAATAGGAATATTATGAGAAGAAAATCTTTAGAAAGAGTTCTTTTCCTTGTCTTTATCAGTAAATTTATATAGCCCTCTTCTGGGGTTTTTTGCTTGTTTGTTTGTTTTCTTATTTGTTTGTTTTGGTTTTCTGAGACAGGGTCTCTAGCTGCATAGCCCCGGCTGGCCTTGAACTTCAACATCCTCCTGCCTCAGCCCCTGAATGCTGGGATTACAGGCGTGTGGCGTCACACTAATCACTGTGTAGCTCCTTACCTATTAAAATTTGTATGAATTTTGGAAAGTTTTGTTTATAGTTAAGTAATAAATCTACCCTGGTGACTCCGATCAAGTTAATTTTCTAAAGTTACCATCTTAACAATATAGCATTGCCAAAAAATAATTTATTTGCTGGAAGTGTTTGGTGTGTACTTATTGGAAAGGTTGACTTTTAAAAAAACTTTGCTTGGAGGAATATCTTAATAACAAAACTTTTAATTTTGCCCTTGTAATTATTTAAATCTTTTTTATTGCTTGTGAATCATAAATGAAAACAGATTAAAAATCAAAGAGGCTGGGTGCGGTGGTACACCCTTGTAATCCCAGCACTCAGGAGATTGAGGCAGGAGGACCACTATGAGTTAAAGGCCAGTCTGGGTTACATAGCAAGACCCCGTTTCACAAAACCAAAAAAGTCAAAGGCCAAAACTCTCCTTCCTTGTCAACACAGTTGACATATGTTACTGCATGTCACTGCACGTTTGATGTGTGTTACTGCATGTTTGATGGTGTGTGCAGATGAGCCACGATTAGGGTGGCTGGAGATCCACTGGGAAATGTTTTCTAGGAGCGAACTCACAGCAGAGCCCTTGCAGAGTTCTGAAGGATGGCAGTGGTCTCTTTCTAATAGACTCAGGCTAAAAGTGATTCTTAGGGCCAGAAAGCTTTGTAATTAGTAGGCTTGTCTTCTTTCTGCTCTGTATTTTTTAATTACATTAAGTCAGAATTAGAATTGAGGCAGAATTAATTCCAGCAGTGATGGATTTGCGGTTTCCTAGAGACGGATGGTGTGACTTCAGAAGTGGAGTCTGTGTACTCAGGGGTAGAGTGCAGAGCCGTGCTGCCTCAGGCCTCACCCTCTTCGGCAGGAGGCGGTGTGCAGGCCCAGCGTCCTTGAGTAGCTGCCCCTGTTCGTTAGACCACGGCCCAGGGAGCCCGGCTCTGCGGGTTTCTTGCCGTGAGTCCCAGCTTCTCTCCCAGGTTGCAGCGGCCTTTTTACCTGGCCTCATTCTCCTGGGGCAGGGAGGCACGGCCCCAGCTTGAAGCAGGACACAGCAGTGCGTGCTCTTGCACACAAGGCCCTTCCACGCGGGGTGGGCTGGGGGCGGGAAGGGAGAGAAGACAGCCGCGGCCAGACCTCCGCTTTCCTGTGCTGCCACAGTCCAGGGCCAGTTCCGAGGTGTCTGGGAAGCCTTGCTCTGAGCCTGGCCTCCGAGGTTAGTCTAGGTAGGAATGTATTAATTAATAGTGTGTCTGCTGGATTTGTGACTTCTAAATACTTAGACATAGGGCATGTGTGGCCCATTGGTACTCTAGTCCCGTGTCCTCCAGATGTCCAGGCTTAGCCTGGTGACAGCCGAAGTAATACTGCTGGGATCCGTAATGCAGAGAGCTGCCTGTACCACATGTTTGAAGTCCCGAGTGGAATCTAATGCCAGAATAAAAATGCATTAACTTTTGATGATCAGAGAAAGAAACGAGAGCTCCTCTCCCCTGGTCTCACCTTGGTAACCCTTGACACTGAAGTGTTCCTACCTTCGTAGACAAAGCCGGTCATTGTGTGCACATTCTTCGCTCTGAGATGCTTGTTACCTTTCAGGTGCGGACACCTAACCTTGAGATTGTTCCACAGCAGCATAATCCTAAAAATAACATCAGTGGTGCTACCCTGATAGATCATAAGAACTTTTTAAATAGTTCTGCCTGTGGGGATGGCGGGTTGCAGTAGTTACTAAACTCTTATAAATAGGGACACTGCATTGATAGAGAGGGGTAAACATATGTATGTATCCGAACTCCAACACCACAGATATCTACAACTCTTTAGTACAGTGAACTATTAAAAGAATTTTAGAGTTTTCTTTCCTTGTTACACTATGTGGCTCTTAAAAAATCCTATGGAATGTAAAGGCATGTTTGCATCTGGGCATGCGGTAGCCAGTAAGATAGAGGGGTTTGTTTTCTTTATTGATTCTTTTAATAACTTATTTAATGGACAAGTGGGAATACATATAAAGATAGTAATTTTTCTCAAAATAGAGAAATGTAAGTAACACATTGTTTATAACCGGATACTTAAAGAAAAATGCAATTAAAATTTAGTATTATAGGTATTGTTAAAGGGAATGACTACTGTTTTCAATGTCTGTCTTTTTTCTCACCAGATTTTTATATGACTGTAAACAACTATTGGATTCTAAATGCTCGACACATAAATTTCACCACACTTTCTGTAGCTGGAGGATTCCGGGATTACCAAGTTCGTTCAGGACTAACTTTTCTGCCAAAATTAAGCCATCATACCAGTGCCTTATCTGTTGTGGTAATTTTTTTTAAGATTCTATTGAAATAATAATATAATTAACACAGTGTAGCATGACAGAGAAATGAAATGTAGCTGCTTGGAAACGACGGTTGAGTTGGTGGTGTAGGCTTGCAGCAGGTGTGAGACAGAGAACATGTGTAAATGAAACTGAGTCCATTGTACAGGCAGAGACATGGATGCTTCCGTCCATAGAAAGTTAAAGGGCTCTTAGATACGTACCTTGTGAGTGACACTTACTTACGTCTTACTTAAGACCTGGACATAGATTAGAGTTGTAGCTATAAGAAAACGTGGGGTGAAGTTTAAGGGAACCTAGTTATATCTGAGTGTTACAGTGTACACACTATTAGGGAAATACCAAACACACCATGTACTCCTCTCTGCTAACCTCAAATGAAGATTTACCAGCTTTTAAATAAAGTGATTAGCTTTGATAGTAAAAATAGAACTCAGATTAGCTTGTTGATTATCCTTCCCTGCTAGACCATTGACTATTGGGTCTTCGGCCGATACAAATGGCTGTGTAAAGTGATCTCAAGTTTCCTTTTAGAGCTTCTTTCTTACCTATTAAGCCTTGAAGTCTTCAGTTAACATGTTCACAACAGAGCTGTAATTCATATGTTCCACTGCCGTGGAGCTTGAACCACCAGTGGTACATGCGTAACTGTTGGTACAAGTGGTACAGTCATACGTGGGATGGTCACGCATGTACCACCAGTGGTTCAAGCTAGCAGGGCTGTGTTAAGATATTAATGTGCTAACTCCATGTGTACATCATCTCTAAATACTGTAATTTATTTCTAAAGAGAAAACCCATAGGAGGTGATCTGCCTGTTCCTGTCGCTTTGAGGAGACGTGTAGAGAGTCACTCTTACCTAGTTGTTCCTCTGTAGCTCCTTGGTTCCTCTGAGCTGTTGGCCTGCCTCAGATTGCTGTCTATTTACCACACGGGTATTGTGCAGTGAGTGCTTGCCAGTGTCAGAGCAAAATGACCACGCTATTTTGCTATTACCCGTCATTTTCTTCTGACGAGCATTGAGATGTGCCCAGGACAGCTTTGGTTTGAAATTGTTAAATCTCTCAAACCTCATTTTCGCCGACATGACTCAGTGTCATTTGGTGTTGGATGTTTGAGCAGTTACTTGCTTCAAGTCCTTAAAAAGCTAAATGTCAGCTCTTTAGTGAACATAAGCAACTTAGTCGTACTAATGCTAATGCAGCTTATTTCCTAGGCTTGGCCAGTGTTCAGACCACACCCTAAGACTGGTGACTTCAGAATCAGTTGTTTTAAGGCAGTGTATATTTCTATGTCTTTGGCAGAAATATTTTACTTACAGAATTTTTCGAATATAGCCATTGTATACCCTGATTTATATAGTATTTAGACCTCAAGTACAGTAGCATATACTCTTTCACATATCTGCATATATGTTCACTTTTTAAAAAATTAAGAAGTAATAATATTTGAATTTTTTCGAGTGGGAACAGTTAAATGACATTTACATATTGGGACTAGGAAGAATCATTTGGGGTGGAGAACGTGTCTGTACTAGTAGGGAGGCTAAACTGCTAGAGCCAACTCCCACCCAGGGCATGGCATTCCGCATGGTAAAATAGCAGCACGAGAGCCCAGGAGAGGAAGTCCCCGTTGTGCAAGAAAAGAACCCTATTTGGTAGCATTTGTCAGCTTTCACCACACCATCATGAAAGCTACCTTTTTCACTTGCGTTGCTGTTTCTGTTTTTTCTTTCTTATTTTTTTTTCTTTGTACGACAGGATCTTGCGATGTAGTTCAGGCTGGCCTTGAACTCACTATGTAGCTCAGGCTGGCCTCAAACTTGCAGCCATCCTCCTGCCTCAGCTGCCCAAGTGCTAGGATTACAGGCATGCACCACCACTCCCGGCTGCCTTTCTTGTTTCAAACTGGAGAGGACCTAAGTTTTGCATTCTTGGTTGTGGTCGATGCTGTCTCCTAATCCGCTAATATAATCCTAGAACTCCAGTGACTTCTGCTTGCCTAATTTTTCAGTAAGTTCTCAGGAGTAATTCCCAAATATATCAGTGCTTATAAATTCAACAAGTACGCCTTCCCAACATGCAACCCCAAACTCATTTACAGAGTACAAGCATGAAGCCGAACCCTTAGAAGTTCACACACACCTGCTTTTTTCTTAGTTGTGTGCTTCATTTAGTAAGAGGCATTTTCTGCCTCCGAATGTCCTTGCGTCTGTGTTGACAGCTTCTGCTTTCATCCTGTTTGACCGTCCTGAGACGGCAGCTCACCGTGTCCTTGGTGCAGAAGGAGCTGCTGGGAGACGTGAACCCCTGTTGGCTTGCTGGGCCTCTCTGTGTGCGGCGTGCTGCGGCACGGTCGAACCTGCAAGGAGAGGGCCTCGGCTCCTCGGGCTGTGCACTGCCGCGGAGCCTTCTTTCTGCCGTGCTCACGTGCTGAGGGGCCTTTTGCTCTCCTACAGCCTAACCATGGAGAGAGATTTTGCAAAATCAGTAAAGCCTGGACCCTAATAATGAGAACCTGATTGGACAGTTCGGGGATTGTGACCAGATATATTTCAACTTTAAAAAATATTTTGAAGTATGTAGTTGCCAGAAACATTCTTAAGATATCGAAACACAGTTGAAAGAGTAGTTTTGTCAAAACCAAAATTGCTGAAATATTTTAACTTATTACCTAAACTATGATTTATTCAAGAATCTTAACCATGTATTAGAATAATTCAAAAGTTAGACATTAGCTTTGTCAGCATTATGTTAGCTTCCATAGCTCTTTGTTCATAAATAAATAAATCTGTGGGAGAAAGATGAAGTTAGGTCTTAGCACTCTGACCTTGGTTCTTGACTCGGTTTTTTTGTTTGTTTGTGTTTTTGGGTTTTTTGGTTTTTTTTTTGTCTTTTTGAGATAGGTTCTTATTATGCAGTTTGGGCTGTCCTTGAGCTCACTTTGTATCCCAAACTGATCTTGAACTCATGACAATCTTCCTGCCTCAGCCTCCCCAGCGCTGAGATTACAGGAATGAGCCACCACACCCAGCTTTTCTTGACTGGGTTTCACCAACTTTCCCTTCATAGTCACTAAAGTCATCTCACAAAGAACCAGGGACAGCCATCTCAAATAAAGTTAGAAGTATAAGAAGTTAGACATTAAAAACTTCAATACGGAATCCCTAGATATTGTAGTAACTTTTAAGGGGTAGTTTAAGCTTGACTGACCAGTAATGATATTTAGAGAGTTATATTATTTTAACCAGGAATATCTTAAAATCTGGATTACCTTTTCAAAGAATGTGTCATTTAAAAATATCTACAAGAAAATCATAATGACAACAGTGTTATCTGTTTCTAAACATCAGCTTAAAAGAATTTTAAACCTTTCAGAGAATAACAAGTATGGTTTCATTAAGTTTGATTTTTTTCTTTCCTTTTAGAGTTCAGCAGTGCCTAAGACGTGGGTCTCAACGGACCACCTCTCCATTGTGTGGTAAGTTAATGTGACTTCTCTTGGTGATTTCTTGTGCTCTTCAATGCATTCATTGGTTTGTTAGCTTTCTTAGTACTTTATCAGTAAATAAGATAGTTTGTGTGCAGAAGACTTATTTAGGGGCTTAGCACTCTAAGGTTGGTTCTTTACCAATATTTTTTTGGCAGTCTATAAACATCCCTCAAAGAATCAGGAACATCTGTTTCAAATGAAGCTAGCCTTGGATATCTGGGATAAGGGAAAGAAGAAAAGAAAGAAGGAAGGCAAATATGTATATATAAACACACACCTAAGATAGCTAAGATAATTTTACTACTAATTTCTATCGTTTTATTGAATGAAACAGTCAATGTTTAATTGTTTCATCGATCTTGCATACCTGTAACTGATAATCTGAGCAACTACTTTGAAGATAACAATAAGTAATACAACAACCGTTGTTGATTTCCTATCATCTTGTTTTGAAATTCTGTATTGTTTTTATAGTGTTTGTGTTGTTTTGTTTTGGGTATTTTGTTTTTGTTCTTTTCTCTTTAAAATAAAAGAAGAAAAAAAATCTTAGAGTTCATCATGGACTGAATCAAATGTACCTGTGCTGAGACTCTGAGCCCCGGACCAGGCACCACACTAAGATTTAATGAATATAGCAGTGACTGTCCTAGGGAGAAGTACACAACCACCCAGGAATCAGATTTACTCCTAACATAATTTTTTTTAAATAAGAGGTTAAATATGTTTCAAGAAAGGCAGACCTGTTCCTCAGACAAAGGAATATTATCTAGAACCTATAAAGAATTGAAAAAAAAAAAATCAGATCCCCAAATTTAAAACCCCAATCCAAAAATGGGCATCTGAGATGAATACACAGTTCTCAGATGAAAAAGTATGTTCTCAGATGAAAAATAAATGTATGAAAAAATGTTCAAAAATACTGGTCATTCAAGAGATGCAAATTAAAACAATGCTGAGATTCCATCTCACTCCAGAAAGAATGGCTATCATCAAGAAATCAACCAATAACAAATGCTTGCAAGGCTATGAGAAGAAAGGAACCCTTCTCCAGTGTTGGTAGGAGTGCAGACCGGTGCGACCACCGTGGAAATCAGTGTGGAGATGCTTCAGAAAACTAGGACTAGAGGTCCCATTTCACCCAGCTATTCCCCTTCTTGGTATCTTCCCAAAATAATTAAAAGCATCATACCACAGTGATATTTACACACTCATATTTATAGGAGCATAGTTTGTAATAGCCAGATCTTGGGAACAACCCAAATACCCATCAACCCATGCGTGGATAAAGAAGATATATTTTTTTAAACAATGGAGTACTACTCAACCACAAAGAAGGATAAACTTGAGCCATCTGTAGCTAAATGGATGCACCTTGAGACCACACTCTTAAGTGAAATACATTGGATGAACATGTATAAATATCGCATAGTCTCTCTGATGTGAGAAACTGAAAGTGCAAATAAGAACCAAAATGTGCAGTAGAAATTGTGAAATAGGAGAAATTATTCAAAAGGAAAGGGGAACTAGGGAGGGTGGAGGGGGAAAGGAAGGGGAAAAATGAGAAAAGGATAAAATGGAAACGGCTTCTGTAAATAAGGAGGGGAAGAAGAGTTGAAGGGAGGGGAGGGGAACAAGAAAAGAAGAGGAAGAAGAGAAACCGTGTACAGGTACGGTTCCCTATGATGAATGTGATCGTTATGTGTATCCAGATGGTGCCAGTAAACTTAATGGAGTAATAACTAAAAAAAGAAAGGCAGGCCCGGTGTCTGTCTCTGTGTTTTGGCCTGGGTGCTTTTGTGTCCTTCCTGCGGTTATGCAGGCACAGAGCCCACGGGAGCCCACAGTGCCCCCCTGTGAAGGTGCACAGGTGCAGGGTGTGTGGCCAGGAATGGGTGGGTGAGGAGACTGGGGACGCACCGTGTTACACTGTGACACGTCCAGGAAGTGTTAATTCCCTTTACCTTTATAGGTTTTGACCTTAAGACACATACATGCTTAATGAGAGTGACTTCCCATTTAAATAATTTCCTGCATCAGAGCATAAAAGAAACTCAGATATTTCATTAAATATAGAAACTTGCATATTTGGATCAAAAGTACATGTTTCAAGAAAGTGTCCTGTGTAACGCTTACTTTCTTCTTCAGGTGTAAACAATTGCAGTTGACTACGATCCGAGCATTTTTTGATCTTATTGATGCTGATACTAAACAAGTATGTATTTTTAAACTAAAAACTATTGCACCACAATGAAAGCTTCTATGATAGCAATGATAGATTTAATGCCTGTTTTTTTCTTTTATGACAATAGAAGCCTATACCTTCTATCGATTTTAATTAGTTCCAGGATGGAAATATACATTTTTATGACACTTTGATCACTGTTAATAACTCATAAAATGCAATGAAAATGAATGAATATTTTAAATTTTCCTATTATCTCTTCACTGTTTAAAAGTTTGATGTATATCCAGTTTTTTCCACTTAAAAGTAACACTATTGGAAGTTATTTTTATATTATCTTTTCCTAGTATTGTAAACATGATCTGTCTTACCAGGTATTTTTGAGCCATGTTTTTAAAACTGTCTTTACCCTTCTGTATGAATTCTATGCATTCATTGACTAGCCCAGGCTCAGCAGGACTTAATTGTGCACTTGCAGAAGTCAGACCTTTCCTGCCGTGAGACTTCGCACTAGCAACTCTTCACACTGGTGATTTTCCATGGTGTTTTGCTAACAGAAAACCATGGATATCACAGCACCTCCTACAGAGCACTGCATTGCTCTTTTATCCCTTTCTTGTCTTGTAGCAGATAAACAGGGAAGATACCACAGATTTCCATAAAGTTCAGACGGGTCTGTTACATTTCTGTCCCGTGAGTTGGAAACGTTTCTGTTTTTCCTACTAAATAGCTGGTGCGTTGGATCACTTTGCAGTAATCAGTGTTCCCTGGAAATATGTTTTGAGAGCTATGGCTCTTCCCTTTGAGGAAATCATTCCTGTTTTTTAGGTCCTTTTTTTCATTATGGCAAAGTATTACAGCCCAGGTATTTTGGGAGCTTTTTTCCAGAGGACTCCATTTCTTGAGGAGACCAGTGTGGGTGGCCCCTCTGAGTAGGTCTGTGTGAGCTTTTCCTCTTCAGTATGTCCTAGAACCTCTCTCCTGTCATTTACCCTCTTGAGAGGAAGGAAGGGGAGTCTGCATTTTTTCCTTTCCTCTTCAGAAAGCTGAATAACTGCTATTGGGATCCTAGACTTTGGATTCTTGTGAACATCCTTATCATTCTGTATTGTGCCAAGTTGTAAGCCAGCAGATTTCATCTTGTTATGTTTATTGAAGTATATAAGCTTGATAGAATTAACACTGTGAATTGTCATCCAACACAAACGCTTTTTGGGTATGAACATTTTAATGTGCAGTTTAACTATGGTAAAAGTTTTAAGTCTCCAAGAGAATGCACCTAGATATGCTGTAGTAATAGAGTCAAGTAAAAAAAGCAAACCAAGTTGTATACAAACTCACATATGGTAGACTGAAAAAAAAACCTTATTCCAGTCAGTGAAGAATAGAAGTACTTTAAACATAGGTATATCCTTTTAAAAACTGTACTTGAAACTAAATTTAATAAACCATGTTTTTCCAGTAATTCATGAGCTGAGAAAAATACCCTATTACTAGTATGTAATGCAGGGAGTAGCTTCCAAGAAAGAACAATTGGCACTTTGTATTTTTCCCTAGTGACTGGTGATTATTGGGGATTGGCTGTGCTCTGAGCATGGAAGCTAGTGTGTTGGCCTCACTAGATGAATTCTTTTCTGATTCTCTATGTCTTTATAATGGTCTATTAATTTATTTGAGAGGAATTGATACATAATGATTAAATATAGACTAGAGGGAGAATGCCTGGCTCTGAACACCTGCCCAGATTCTTAACCGTTGTGTGGTTTTGGGATGAGTTCATTAATTCTCCTATGTTTGAGTTTCTTCGTCTTTAAACTGCAGATAAAAGGTTGTCTTTTAGAGGTCTGTGGTGATTAATTGCATTAATAACAGGTTAAGGGACTCACACAGTGCCTGGTGTAGAGAAGTAGAAGTGCTGGCTGACACGACTTCAAACAGTGTTTGATAGAATCATCCTGTTATGAAGTGATAGAGTATTTCAATGTTCTTTTATAGATAACTCAAAATCCCAAGAAGAAATTGTCAGTTTTGAATCACCACTTCATAAGACACCCAGCAAAACATTTTGAGGAGAATCCAGCAATAATTTCTGACTTAACAGGTTGGTGATAATGGCATGTTTTAAGTACAGTTTTTGATTATTGTTTGTAAGTAAATTTGTTATTAGCAGACAAAAGTCTTTGAAACTATGATACAGGTATTCTGACCCACACATTTTATCCATTTCCCTATGATGGTGCTGGTGAACCTCTTTAGTTTAGAATTGTAAAAGTAGAAAAAGCAAGTTATTAGAATGCTCACAAAAATTTTGTGCTGAAAATAACATGACAAATAGAGAAGGTGTATTCATTTGTTGTTTGCAGTGTTGGGGACTGAACTCAGGGTTTGCGTTTGCACATGCTAGGCAAGTACTTTACCACTAAATTACACCCTGATCCCATAAATGTTTATAGAGTTAAACAGCTGGACATAAAGTAATAGCTCTAGTAGTTTTGATACCTTTCGGTTTCTTAACGTCATTTATTCTTAAGCCTTTCAATTACCAGCATATCTTTTACTGGTAAATTTTGCAGGTAAATATAATACCGGTTATACTTTACTTAATGAAATGCTGTGCTTGGGAGAGGAAATGCTTATTTCCACCTATCGATGATTCTTTAAAGACGCCCGACAAATGTAGCACTTTTGTGTGTGTTGTGAGTGCCAGATGCTGATCAGCCTAGAGAGGATGTGTTCCTGGATTTCTCTGAAAGTAGTCAGTGTTCAGAAACCACTTCTCCATTAGGATCAAGAAGTATTTCACCAGGATTCAAAAAAAGAAATGATTTACTATTAAAAAGGCAAGTAAATTAATTTCCTTCACTTAAAGGGACATCTATGTGGGTTCCAGTAAAAGTGTCCAGATGGACCTATGTGGCTTACAATGTAAGTATGCCTCCAAAGGATTCTTTTAAAAAATATTTTAATACTTTATTTGTAAAAGATAAAGGCTCTTCATAAAAACATAACCATATACTATTTTCCCACAATTTAATAATTCTTGAATATCTAGTCAGTATTCAATTTTCCGGTTACATCATAAATTTTCCCCTTTGTTTTTCAGCTTGTATATTTAAGTCAAGATCTGAACAAGACCTACACATGGTCATTGGTTATGTCTCTTAGTCCTCTTTGATTGTCCACTCTTACTTTTCCTTGATACTTCTTTGTTGACAAGAGTAGGCCGTCACTCTGTGGCATAGTTTCCCACAGTCTTGATTTTGCTGGCTGAATTGCTGTGGTCATTCAGCTTATCCTTTAGCAACTTTTACTCTCCCTTAGCAGGTTGGAGCTAGGTATTTAATAGGATTCAGGTTTTTCTTTTGTTTTTGCTTTTGCTAGACTCTTTCTACAATATTAATAGCTCATCAAAAGCTCTGCCACATCTACTAAGTTTGTCAAAAGTGGAGAGAATCATGAAGGAAAAAGTGATAATCGCTTAAATCTTTGGTTCTTGCCTTTTCTCTGCTGGTTTTCAGAGCAGTGAGTTGGTCCGTTGGTGTCCTCCATCAGTGACCGTTAGGTATCCCCCTCCCCATGATTGTGAGTTCATGGATTTAGATATATTTGTGTTTCGTTCCTAAGATTGTTCTCCACTTGACCGGAGGAAGCCATTTTAACTTTGGCTCCTTACTGTTCTTTAATAGTTTCTTCACTGTCCAGTATTCAGCTCGTTTTGTGTATTTCCTAGCCCAGAGCCGGAACCAGCTCTTTCTGTTTTGGTTTGGTTTTGTTCTTTTGTAACAGGCTCTAACTATGTAGCCCAGGCTGGCCTGGAACTCACAGTGATCCAGCTTTTTATTTTGAGAAATGTATCTCAGGACCAGAAATGATCTGGCACTACAGGTGCTTGTGGCTACTGGGTTGGCAATTGGAGGCATTGTTAGTAACCAGAGATAAGTCTTATTTTATCACAATGAAAGGGCCAAAAATCACAAGGAAAAAAAAGCGTTTGTACTGATACTGGTAAGAAAAATTCAGAGCTACAGACTTTATATTCTGTCTTAGCTTCTGGCCTTTTGATCTTACTCCTAGAATGTTGGTTCTTGACGATTCCAAGAATGATAAAATAATGATTCATTTGCTTTATCTATACTTTGGTGGCGAAATTGCCCACTCTTGTGACAGCCATATTGAGTGTTTTTCTTCTTTTTATAGGAATCTGATAAGATATATTTTACATTTCCTCTTGCAAATCATAGGAAAACCTATACTCATGCCTATTGCCAGAGCACCATGTTGGTAAGATAATTGGTATATTTTATGTATATTTAAAAGGCTGTTGTTCATTTTTTAGATTCAACTAATAATCTATGTATTTACATATTGAACTATTACCATTAAATCTAATTGGTTGGAAAGGACTTGTTTGGAATAGTGTTTTCATTAAAGTATTAACAGTTTTCTAAAACTGATAATGTTTTACTACTTTGCACCTTTGGTTTTTTTTTTTTTTTTTTTTTTTCTTTTTGAGACATGGTCTCACTATGTAGTTCAGTCAGGCTGGCCTTGAGCTCACTTTGTAGCCCAGGCTGGTCTTGAACTTGCAGTGATCCTCCTGTCTCAGCCTCCTGAGTGCTGGGATTATAGGCAAGCACCACCATGCCCGTCTTCCACCTTTGGTCTTAGTTTAGGTTTTTGCCCTATTTTCTGCCTTAATTTCACTGTGTTCAGGATGAAAGAATTGAATTCAAAACCCCTTTAATTCTAAAATTTTATTGATATTTTAAGTAATAAGTCTAGGTAAAGCAAAGCTGTTACATAGGAATTTTATATAGTGAATCCTGTTTGCCATTGGCTTCCATTCTAAAATTTCAGGTACATTTTATGCCAAATACCATTGAAGACCGTGATTTGCACAATGTAGTACAGGCTTACTATGTCAAAGTTATGATTTTGTGTTTCTTTTTAAGGAATAGTTACTGTGCTAGGCATCATTTTAAAAAGTTAGATGCTCACTTTGGCTACATATATACTAAAATTGGAGCAATACAAGGCTGACATACAAATGTGTGAATCGTTCCGTATTTTTTTAAAAACATGGTAGATGCTGTAGCATGCTTTTATAATTATATGACAAAGAATAATTCTCACAATTTTTCAACATTTCGTACTTAATAGATTTTTTTTTCCCAATTTGAATTATTTTTCCTCTATCCCATTGCCTAGGTTTTTTTTATGTTATATGTGTACCTTTAATAGTTTAAATTCCCCCTTTCTCCATTGTGTTAGGTTGTATATATTTTAGAGCCCCAGTGTAACGTATCATTTCACTGATAGCTGTTGCCGTCTGACACTCGGTGTAGTCTTTAGAGAAGATGGGCAGCAGCCCCGTAGACCGGCTGCTCAGGGGTGCGCCGGGTTAGTGGAGTTGCCGGGGTTTTGCAGCTCCCACATGATGGCGTCTCCTACCCTAAATCTTAGTGGGCAGAACCTGGTCCTGAGAATGAGGGCTTAAAATAGCCACACTCAGGACTGGATTCCAAATGAGAGGTCAGCATTGTATTGAGAACAATGCTTGCCAAAGTACAAATGATCTGTTGGCTGAGGGGAGGATCCCTGTTCTGTATTTAATGGTTATGGGCATTAATTACGTTAGGTCATGTGGTGAGCTTTAAAAATAATCTTTCCAATTTTTATTAGAGGAGTTTTCAGGCATATAAGTAGAAAGAAAATTTTACAACCCACACACACCTCTGCTTACCACTGGCCTGTCATTCTTACAGTATTCCTTCCCACCTTTTTGAACTGAAGCATTTTAAAATTCTTGTCATTTTATGATTTCATTCATAAATATTTCAGTACTTTTCTATCAGATAAGGATTTTACATAATACAGACAATACCGTTATTTCATCCAACCAAATTAATAGTAATTCATTTCTTCTTTCTGTTATCCAGTCCGTGTTCATTTTCCTCAGCTCACTTAAATTTCAAGTTGAAATTATTTGAGTGAAGATTCAAATTGTGTGTATTGTCCTTAGTTTATGAATCTTAAACCTCTTTTATAACAGACCCTGTCCCTCTTCCCTCTAGGCCGTTTGTTCAGGAAAGAGGATTATATCTCCCGCAGAGTTTGCTACAACCTGAATTTAGCTAATTGCATTTTGGGGGTATCATTTAATATGTATCCCCTATTGTTTCCTGTGAACTGGCAGTTAGATCTAGACTCTTGATTAGACTCTAGCTAATTTTTTGTAGTAAGAAAGTTTCATAAGCAGAGCTGTGTGTCTCCTGCATCACGTCAGGAGGTACATAATATCTGGCTGTGTGTGATGGCTTGTCAATGGACTCGGGGCATCAGTGTGATCTATTCATTATAAAGTCCCCAGGAAGTCTTTTACGTAATTATTTTAGCAACCATTGGAGACATTATTTTTACTGTAGTCAGAACGTTTTGAGAACTGTAATAACTTTCTCATCAGCATTTTCTCTTCTGTATACTTCAGGAATTAGTAATTTCTTGAGTACTTCTAAGAGTTCCAGTGCAGTTACTGAGTCGAGTGTTTTCGAGATGGTCTGAAATTGCTCTTTTGTGTGTTAGAGTGGTTTTGAACAGTACATTATCTGTTCAACTCACTGATAGACAAGTGAGGATTTCTGATACCCTGAAGTAAGTTTGTGGAATATTAGCAGTTCTTTTAAAGAGGGCTATCTTTGAGGATAGGCTTCATTAGTAGCTGCAGAAAAGAAAGTCCTAAAATTTTATTTAATGTCCATGAGGGTAAAGACCATGTCTGCCTGGCTTATCATTTTCTCTTAGGGCCAAACTTAATTCCTTGGCGCTGCACTGGACTTTATGGACATCAGGTGAAGGGACAGAGCCATTTCTTCACTGTCTTATCTGTAATACTAAGGGGGAATTCTGTGCCTGACAGGGCTTCTCGTCTTCCTACACTGTGCAGGAACGTCAGTAGTCAGATCATCACATTAGATCCTGGAACGCTGCTCCTGTTCCCTTAAATTCGGAAGGAAGTTCTTGGGTCACTCTGCTTTTAAACCCTACAGCTGAATACAGCTGGGTTAAAGTGTCGCAGTCCCCTCTGTAGCACCCTAGCTCCGAACTGATAAAGGATTAGCTAGCTTCTCTCTACACACTCCTGAATACATAGAGCTTGTCTGCTGGTAATCAAATAGGGACTCAAATGATAAAGTAAAAAGCTAGACTCAGCTTATTTTTTAATTAAATTCGTTTATTTTTAGTTGTTCTTTTTAATTGCTTGACTTTGGATTTTTGTTGGTATGAAATTCTATCTCTAGTTTTCATTTCTGTGTCTGTAGCTTTACTGCATAGCTATCTGATGAAAACTATGGGCAGTACCAAAGTCTGAAAGTTGTGGTTAAGGGAAATGCTCATGGGTGTGGCATGCTGCACACAGTAAAGGCGCCCGGCAGGTCACTGTCCGCTGCCGCTACTCTAGGTCAGTGCTTACCTGCTGGGTCGGGTTGGCCTTGGGTTTTGTTCCTGTCCTTGATGGTGTGACTTGGGAGAGCATCTCGCGTGTGCTCCTCTATTACACATGCTACTTTATGTCTGCCTTGTTCCTCCTCATTGTGTAATGGGAAGGCACTGAAGATTTTAGAACAATATCTTGTACAATATTCAGTGTGTTTTCTGCCGTATTTGCTGCAATGTTTAGTGTGTTTTGTTTTGCATTATTAATCCACAGGATACAAACAGTTGGATTTTCGGCTGTGTAAACAGCACTTCTATGTGGTAAGTCTTCGGGATTCAGTGCCTTCTATTCTCAAACACTCTTAGAAGTCACAGATAGCTGCGTTTATTCTTACGCTCATCTGTTGTAACATTGTTACAGTATTTATTTTTAAATGCAAAGTAAGAAATGAATATACTAGTAATTTTTATAAACATTGAAAGTAGTTGGTAGTTAGGAAAAACAATTTTTATTTTTGTTGCCAAAGGAACTGTGTGGAAAGTACTGGATTAGATTTACTAGACTGCAGTTCACGTATTGTAACTCTCTACTAGGTCTGTAGATGTCTTCTTTTTCCTCTGAAGCTTATTTGTAATGTATAATACTTAACTGTATTTGTTCTTTAATTGTATCTTGTATTTCTTTCAAAGCCGGCAAGGGATTGATCTGTCATGGAAAGCTGAACTACTGCCAACAATTAAGGTAAATAAATGTAGCTTTAGAAGCTTAATATTCAGTGAAAAAAGTACTTGAGCCCATAGACATACGCTGTCGGGTATTTCGTAAACCTGAGACTGTGGGCCTACACTTTGCAAAGGTTTTCTGTAGAGAAGTGGGCAGTTAGTATTCAGCAGCGGGGTTGCTCGCTGATAGAGCCCCTGCCCAGAGTGTGCAGCAAGGGCCTGGGTGTGGTGCCCAGTGCTGGGGGAGAAAAAGACTTCTAAGTTAACGGTTTTATGAATCACTGTCTGTTACAGCATCATACTAGAAGTTGGATAGATTTTGAACACTGAATTTGAGAGTGTTTACATAGCCGGTCTTAAGCTATAAGCTGATGAATACCTTTCACTCAGAATTGACTTGGAGAGGAAGTACCTAAAGCAGGGAGGTGGGCATCCCAAGAGAGGTGAAGTAATGTCCAATCAGTCCAGCACCCTGTTGCGGTCAGCTCTTGGAGGACTTCCTCTGCAGCCTGCTCTCCAGGGCAGTGATCACAGGGGCATCCCCTGGGAGTCGTGCTTTCCTAAGTGAGTGGGGCAGAGCAGCAAGTCTTATTTAAAAAACCACTTACTTATGTAATCTAACCTGTTGCTGAAAAGGCAGAATAACTTAAAATTAGATGAAAGTTACTTCTTATTTCCAAGTTGCATTTACTATAATTGATGTTATACCAGAATTGATAGTTTTCAGTCTTCAAGTGAATCAGTACTTTAAAAATAAAATATTTTCCTAGTGAGTGCTAGACTCACAGACTTGAAAGAGAAATCAACCCAGCTGTTCCCAGTCATCATTAACCTGACACCAGTTCAGGTTTTTTTGCCAGCAGAGAGCGGAATGGTACAGAAGCAATAGTTGCAGACTGCTTACACTTGACTGGTTGTGGGGTTTTTCTGTCACGTTGGTCAGTCTACTTTGTGCATATTCATTTGTGGAGTGAATATTATTTGTATTTATGTAAGAAATATTTTAGAGAAGTAACTTGACTCTTGAGCATTTTTCAGATCCCACTGATTCTATCCTCACCTTCTAGACAGGAGCAAAACAAACAAAAGTATTAGGATATTCTTATTAAGTAATTGTTCAGAAGACATAGGATATATGTCCTTGAATTTCCAATTGGAATATTCTGTCCATCTTAAATTTAAGAGTTAGGAAGAAACAAATGATTAAAAGCCTTAGGAAATGTACTTTGTTCTCCTCTGTTTTAAAAGTTATTTCTTGAATCAGAAAATCTTTATATTATTATTTTTTATCTCCAAAGATTGAGCATTTGTGTACCAAGGTCTGGATCCCTATGTTGTGTGTTCTGAATGTAAGAAAGAGACTTGCTGACCAGCAGGAGGAGGAGCTGTTCCATCTGCTTCCTTTTTGTAGAGAAGGGTAGACGGGAGAACTTAGAAAACAAGGATTTAAATATTCTACATTCAGGCTGACGATATAGCTCAGCAGCACAGTACCTGCCCAGCAAGCGCAAGGTCCTGAGTTCAATTCCCGGTACCAAAAAAAAAATCACACTCAATATCCTGCATTCCTGGGTGTTCTCAGCGTAAGAGGGTTATAATTACTAGGTATAAACTTCTCTATTGTGATGGAAATCAAGATTTTATATAGTGTGTGTTAGTCATTTGTAAATAGCACAGCTGTTTTGCCACAAAGTTAAAGGAATGATTAAAATGAAAAAGTTTTACAGTTTTTATTTATATTATCTTAACAAAGTTAATGTCAGATGAGAATCATATCACAGGAATCTTCGCTGACCAAACCCTGCAGCAGAACACTTACAAACTGAATGCCTTTATTGTTGAGAATAGTTCATATTTAGAAGCTATTCAGAATGAATAGCTGTTACACAAGGTATCCACGCTCTTCCTAGCTAATGTGTCTTGTGTGCTGTCTGCCGTTTATCTGGTGGGTCTTCGGTGCCTGTAGTGGTGATATACGTGGCTTTTGAATTGATGCCGAGCATCTGAGTGCTGCAGACTGCTGAAGTGCGGGCCTGGTCAGGTTGTTACAGGACCACTCAGCTAAGCCGGGACAGTTTCGTTAACTTCAGTACTTCTACCCTAATTCCCCACATTGGTGCTTCTGCAAAAGGCTGCAGGAAGCTATGTCCCTAGAAATCTCTTAGTGTAAATGCACCTAAACATATAACCATGCCCATCCCTGTCTTCTTCCAGAGAAAACCTGGATTTAAAATGGTATTTACAGGTTTGGCATACTCTTAATAGATCTGTTCATTTCTCAAAATGCGTGCTGTTAGGATTGGATCTTAATTTTAAGAACTGTAGTTTTCTGACTTTGGTGCAGCACATTATTAGCATCCCTGCATTGATGGCATAAATGCCAGGGGCTGATGTTCATGTTACCGCTAACTGGCAGCTCTTTGCTACCTGGGCTGGCTCGGACTCGTCTGAGATTGCACAGTAACTCTCCCGTCACCTGTGCATCCCTCCCCCAGCTGTGGTGCTCTGTCTCACACTACCACAGCAAGCCTGGGGCTGGAACTGGGATGCTGCCTGCACTGCAGGGCCGCACTGCGAACCCAAGGGGCCAAGTCTGGGAATGTGTAGTGCTAAGTGTTACTTGCTCTATGTGAGGATATGCCAAGGACTATTTGGGGAAGTCCATGTTTAGTATAATTATTAGGAATTTTATTTCCTATAAGATTATTATCTCCAAATGTAAAAATGGACATTTTATGAAGTACAAAACATAAATTTAAATTTAAAAAAAAAATTGGGTGCTGAGAATTAAACCCAGAGCCTTTTGTGTGCTAAGCATGTGCTCTCTGAAATGCTTTTTTAAGGTAACAAATTAAGAACTAAGAGCTTGTAATTTACCTTTTGTTTAACATGCTTGAATCTCCATCTACACTGAAACATAAGAGCACTTCTTTTCTTTTTTTTTCAGTCTCTGACATTAAGGCTTCAAGACTATCCATCTTTGTCTCATCTTGTGGTTTATGTTCCATCTGTTCATGGAAGTAAGGTAACAAATGGGTTAGGGTTTTCAGGATGTTTGGGGGACGCTCTTGCTAAACTTTCAAAAGTTCACTTCCTGATGAGTTCTTGAACATAGGGCTTGTCAAAAACAGTACCTGGTGTTGGTGACTCACCTCAGGCTGCTCCGTCACTGAGATGATCACTCCAGCTTGAACCCCTGCTGCTCCCCCTGAGAACTTGTTCCTGCTTATGCATCTCTTACAGTCTGTTTCTTACTAGGCCCCTTTGCATACACGACTACTTGTTGCCCTTTTTGGTAGGAGAAGAAAAAGAAAGAATACCTAAGAAAACGTAATACAAGAAAGAATGTGGAAGAACATAAACAACGTAAAAGGAGAGAGAATTTTTTTTTTTTTGTACTGGGAATTGGACTCACAACCTTGTGCTTGCCAGGCAGGTACTGTGCCACTGAGCTATATCCCCAGCAGGAAGACAATTCTGATTGAAGGAATCAAGAATGGCTTTATAAGGAGGTGTCATTATGGCTTTATAAGGAGGTGTCATTTAAAATGTTCTTAAAGTTGGAGATGTAGCTCAGTGGCATAAGCACCTGCCTAGCAAGTGCAAGACCTGAGTTTGATTCCCAGTACCAAAAAATAAATCAATAAAAAATAAAATGTCCTTAAAGTATAGTTAGGATTTTTGTAGGTAGGATGAACATTGTAGAATTGTGCTGTCAATAGGAAAATTATTGGTATGTGGCTGCTTAAATATAAACTAATCAAAATTAAATATAGTTTAAAACTCAATTCCAGCAGGACATGGTGGCACATGCCTGTAATCCTAGCACTCAGAAGGCTGAGGCAGGAGGATCACCTGAGTTTGAGGCCAGCCTGGGCTACACAGTGAGTTCAAAGCCAGCCTGAACTATATAGTTGAGACCCTGTCTCAAAAAAAAAAAAAAAAAATTCAGTTCCTTAGTTGTTTTAGTCGCATTTTAGAGGACTGCGCTTTCAGACAAGGGGCAGTGAGAGCCATTGGTGCAAAAGCGTGCTGTGTACTTGGAAAACAGTGGATAAGTACATAATTCTGAAAGGCTGGCTACCAGGGCCAGAATGATAACGGAAAAAAGAAGTCTTTGGCCATATTGTGGAGGCCTTCTTGGGAGATGCAGGACTTTGTGGAAGGCAGAAGCCAGTAGAAAGCTGTAAGATTTCTCACCATTGTAGTAAGGGGGTCTGAGATGACGGATCTGGGAAGACTGAGCTATGTGTGGTATAAGATGGATCAGAAATAGGGAGACTAGATACTTGAAATGGGTTGTGAGCGCTTGCGGGTAGGAGGCGGTAGTGTAAATGGGACGTGGTGATTGTAAGAGAATTGGCGTTGGGGGAGAGGATAGAGTTAAAGGCACCGTGTCGTTCTCCCCGTTGGACCCAGCAGGCTTGTTCTTCAACACCCTGCCCAAGTCCCTCTTCCTTTCCCCAGCTGCTCCATTAACCTCCTTAACCCCATTCTACTCTGATTCTGACTTTCGTGAGGGATGTGTCGCACTGAATTACCGTCTCTGCCTCTATGGCCATCGCTGTATTGTGAGCTCTTTGAGTGTAACGGCCAGAAAAGTTTTATTCTGTGTTGCATCCTCAACCTTTAGTGACCACCGCATAATTTTTTTTTTAATGGTTCTTAAATGAGAAAATTGAAAAAAAGTACAAGATTTGTGGGCAGAATGATTGGGGAAATATGAAAGAAATAGGGAGAATAAAAAGGGCTGTAACTGGAAGTCATCTCAGAGACTGAGTCTCACAAATGCCTTATAACAGATTCATCACTTTGTTTTGCTTAGCTCAAGTCAGAGCTAATTGTGCATCTTCCCTGCCTAAAGCTCTCTTTAAGGGTTTTTCTGTCAGGTAAGTTGGTTTTGAATGAAAGTAACATCTTTCCCAAACTTGAAAGGCCTTTTGTGGTTATTCCAAGAACTGAATGAGCCTTTCTGCAAATAGACCCGCTTAGTAGCCTGATAAATATGTAATATGTCCTGGTGTTACATGCACGCACGCACGCACGCGCGCGCACACATATGCACACACACGCACCTCTGGAATGGTAACTTGTGTCTCTTCTACTGTCTGCCGGTCTGTGTCTTGGCTGTCATCAGAGGCCTACCCCTCCCAGGCCGGCAGAGAAGGGTTTGTGTCCGCTGACACCTTTCTGACTGGTTTCTGAAATGCAAATGTGGGGGTATCTGCATTTTTTTCATGATAAACAAAATAACTAAACCCATTAGAAATGTACTTGCCTTGGATGTTTTAGAGTCAGACCTTTTAATTCTCTTTCTTGGGTAAGGATTCAGTCTGTTATGCAAAACTAAAGGCACAGCCAGATTTTTAAAGTGACAGTGAAAATTCTGTTTTAAATATCTATACAAAGTGATTGAAATTGCTTTTAAAAACTGCCCCTTGTCTCAGATAATGACTCACTTAAAAGTACTTGGGAGAAATACAGGATCATGAAAAATCCTGTTCAGTAATAATTTCTCTGATCGTTCAGCAGCTGCTTTCTTCGTGAGGGTGATTGCGTTCTCTGCCTTGTAAAAGGGAGAAGTAAGAAGCAAAGCCCTTAGCAAGCCGCGCTGCTGCCACCACGTGTACAAGTCTTAGAGCCACTTCCCTTGTCTGTTTTTTACTTAGAAGAACAGTGAAAAATCCACCCAAGAGGCAAACAGAATAAGACTGCTTCCGACATCCGAGGTTTATTCACCAGAGCAGCCTCGGAGAGGCCTGTGGTCTTCCACTGCCCGCAGACAGCAAACTGCTCGCTGCCTCCAGTTGGGCCTTAGACTCACCTCAGCGCGCATTGAACAGTCCAGTGGATCGCATTGTGCAGATTACTTTACTGAGCTTTCACGTTCGCCAGAAACCGTTCCTCTTGCAGATAACTGAGAACGGCATTTCCTACACAGTTTTAGAAATGTTGTTACAAAGTGGTGTTGTCTCTACAAAAACTATAATGGGGCAGGGGGCAGGGATACAGCTCAGCAGCACAGTGCCTGCCTGGCAAGCACAAGGGCCTGAGTTTGTCTCTGTACCAAAAAATAAAAATAAAAAATTATACTGGGGTAGATAGCACATGATAGGTTTCCTCTTTAAAAAGCATTTCTTTTGCTTCACATACAGTAAATGTTTCCCAGTTACAATAACTGTTTAACCTGAACTAATCTTACACAAATAACATTGTGGGTGAATGGCAGCAAGTGTCTGAAACCCTTTAGTAGTCTTATTAGACTGTAGGTGTTTTAGGATTTTTCAAAAAATGTGTAACAAAATTACATTTTCCTTTTGACAAGGAAGTATTCCGGCCTGTAGTGTCTCAGTCCTTAAGTAATCTTGAATTATGAACCTTTGGCCCATCCTTTAATGTCCGTCTACAGATACCTAAAATCATCAGAAAACTTTGCTGTGAATGTGTTACTATAACTTACTTAAATTGAGCTTATTTGTTAAATTTTCTCAGCATAGCATTTCTGCTTCGGGAGCGTGTGCCACTGAAGTAGAGTTCTAGTGTGATCAGTGACGCATTTTCCAAAGCTAAGCCTATAGACTTTCGTTTTCTCCTCAAAGTCAAGATACTTTACTATAAATTTGATTGTTTTTCTAATAAAGCAATATTTTATGTTTCAGTTTGTTGTAGACTGTGAATTCTTTAAAAAAGAGACCAGATCAATACAGCTTCCTGTGACTCATCTTTTTTCCTTCGGTAAGTACTCTGTTTTGGGGAGACTTTTTTCCAGTACTGAGGGGTGAACACAGGGACACTGCACACTGAGCCGCGTCCCCAACCCTTTCGCTCTTACTTTGAGTCAGGGTTTGCTAAGCGGCCCTTTTAGGGGAGTGCTACTTTCTTTTGCCCGTGAGTTACAATAAAACAGCCTTGCAAAACAGCATTGTGAGCGTAGTCCTCAGGGTGATCCTGTGATGTGCATTAGTGGTTTGGTTCTCAGGTAATACAGGGCCAGCAGTCATCTTCTCAGAAGTGGATTTTAAAAGAACATGTTCGTAACCACATACATTTGAAGGGAATCGTGTGTGTGTGTGTGTGTGTGTGTGTGTGTGTGTGATACGAAAGTTATACTGAATGCTGGCACTTTTCATGAAGTTGTTTCGTTTTGTTTATTGTGATACTGGGGATCAAACCCAGGATCTTGTGCATGACAGGCAGGAACCCTACTATCACGCCATCTCACTGGCCCCTTCATGAAGTTTTTATTTTTATTTTTATTTTTTTTTGGTTTTTCTCTGGTACCGGGAACCGAACTCATGACCTTGCGCTTGCCAGGCAGGCGCTTTTTGCCCCTGAGCTAAATCCCCAGCCCCCATGAAGTTTTTATTACGGGTTAGAAATTGCTACCTTAGCCAGGCATGGTGGCACACACCTGTAATCCCAGCACTCAGGCAGCTGAGGCAAGAGGATCACTGTGAGTTTGTGGCCAGCCGGGGGTGCATAAGTGAGTTCAAGGCCAGCCGCACTACATAGTAAGCCCCTGTCTCAAAAAAAGAAAGAGAGAGAGAAAGAAAGAAAAAGAGAGAAAGAAAAGAAATTGCTACCTTTCCTATGAAACTTCACAATTTAACTGTTATTCTAAAACCCACATTTCCTATGCCTGACCTCTTACATAAGCGTAATACAAATTTAGAGCAAGAGCTTAGTGTTGGGGTAATGCTGCTGACTAACCCGCAGGTCTGCTTTGGTTTTCATTAGTTACTCCACTGACATCCTCCCTCCCGAGTGCCCACAACACGTTAGCTGTCGCGTCTCCTTTTGTCTCCTATAATGTGACAATTCCTTGGTCTTTCCTTGTCTTTATAACTTTGAAACCTTTACAGTTATGGGCAGTTATTTTGTAGAACATTCCTCGGTTTGGCTTTGTCCGTTTTCTTATGATCAGATCGAAGTTCGGCATTTTTGCAAGAATACCACAAAGACAGCCGGGTATAGTGGCACACACCTGTAATCCCATCACACAGCTGCTGAGGCAGGAGGGTCACTGGGAGTTCAGGGTTACCCTGGGCCACATGGTGAGTTCAAGGCCACCTGAGCTACAAAGTGAGACCTTGTCTCAAAAAAAAAACCAAAAAACCCTCAGAGAGGCGATGTGCGTTTCTCGAGTGCATCACACCAGCACACATGCTGCTTACCGCAGTCGTTAATGGCGCTAGCCTTCATCTCTTGTCTGAGGTGGCACTTGCTGGTATTTACACTGGAAAGTTACTGCTTTTCCTCTCATAACTAGTAAATATCATGGGGGAGATATTTTGAGAGTATGCCAACAGTATTTTTCATCAAAATAACTCACTAAGTTTAGCGTTCATTGGTTCATCTAGTGTTTAGCAGATACTATTCTTGTATTCCATATTATTGAAATTCTTCCTGAGATACAAAGTTATTATTTCTGTCATGTTGATATATTTATTCTTTTTTTTTTTTTTTTTTTTTTTGAGACAAGGTCTTGCTGTTTAGCCCACTATAGCCTTGAACTCACTGTGTAGCCCAGGCTGGGCTTAAACTCATAGCCATCCTCCTGCCTCAGCCTCCTGAGTGCTGGGGTTACAAGTATGTACCACCATAACCTGGCTATTCAATTTTTATGTTAGTTTGGACTCATGAGTATTTATCTACTGGGCTATGATCCAGTACTGTCAGAGTATGGAAATACTTAGAACATTACAGAAATTACAGCTCCGAACCACCAGTATCGTTAAAGGTAGCAAGTTTGTAAAAAGAGCTACAAAGAAAGCATATCTTTCTAAAACTAGAAATAGGTACTTGTTAAACACAGGGCTGTAATTAAAAGTCATTATAAGCACTCTGTTTTGTTCAGGCTTGATTGCAGGAAGACTGGATTTTAAGAGTTGTTGACTCCTCCATACCAGAAGTAAAAGTGTGGAAATTATCTTTTAATTTCAGAACTGATAGCATTATTTTAATGTTATTTAAGAAAATACATTAAAAACTCTTTGATATTTTAAGTAACACAGTACTTTCAATCCAACAGGATTATCCTCAAGGAAAGTGCTATTGAATACCAGTGGTCTGTACTATAATATAGAGCTACTGAACTTTGGACAGGTAATCCTCCTGACTGCCCCAGAAAGGACTTGATTTAATATTACTGTTTAGTTAAACAAACAAATAAGCTTGTTTTGTTTTGTTTTTGTGGTCAAACTCTGTTAGATATACCAAGCTTTTAAACTCAACGTGGTAAGCAAGTGCTCAGGAGCCAAAGGTAAATGTATTTTCTGAAAAATATAAAGTGTGTTCACAGTGCAGCTTAAATATTCACATCTTAAAAATATTACATATCTTCATATCTTAATATAGTAGTAATTCAGATTTAGCTGTTTAATTTTTTCCAGTTTCTTAGTACTACCCCTGTACTTTAGTGGCTTTGTAAGTGTAACTGAATCATGATTAGAAATTCTCCATGATTCCTTACCATGCACTGCAGCTCCTACTGAGTTTTATGCAGTGGGCAGGGGTAGAGTTAGGTGGTCTAGTAGTTCGTGTATACGTCAGGTAACATGGTACATAATGCATCTTTTCCTTTGTTTCCACAGAAGAAATAACAAGTATCTATAAACTTCATATCCCCTGGTCTTATGAAGATTCACTAACTATTGCGCAGTAAGTATGTGAAAAACTTACTTTAAACTTCAGTATTGTTTAGTAAAATAGATCCTCTGCCTAGGTTACGTATTAGTCAGGGTTATTTGCTGTGACCAAATACCCAAGAAAGTCAGCTTAGAAGAGGAAGGATGTATTTTGGCTCACAGTTTGAGAGGATTTAGTTCCTGATCTGCTGACGCCAAGGCAGGTCATAGTGGAAGGGTCTGCCGAAGGAGAGTGGCTCACCTCCTAGCAGCCGGAAAGGAGAGGGAGGTGGAAAGAACCAGAGAAGAGGGCCGGGTTAGGTTACATTCTCCAGGGTCATCAGCTTTAACCAGGTCCCCCCTGCGGTTTGCATCCCCTCCCAGTAACACCATCAAATGACAGCCCCTTGGGTGAGTGACACATGAGGGCAGTCATTCCCAAAGCCCATCGGCCAGCACGCCTTCAGCACAGGGAGCTTTTGCGGAACATACCACGTCCAGCCCCATAACACCTTATTTATCTAAGGTGTGTGACTAGTTACAGTGCCTCTTAGTAAAATACGAATACCCTTTATGTAGCACTGTGCCCGTAAGTGAAGATGCATGTAGTATTCGTACTACATTTTACAGAACGTAACCTCACTTGCTTGAAACATGAACACCTTGCCACTCTAGCCCAACTCCCCGGTCCTAGAGAGGGAGCATTCAGGCCCTTGCAGTGTGACTGGAAAATGTCACCGTAGTAAGAGGTTTGGCGTGCGGCTTCTCTGCAGTCGCCATGGTGTCATGCGGGGTGTTGCCTTCTCCAGGCCTGTTCACCAGCATTTTATACCTGAGAATTGACACTTAGGTTGTCTCTTCAGGGTTCCATCTTCTACAGAAATTTCTGTGAAACTTCATATTGCTCAGCCAGAAAATGACAGCCATGTGGCGTTACTAAAAATGTACACGTCGTCAGACTGTCAGTATGAGGTAAGTTGTATGTTTGCATAATCTTCAAGCAAGATTTGTGGAATAAAGTAGAAGCATTTTTATATTAGCTGCAGATACATGGTGATGTCAAAGCCCATAAATGTCAGAAATAAACATTTAAAATATTTTAAATATTCTCCGCTTTGTCTGTTTTCACTGCATCAGTATTTCTTTAGCTGGATCATTTCAAATTGTATACATCTTGTAAGTAATAGAAAATAAAACAAAGGTGAAACTGCACGTTAGCTGTCTAAATTTGGAAGCCAAAGGTCCAGTGTCTTTTATACATTAAAGAACTTCATGAAATCAGCTGACTGGCATTACTGACAGTAATTGGCCCGGTGCTTATTGGTTGATATCACCACTGAGTAAGCAGAAGGATCTTGTTTTCTTTCTTCTCATCCTTTAAGCTGTTAGTCATTAACGTGTGCCATTTAGTGCCCATTGTATTGTTTTATAATCAAGGTAGATCTCTTTCTCCTAAGTGAAAGGACATACGATTGAGGGTCATATTTTATTTCCTTACGGATTCATGAACTGAGTCTTTACCTGCGTTCCAACATGCCGGATTCCAAAGATTCCACATGTAGGTGGTGAAAGTGTACATTTCAGTGGGAGTGACATCTCCGACTTTCGGTTTATGTGAAATATTTCTGCTTAACTGCTTTAAATAAAACTTTCATATTTGATTCTTTATTAGAATTAACTTTCTTAGGGTTAATAGATCCTGTTCTTCAACTAAGTTTTTGTTGGGCCTACATTATGAATTAATTTGTATTTCATGATATTTATGAATGCTTTGATATTTTTAACTATTTCCAACAGTGAAGGGTCTTGCAGAACTATAATGGTTTTTAATTTGTACCTTCATATTTCTAATAATAAGATACTTTACAATAGTAAGAACACAGAGTTGTCAGTTTGGATCCAAATATTTTATGTTCTCAAAGGGTTCATTTTTTCCCCAACACTGCATATTTTCCAGAAGTCCATATTTAGATAGAGCACAGGCATTTTACAACTTCCTTAAGAAAGATTTCTCCCCTTTCCTTAGACTTCCTAATATTAAAAACAAAGGTGTGTGCATGTTAGAGATAATTAAGGCTGAGTTTCTTTTTGAAATATTATCCTGGCCTTAATTCTGTTAACCACCAGGATCTGTTGATAACATATTCTGCTCATATAATCAGGTGAATAAAGAATTACCACACATACCATAACATTGTTGTAATTGTTGAAGATTTAGAATACTGGAAAATATACTAAATGGTAAAACTATTATTTACACAATTTAAATGGTAGTTCAGACAGTTCTTTAAACTCTTTCATGTCCCAGGTCTGTGTTATAAAAACTTACACTTAGAGATGTGCAGAATTGTGCAGTTTAGTAGAGCGTGAACCAGAGTGTAAGGAAGTAACGTTTTCTTTTTAATAATTGCTTTAAACTAGGTGACGGTGAAGACCTCCTTCTCGCAGATTCTGGGACAGGTAAGGCTTCCTGCTGTCCTTATTGCCCTGTGCGTCACTGCTGGATGGAGGCCTGTGGCCTTCTGCTGTGCATCACAAAAGCACCCGACCACATGCAGCCTGTGGCTGCTGCCACGCCCCCACTGCTTGTTTCTTTCTTCTCACTCTTCTTTTTTTTTTGGCTTTTTTCTGGTAGCGGGAATCAGACTCACGACCTTGTGCTTGCCAGGCAGGCGCTATGCTGCTGAGCTAAATCCCCAGCCCCCCTTTCTTCTCACTCTTCTCCCACTTTAATAAAATCTGAGAACCATCACTGGCCCCCAAGTTGGTGAAGTCACTTTTTCGTGTTTGGTACATCCCAGGAAGGAGAGCTGATACCTGGTTCTCAAGCACTGTAATGTTTGCCTAAGCGAGTATCATACAAGACCTGCATGTTATTGTACCACACTGTCGTCCATAGCACAATAAACCTGCAGGCAGACCACAGGTTTATATTGTGCATCTCAGTTTGTAAAAGCTAAAGATAAATTTTATTATAAAGAATATGTTGAAATTCATTTGCAAGTGACATTTCAAAAGTAATTTATCAAGTAGTGAAACCATGGATATTACTATTCAGATCATAACTGGCAGGATTGTTTAATCTGGACTTAAATAATGACTAGAAAGGAAAATTATATAATTTTAAAATTCAGTAAAATATTTATCATAGCTTTTATTTGGTTGTAGTTTGCAATCCAGGCATAGAATTTTTTTTTTCCCTATAGTATAAGTCAAATTCATAAACAAATTAAAAAAACATTTTTATATGCATTATCTCATTTCATCCTTATAGCCACCTGATGAGAAATAGATTTGATTATTTGTGAACATGGCAAAATTCTAAGTTAAAGTATAACAATTTTGAAGGAAAAACAACATAACAAATTATGAAAAGAAGATTCAATGTTAGTATATGTAAGTTAGAGAACAGCATTGTGGGTATGTTGCAGTCTAAAATGTTAAAGACCAATTATTAAGAAAAGTTATCTTTTATAGAGGGGAAGAATTCATGCTGTTGTATTTTTAGCACTTTGAAACGGCATGTTCCTGTCCTACACATGGGGGAGAGTGAAGACACAGCACGCCCTCTTACCTCTATCATCCCTGCAATCCATGGCTCAGATTACTGACAAGAAAAGTCAAGTTAGCTTGTGATGCTATAGTCAAGTGTAATTGTATAGCAGAAGGCAGACTGATACTGGTTTTGGCAGGTGTTTTGTTTTGTTGCTTTGTGTTTAGAGACAGGGTTTCACTGTGTAGTTTCCACAGACCTTGAACTCTCTATGTAGTGCAGGTTGATCTTGAACTTGCAGGGATCCTCCTGCCTCAGCCTCCCGAGTGCTGGGAGTATAGACCTGTGCCACCACCCCCAGCAGACTAATGTTATTTAGATGTGGAAATCTTTCTAAAGAGTAAAGGTGTGCTAGTCTTACAGGGTGAGGAGTGGGTACTTTTTAAAATGTTAAATGAAAAGCTTGTAATAAAGTCCTAAAATTTTTGAAAAATATACTGTTCCTTCTTGCATAGTTTGTGGATGGCATGAGAATGACTTCAAATAGTATAATGTATCTTACTCAGTTTTTTGAAAAATAAGAACTTGGAATGTTGTTTGACGTGGTCGCAGAAAACTGGGAAAGTGATAAAAAGGAAACTACCGAGAGCTTTCACCTTTAGGTAGATATTTTCATAAAATTAATTATGAGAGGATAAAAAGTAAACTGAACATTGCTTTCTCCTAAAAATTCCATAAGCTGCTGTAAATCATTTCAGTGGAGGAAAGGAGCCTGATGTTGTTTGATCTTTAGGTTTTAAGAGACCAAACAGGGTTTTTAGGTGAAATTTTGTAATTTTCCAGCTCTGGGCTGTAATTCCAAGTGTAAGTAGTGCTGCGTCAGAGGAGGTGTGGTAGGCGTGGTCCCAGTTTGGCTGCGACCGAAAAGGCCAACTCCTGCTGCCAGCTTCATTGTACCAAATAGACCCAGCTGTATCGGTGCCCCAGCGCAGCACCTGACACCATAGTGCCCTTTGCCGTAAAAGAAATCCTACCCTTGGGAGGCTCAGTGCGGCCTTCTTAGGCATCTGAAGACAGCGGAGGGTGTTGATGTTGAATAATAACAGCTGCCCTCCTCAGTCACTTAACCCTGTTAGTTACTATGCCAGATGCTTCACCCATGGAAACCTCACACCCCGAAAGGCTGCTTTCCTCGCTCTTACTGACGAGGGTGCAGAAAGAGGGGTGACGTGACCAGGACCCAGAGCTAGGTAGAGGCAGAGAGGAGTCCGGCCCCAGAGCCTGCAGGCTGCTTACCTGTCCCCTCCACTCTTGATAACTAAAGGAAGTGGGCTGTGGGTTTCTGAGTACGTCCTGAGTAAGCAGTGAGTGCCGCTTAGTACATAATAGGTAGAAATTGCCCTTTTGCCTTGTGCTCCGCTTTCTCTCCTACCTAGAGTTTATACACTATAAATTACGAGTATACACTCTAAGTTTTTCCTACTCTTTTTCAACCTGGAGGTCCGTGGAGGGACTTCGTACAATCCTGTGCAACGCTTTGGGCTAGCGTACACCTGTGCGCATTTCATCCGGCTCACAGCAGTCTGTACACGTTCCCAGAAGTTCCGTGGAAGGGACAACACGCTTTCGAGCCAGTACTTCTTAAAGTTAACGCTTCGTTTTTATTTTACACACGTTTATGCAAATTGGGTCAGCTGACAGAGCGACTCCCTGTGACGTGGTGGTGAGCTGAGACTCAGTTTGATAGCATTTCCAAGGGAGCAGGACCTAAAGGTTAATAGTTGCAGTGAATGTTTTCTGGTAGCTCGTCATGTAAGAGTTAATATTTTAAACGCTTTGTAATGAGCTTATTTAAACTTCACAGCCATCTGTAAATACTGTTCTCCTCTTTTATGGAAAAGCATGTGGAGAGATGGTGGGAGGTAACTCGCCGTTGCTTTTGGAATTGTTCGGGGTGCTTGGGCTTCGGCACCTGGGTTTCTTCACCTGTACATGGGCGTAGGAACTGCCTTGATGGGTGTGTGGAGGAAAGCATGAGATAATGCATATATGATGTTTAGTGTGCTGCCTGGAACATGGGAAGCAGGCCATAAACGTACTTTGAAGAACAGTGTTCTAGCATATGCTACTCAGTTATGAGTTATGCCTTTGATGAAAAATTTAGGTGTGTTTCTACCAGGCTCTAAAAGTATTTTACTTAGAGCTTTTGGTACTCATTAGTGGAAATCTGTAGCCATGTCAGGAAGAGCGTGAAGAATAAATCTTGTTCCGTGTGAAAGTACATTTGTTTTATTGACGTGAATATTCAGGAGTTTTCCATTGCTCTGCCTGCGTCCCAGGTAGTTAGATTCCATGGAGGCGCACTTCCTGCTTACGTCATATCCAGTGCTCTTCTTGCCCATGGAGGACAGCTGTTCTCTCTTTTCTCAACAGGTAAGAATGCTTATTGTTTTAAGTTACTTTCGTTGCAAATTTTAAAATAGAACAGCTGCTGGATAAATAGAACAACTGTTGATTCCTTGTGTACATTTAATTCCATTATTAAGACTAGTACGAGAGTTTTTAGAAACAACCACATAGTAGTGTCCTTGGCAATTCCAGAATAGCATGTGAGGGCCCGGGGGGTTAGCTCAGCATCTGCTTGGCAAGTGTGAGGTCCTCAGTTTGATTCCTGGTGTCCCCTCCCCAAAAAAGCGTGGCGTACAGAAGAGCAGGTGATTTTATGACCAGTATTTCAGGTGCTTTTTACTTTTCTGCTTGCACCTACCAATCCCAAAGTAGTTTTGGCAGTTAGTCCAGAGAGCTCCAGTTTGTGGGCCTGAGACCTACAAATTACCAATGTTCTCCTAGCTTTGAACTCACTTACATTGGGTGTCATTTTTTTAATGGAAAACACTTTATTTTTAGTCTAAACAAATTGTTCATTTTTAAAAAAACATATAGGAATCAAATAGTGTAATCTTCACACTATAATTATTTTCAGTATGTTTTAAAAGGACAAACACAATACGCATTTAAAAATTAATAACCCCTTAATAGGACCAAATGACTAAAATTTTTTAAAGTTTCCAAATAAGATCTATACATTGCAGCTTGTCATTAAATTTAATTATTAAGTTTCTTAAGCTGTAGTTTCCATCCTCCATCTCTTTTTTCCTCCTTATAAATTGACTGGACAGAACTGTTCAATGTGACCATATTTCACGTTTGGATTTTGCTGATTACACCTTCATGGTGTGATTAGACAGAATCTTTTTTTATATGTAAGTTAGTGTGTGTTTCCAGCACATAACGGTAATGTTTGTTTGGGAGAATTAGTACCTGCATATAACATGTCTTGATCATTCTCCAGTCCTTACCCCCCCGCCCCAGACGTCTTTTATCGTCTGTTTTTTATGAATTGGTGAATAGAGCTATAGGCTTGATGGGATTTAGATTCTCTTTCCGCAAACCTCTGCCTTGCAGGACTATTCCAGTGTTGTAAATGTCTTCCTGTTAGTAGGAGACACTCCCTCCTAATCTCCCCCCTCGACATCTACTTTGTTCCCTGTCCTCCCTCTTCCTCCTTCCTTGCCTCCCCCCGCTTTCCTCCTCTTCTCTCCCTCATCCTCACTCCTCCCCTCCTTCTCTCTTTCCCTTCTCGTTCCAGTGGGTCACTGCTTCCTAAGTATTTTCCAACCTACGTGTAGCTAAAGAGGAGAAACTGTAGAACTGTAGGCTTTAACTGGATGAATTATATGGCATGAAAATTATATTTCAAATAAAGCTATTTTGAAAAGTTACTTGTGGAGCTTTATGGATACACATAATGAAACCCTAGCTTTGACTTACTGAATTTGCTGCTGAATGTACACTCTTCTGTGAGAACCATTGAATTCACAGTAATTTTTAATCTTTCAAGAAGAGTCGATGGTAGTAGTGAGGACCCTTTGCTTTCTCTGACATAAAACATAAACATGTTGCTCTTGTAGACAACAAAAGGTACAGCTCATACTTAATTACTGTGAATTCTCTGTTGCATGTAATTTTTTTTAATTACCAGGTTATTGTTTAGAATATGCTGCCATATTGGATAAAGAAGCCAAGCCATACAAAGTTGATCCTTTTGTAATTATGATTAAGTTTTTATTGGGGTAAGTTTTGTTTTATTATCTGATGATGATTTTAATTTTATGTATGAAACATTGTTTGATTCCAATAAATTTGGCAGGTGACTTTTTCATTAAATGGCATTTTTCTTTTAGGAAAAGACTTACTCAAAATATATCAACATTTATTTCAATAGTATAGTCATTTCAAGATGATGATTGAACATCTGTATCAGTCTAAGCCTAGACTAACAGCACTGCGGTGTTTGCCGATGATTCGAGAATGTCCCGGATAGACAAACACAAACCATCGCAGAGTTGGGTGAAACGGAGCCTCTGCTCACTTTCCCCTCCTTCCCACAGAAAGTGTACTTGAAACTTCTCTACCTCAGGCAACATCCCACTCTTAATCTATTCAAGTTTTGTGGGTTTTGTTAAGAACCAGTACTTAAATGTCTCATTCTTTCATTACAACTAGCTGTTGGCTTTCTAACACTGAAAAAAGTTCATTACTTCATACAGGGACAAATACAGAGCAGTGGGAGACTTAGGAGTTAAACACCTGGAGATCAGTAGGCTTACTTGGAAGATAAATGGGTCGTTTCATATAAGGTTTGTTTTCAGTATAAATTGTAGGTTAAATATCACAGGACTGTAAGGACTAGTAAATGGTCCAAGACTGCAAATGCGAAGTCTTTGGATGTCAGTTTGCTGGGCGTTTGCTTTTGCTTTGCTCCATTGGCTTTCATTTTGCTTTCTTTTGCCCACAGGTGTAAATGGTTTAAGGAGTTCTGGGACTTACTGTTGTTACCAGAATTAGATGCCATCGTTTTAACGAGTCAGAGTATGTGTTTCCCCCTTGTGTCCTTGATTCTCTTTCTGTTTGGAACATGCACTGCCTACTGGAGTGGCCTGCTCTCGTGTGCATCCGTGAGACTCCTTTCTTCCTTGTGGCTGGCTTTGAAAAGGTAAAGGGAGTGACAGAAAGCTCTCATATGGCGCTTAGGAAAACAATTGCATTCTTGTTTTCACTTACCTGTTTTCCAAGGATGTATGGCTGGCAGAGCCCGTGGTCATATCTTATCAAAACTTATCATATATTGCAATTTAAATGCTACCTATGGCTTTGACCTTCATGTCCAAGAGTTCATCAGAAAAGCTTGACACATTTCACGGTAGTAAATCTTTGTCAGGAGGGATTGTTTCACAGGCTGACTTCCCCAGTGAAGCCTGCCCGCAGAAGACTGCGGTCAGTTTAGTCCACATCTGATGAGATGCGGTGCGGAGAAGCCCTGAGCTCACCGCCTAGAGTTGCACTGCACACCAGAGACACCGTGTCCGAGCTGCTAGGCGGCTTTCGAGGCCGAACACCGGTCTAGTTTCACTACACCCTGCCATAGCAGATGTGGTGTGCGGTTTATTTCCTAGAGGGGTAACCTTGGGAACTTCTTCCCTGTCCTTTGAGGTGCTTCTGACAGCTTTCTAGCAGTAACCCTGTCAAGCACCTGAGTGGTCTGAAGGCTTTGAAAAATGGGAAATTCTGGCTGGTGTGGTGGCACATGTCTATAATCCCAGCACTTGGGAGGCTGAGGCAGGAGGATCACCATGAGTTCAAGGCCAGCCTGAACTACATAGTGAGATCCTGTATCCAAAAAAAACAAAAAAAGGAAAATTCTTCTTCCTGTCAAGATTGGAAATGTATGGCACAGGGTCTAAGATTACTGGTGACCTTTGGCAACAGTTTTCTTCCTTGCTGCCAATATCAGCCATAATATTGGCTATAAGAGAACAGAAGAGGAGCTCTTCCATTTTATTATAGTCCTTAAAATCAAGTGTGCATGGCCATTTGCCACTACTAAAAAATACCTTACTGCTCAGGATTTTACATACTAACAAGCAAGAGAGACTGGCAGGGAACTTGAGAGTCAGTAGCTCTTACCTGAAAAGCTTGGGACTGTGGGTGCTTTTGAGACTGCAGGTGTTTTTAGAAATTGAAATCTATGCATGTACATATAAGCCTATTCAAATACACTTGTTGGATGGGAAACAGTTCCAGACACAGAATCGCTTATGCTCCCTGTGCCTCACCCACACTTGTGAAGAGTTTCTTTCAACGGTTTCAGTGCGTCTGCGTTTGGCTGTGACCCGCACGTGAGGTCGGGACACAGTTTCCCACGTGTAACATTTTGTTGGTGCTTTAAATGTTGTGAATTCTGGAACATTTTCAAATTTGGATTTTGGCTTAGTGATGCTCAGCCTATACCTTGTCATTGTCTTATGTGGACTGTATCAATGTATCTGTTGACTGTCTTTTTTAAAGCTATATTCTTTTTATTCCAGACCCTCTGAACTTCCGAAAGATGTTAAGATCCTGTCGCCAGATCTGCCCTTCCTGACGGGCGTTCTGCTCCTCGTTAGCTGGACCACCTGTGGCGCCCTTGCCATACTGCTTTCCTATTTCTACTATCTGTGCAAGGTATGGGGTGAGGACAGAAAGCGAGGGACGGTGCTCAGAGGCGTGTAGACAGAACGCTTCATCCCTGCCAGAGTCATGCTTTGTTACGTAGCACATTCAATAAAAGGTTTTTTAAAAATATCTTAGTTATTTAAATTATATACAGTTATTATAGAATTGAAATTAATGATTTGAATTGTTTCTTTTTTTTTTAAAGTGAAAAAGCACAGGGTATGGTGGCACATGCCTGTAATCCCAGCACTGGGGAGGCTGAGGCAGGAGGATCATTGCAAGTTCAAGACCAGCCTGGGCTACAAAGTGAGCTCAAGGCCAGTCTGAACGGCACAGCAAGACCCTGTCCCAAAAAGACAAAAAAATTTCAAAGATAAAAAAGGAACAAGTTATAATCTGTTTTAGATTGCATCTTACTCTTGCAAATATTAACGTTTTTAACATTTTGTTAGAATAGTTTCATTCCTGCCTCTCTGTGAACATAGATGAGTGAAAACAAAAAGTTATGTTAGGATCAAGTTACCAGTCATACTCAGATAACATAAAATACTTGTCAGTGTTGTGAGGAATCAGAAGACAATGATAATTATTAGGCTGTTAATTTTACTACAGCAAAAGACTCTCCCAGCGAGGCTGGCCGCTTTGCAGGGAAGTCTGGGCGGTTACAGCAGTAGTCTGTGGGCCGATGGCTGGCATCACAGCGGATAATTACGGTTCCTTCTTTTTTAATTTTAAAAGTGAAAGAACAAAAACATTAACAGACAGCCATTTATAAAGTAGCACAAGAACAGTACAAGCAATACTGAATTACAGACAAGGTGACAGGGAATTGACAGTGGTTGTTGTGTTACATATTGATAACTTCAAAGTGGTTACTCAGGAAAACAAAGACAGGCAAGATTGATCAAATTAATTAATCATTAACT